>NC_064919.1:70220228-70568657 GCF_929443795.1 Astur gentilis
CATTAAACATTTACTCTGCATTCACATAGGAACAGTGTTGCAAATTAAAACTTATCTTATTTGAATACATCTCTAAAGTCTTATGAATTTAAAATATTTTAAAATTACTTTTTTTATATTTTTTTAAGAGATGTGTGATATGATCTTTTTTGGAATTAAATAGGCATTATGACAAAAATGTTCTTTGGAAGGCCATTCTAAAGCTCTGAATGTAAATAGCTCTACACTGTGAATTATTTTTGTATTGTTTTATACTTTACATAATGTTGTTTGTATTTTTGTATTGAGTACATCTTCCCCTCAAATATCTCCATTCATGGAATGAGACCAAGGCTTTTCCGATGCACATCTCAATATATTTGACTACTAAGTGATTCTACATTAAGAATATAAAATAATTAGAAGATAGTGAACAAAGTTCAAAAACCATCAGGAAGTATATTTATCAGATAATCTAAGCAAGTGATTCACAGGATTTTTAAAGACCTTTCTTTATCCTTCAAGAATTGTCTAAATACAAATCCATATCTTTTCAGAACTCTATTGTTTTCACAAGTGTAGCTGACATAACTTTATTCCAAGATCATGCAATATACGTATTACAAACACAGATTATTAAAATTGAGTACAAACATCAACATTTGTACCATATAAAATATGTAACCAATTTATGTAAATAACCAAAGCAGGATCTTATCAATTGTAATTCTATTATGCTTTTTGCTTTTGTTTTTGCTGTTCATTAATTTTGTAGTATTTCTACACTATTTTTAGACAAACATTTCATTTATTGAACCTGTTTTCTCATTTTTACCAGTTTTATTAAGGAGTAAATAGTTTTATTAGAGCAACATAAAACAAGTTCATGAAATTTTTTTGAGAAAAAATGTTAACTAAACTTGATATAACCTTTAAAAAAAGGGAGAGAGAGAACAGTTCATATGAACGACATCTTCTGGGATACGTTTGGCAATCTGTAAACACTTGGTAGTTATACTGTGAATGTTTATTTATACAAAATTGTATGTATGACTTGCCATCATCAATCTGTGCTCCTACAATCAAATCAAACATATTTAGCTGACCGGCTCCTGGAGGTAAATACAGTGCCTATAGGTTGAAGCTTGAAATAAAAGAATTTATTCTAGTCACATTTGAAAGATTGTTAGTTTTGCTAGGAAAGAAAGGTCTCATCCTACCTAATCCTGAATTATTATACCAATTTCTCTGTCTTTCCTCAGTACCATATCAGACTTCTCCTGGCTTTGAAATAGCTTTGAGTTTTGTTTATGTCTTCTTGACAGGACCCTCATCTTTCTTTAGATGCCCAGTACATGGACTTTGTCGAGTTAAGCTGATGACATGACCTCACTGGCCAGAAATTCATCACTAAAGAAAAAGAAATGTTTTCACCTGGAAATGCTCTCACCTGGAGCAGACCAGGGTCCAATGTAAAAAAAATTCAGTTGAATTATTTATAGTGGAAACAAATTATCAAAGTAGAAATCTTTTTCAAAGATGTTATAGTACCTACCCATTAATGGAGACTTTTGGCACTATTTACACATTGAATAGCTGTCTTCTAGTTCCAAACCCGTTTGCACTTGCAAAAAACATATGCTTATTTTAATGCCACTTATTTTTCTTTCCTGTGGATGAATTAGCTTTCTAATGCATTAATACTTTTAATTCAAAAAGTATATATTTAAAGGAGTGGTGTTCGAAATGGTAATGACAGGAATCAAATCTCTCTCTCTCCTTGTGAGATAGCACTTAAGGCAGCTACAACTTTATTTTAAATCAACCAAAATTGCCACCAGCATGTTCTTTTGGTGTAAGGAAGTGCGTTTCCATGTTTTCTTCTGGCTTAATTCTCTATATGATTTTTAACCTATTTTTGAGTTGGTCTGATGACCTCAATGACTTATGTTACCACTGTTTATTTGCAGGGACCGATTTCTGTCATTGCTTTGTCATTGGTTGTCAATTCATGAAAACCAATGGGTGGATCTTTTCCAACTTTGCAGAGACAAAGTTTTTTTCATTTAATCACCAAAACTGATTATAGCTGTATTCCACATAGACTGAATCATAGATCTTATCTATAAGAAATATTGAAACATGAGGGTTTGTAGTTTAAAATGGTCTATTTCTAGAGGTTCTATCATTTTTTTTCTGCTAATATTTGTGTAATTCAGTTATTTATCCAAGATTTTTTGTGCCTTTGTGGTGTCTTGATACAACTGAAGGGACAGGTTTTCTCCCTCATAGACAGATAGGTAAATTTTTCTGAACTCCAAGGATTCAAGTCTTTTCTGAAACAGGGGTGGTTTTTTTTCAAAGCTAATTAGAATTATTTTCTTTCTCATTTCTCTACTTTGCATGCAAGGTGTTTTGCACCAGGATGTAACAGTCCATTATAATCCCAGTAAGAAAGGCACCTAAGAGTCTGTAAAGTGACACTTAAAATGCTATTTACTAGAGCTAAGGCTACAAGAAGAGAATAACACAGATAATCTTACATCCTTTTAAGTGGTGGGAGCGCTGGGCAATGTACCATCAAACGGGACTCCCACTCACATGTAGCACACCATGCAGACTTCATCCATAGCAGAGATTCTCCTTTTTGGTCTTTCAAGCTATTATATGATTTCATTACAAGGAAACAGCTCTATTGATCATGTCTACACTCAAACAGAAAAGATGTTCACTTGAGAACGTCTTGCTGCACTGTTAGATAAAGGCAAGGCCAGGCAGGTGGTGTAATTGCTGGTATGGAGGAGAAGCTGCCCACAGTCCTCCTGGACAATGAGCTGGCTGAGGTTATCCTACAGCCAAGGGATTTGTGCAGCACAGCACCAGTCTGAAGGCCACGCTGGACATGTGCCTGCTGAGGGTGACTGTTATCTGAATCACTGACTCCTTGATGCACAGTGGACTTGTGGTCAGGCTCACAACACAAGGGCAGTAATGATTCCAGAGGAGCAGAAGACAACACTGGGTTCTCTTCACATCGAGCAAGGCAGCAATTATCTTGGTCATTTACCTGAATGAAATATACAGACCATGAACAATAAATCAGGAAATGAACAAAGATTAGCATAGTTAAAAAAATAAAGTTAATTGGCAATGGAAGAAGGCAGAAACCCTGGGAAGGTGTAAAAGAAAACTGTATAATTCTGATCCTAGGTAACCATAAGTAAACTGGTCACAGAAGAATGGGTTTTTTTCAACACAGATTGTAGGAATGAGGGAACAGGACAAAGGAGTTTTTTGTTGTTGGGCTAAGACAAGAGGACAGAGGATCAACTGAGAATTTATCTTAGATTTTTTTAAAAATGGCTAAAGCTGATAAATTGGAAGTTGCGAGCAAAGACTGGAAACCCATGAGAACCTGGAAGCAGATGTCAGTTGTTCTTTCTAAATTTATTCAGGGTTTTGGGAGGTGACAGTGATGCTACTTAAGGAATGATAGAAGACCTGGTTACGTTCATTCATTTCTAGTATGAACTGCTTTGCCTAGAGAAAAAACGGGGTTGCTGCAGACTTGCAGCACTGTTATTTTATTTCTGTCTAATGTTTGGCAGCACCACTGTTATATTTAAGTTAGATAATTATGCTGTGACCATAGGATATCACAGAATTTCAAATACCACTGCTGTTACGTAATTCTTTCTCTAGGATTCTTTTCTTATTTTAAGAAGAGACACACACACAAAAAAAAAAAAAAAAAAAAAAAAAAAGAAAGGTGGAAACCCCCTGTTAATCAAGAAAATTTAATATGGTGGACTGGAATACACAGCATTTCCTTGGTTATTTTTGATGGGTTTATTATTTCTTGGAAGTATCTGTGCTGTTAAACTCATTTATGTCATAAGTTTACATTTTGAATGCTCATTTGAATGCAGTTACTTAAAGCATTAATGATTTAGAGCTGCATCCTTTTAAACCCTCTACCTGTTAACTTTAAGCTTTGGCTTCCAAGGACAAGTTTCATGGTAAAACATAATGAAATGTGTAGGAGCATGAGAACCGTCCAATGGAAACAGTAATGCACTTATACCCCACTGGTTTGCTTGTCCTATGACTCTACCTAGAATGTGGCCACACTGTTGGCTTCTCAAACAGGTACTCGCTTTGGGCTGAAGCCACCTTCCTGCCCCAAGAGGGTCCTTCTCCCTTTGATTACCATTACAGGAATGTCAGAAACATGTTTCCTGGGATGCTAAGTTAGTCTGCTGAGGTGGAGGTAAAAGAGAAAGATATGCCCTTAACATGTATTTGTGGCAGGTACACCTGCCCCGACAGAGAACGAAACTTCTCTGGGCAAGAAGGAGAGGAAAAAACCCCAAACCCTAGAGGCCACATGTTGAAAATGAACTGACCAATCTGACACGCGCCAAGTACACACATCTTTTGGCCAATGGGGATTAAAATGACCAGAGATCAGATCTGACAAGTGTACAAATCGAGCCCCACCGTAGGACATTTTGAGTCAGTCCTCCTTGGAGCAGCAGGTCTGCAGTCGGGGACTCCCCCTTGGGTCAGGACGTGGCCCTAGTTAATTCCTGCAGGTTGAGAGCCCTCATCTTTTAGGTGAGTGATATGTGCATTTTGAGTCATCATTTTTAATCTTAAGAATTCTCAAGTCTGCTGTGTAGTACTCATTCCCCTTACATCATTGATCTTGTGGTTCACTAATGTTATTGGAGTTTTAACTAACTTTTTACTGATGAATAAATCTGACTTTTAACACCTGTTGAATTTGATTGTGTGAGCCTCCATAATAGTATTGCCCTTAGATGAGCACCTGCTACACTGGATCTCTTTTGTTTGTGAAAAGATTATCTTCTCAGCACACTTCAGTTGGGAGGCTGTCACAGTTTGAGATTAAAATGATGGTGTGTGACTAAATGGGCCCAGACACCAAAGATGCTTAGTCACAAGTATATTTGATGTTAATGAGCCACACAACCTTCCTGCTCCATGGGAGACATGGCACAGCCGAGGAGAGAAGTTTGGGGGCCGACATGGCAGCCCTACCTGGTAGCATGCAGGCTACAGGGTCTCCCACACACACCATTAGCCCTCACACACTCCATTAGCCCTCACATGCTCCAGCAGCCCCAGAACTTACAAGACTGGGTGAAGAACACTGAGTTCTTGTTGGCTTAAATCCTACAGACTCTGCTGGGTTGCCTGTTGCTGCATGGGCACATGCAGCTTGACCTGCTGGAAGGTTTTCCACATGTTAGTTGTTAGTTGAAGGCACCTGCACCATGTTGCAGAGAATTAAGTGGAAAACATCAACCACCTTTCTCCTTTTCATCACCAGCCTAGGAGCAGTGGTATATCAAGACATACATATAGCTTTAAACATCTATAGCCTCTGTGGGGAAACATTAGTTGCAGGAATGGTGGATGTTGCTGCTACTGACTCATTACATCTTACATACCAAGTTCAGCTCAGAACAATATAGGTGGCAAGGATATTAAACCACAGCTGACACTGAAAACACCTATGCTGTGGCATACACTGTAGTTGTAAAATGTTGTTGAGGAACCTACAGAATATTGCAGATTTTAATAATGGGAAACAAATGTAGAGATTGATGATGAGGTAATGATTAGTTGCTGCTTGTATAATCTCGTTATAAGGATCATTGTCTTACTGATTAATAAAACCTTCCTACTCTGCCAGCAATGGAGTTAAGGTAATCATTAGAAAGACATTCTGGAAAATAACCACAGCTGATAAATTTCACTTTTCTTTACAAACTGGCAACATTAAAAGAAGCAGCAGTTTTTGTGATGTTCTTTCATGTTTTTCACCTATCTCTTTTGTGCCAAAAAGGAGAAGACAGTAGCAAAAATGTTTGAACTGATATCTGGCCAAATTTAGAGCAAATGTTATTCTAACACATGCTGCCAGATATTCTCTAGTTTTAGGCATGCAATCAAAACTGTATTTTTCTACCACTGAATGTATCTCTTTTGAAGCTTCTCACTGAAAGTGTACCAATCACTCTATTGTAGGATGTCAAAGTTGCCTAAACAGAGTGAATATTCTCCAGAATACATACATGGTATTCTCACCTTGTGAATGATTAGAAATGAGTATTGTGCTCCTAATGAAAGCTGTCTGAGGTGTTTTTTTCTGAATAAAGAATAATCTTTGACTTGTTGAAAGAGAAAGGAAGAAAACAAATATTGTCATCAAACTGGCACCCAAGACAGTAGTGCAACCCTAAGAGTTTGATCAATCTGGATGCTTAATAGAAAGTTGTCTTAGACCAGTAGCTTTAGTGCAGCCTAACAAAAGAAGAATCACTGCTAGGAGTAGCTCCTGGAAATAAAAGGAGGAAAAACCAGCGGAGGGTGTAGTAAATTGAGAGAGTATCATTCACAGGAGGAAGAATGACAGGACATAGAGTCTCCATTTCAGATTGTTCACAATTTCTGTAGCTTTATTTATTTAGTCCCATATTTCAAAAGCTTAAAGAGTCAAGTAGCATAAATGATGACTGCAAAAATTACTAGCACAATATGTACCCACTGAGTATTTATGTGTAATGAAAAATAATAATAGAACAAAAGAAAAATGAGTAAAGTATGAACAACTGTCTGGGTGCAAAAAAGGATGACGTATTCGAGACACTTTACTTGAAAATCAAGTTCTAGGTAGCTTCATTGGAAGTATATTGAGCAGCTTCACATTATGGGTATGACTTTTCATTCTTTGAAACTCTTGTTCTAAAGATACATAGTCTGTGGGACTCACCTCTCATCTGCATTTAGTTGTCCTTATGTACAAGATGAAATGTGAGCCAGTTGCCTAATTTCCTGTTACAGTCAGGGAACCCTAGTTAGTACAGTCAATGGGGTTCAGTGGGGTCACATTTCTGAGGGAAGAAGCAAGAATGGAAGATAATTATGTAGAGAGTACAATACCTGAGACACGGGCTCACACTGTGGAGCCTAACATGTAGGAAAATAGTTCAGGGAGAACTAAAAAACCCGGGCACAAGTAACATTCAGTCTGAGAGACATTGTGATGCATTGTGCAGTATTTTGCTCAAGCTATTCAGCCTTATCAACCAGCAGGGCACATTAGCTTTACCACAGTGCCAATTACATGGCCTCCAGAGTGAAGTTTTTTGAAGGTGGTCAGGTTGGATCTTTGTACTAGCTTCTATGTTCTTCTGCTGCTGAGACTTTTGTCCTACATAAAATAATCTCAGCCTGTACTAGCACAAGCAGACATGGCCAAGTATATGCATGCTATGAATGTGTCCCTCTCACACACCTGGTTTCAAAACCAAAAGGGAAGTAGTTTGCTGAACTTCACAGAGCAAATAAATTGCTAGAAAAGTATAGTACATGAGACCATAGATTATTTCCTTCTCGCTGTAACCAACAGATAGTTGCCAAGTCTTGAAATTACTGAGGCTTTTTAGAGTACACACAAATCAGTAGTACAAAAGTGCTATTTGGAGAAAGGCATTAAGCGACTCTACATCTTTGGCTTCTTTGTGCTTCATTTCTTTCTTACATCTCTCCCACTTTGTAGGGGAAAACAACTTGATTAAGCAAGTATAACTGCCCCTAAATTACTGATTTTGTTCAATATGTTTGATTGTCCTGTAGTAACTGGTATATTACTGCTAAAGCTGGTTTCTCAAGGGAGATTTCTAAAACTAAGAACAACTGGGCATCACTGAAGACTATAAAGTTGTTACCCTGTCACTATATTCAAAATCTTTCAAAGAGCAAGGAAAAAATATCAAAGGCAGAGAAGGAAAGTAGTTTAAAATATAAATTAAGAATCCTTTCTTTGGTAAGACTGTCATCATTGATACTACTCCAGTAGGGAAAATTTTCTGAAGTTATATCATGATTAGCAGAAAAATAATAATCTTTAACTTCCATGCATCTAAAACACATAATTCAAAATATCTAAATGTTACAAATTATCATCCTTTTCTGTTACAGCCTTGTCATGGTTTAACCCCAGCCAGCAACTAAGCACCACACAGCCGCTCACTCACTCCTCCCCCACCCAGTGGGATGGGGGAGAAAATTGGGAAAAAGAAGTAAAACTTGTGGGTTAAGATAAGAACGGTTTAATAGAACAGAAAAGAAGAAGCTAATAACGATAACACTAATAACATGACAACAGTAGTTATAAAAGGATTGGAATGGACAAATGATGCGCAGGGCAACTGCTCACCACCCGCCGACCGACACCCAGCCAGTCCCCGAGTGGCGATTCCCTGTCCCCGCTTCCCAGTTCCTATACTAGATGGGACGTCACATGGTGGAATACACTCTGGCCAGTTTTGGTCAGGTGCCCTGGCTGTGTCCTGTGCCAACTTCTTGTGCCCCTCCAGCTTTCTCGCTGGCTGGGCATGAGAAGCTGAAAAATCCTTGACTATAGTCTAAACACTACTGAGCAACAACTGAAAACATCAGTGTTATCAACATTCTTCGCATACTGAACTCAAAACATAGCATCTTACCAGCTACTAGGAAGACAGTTAACTCTATCCCAGCTGAAACTAGGACAGGCCTAAAAAATTCACTGTAATGATCCTGAGTCTGTAGCATACTTCCTTGATGCCCCTGATGACTTTAAAGTGAGGTGATCTTCAGTCTTCAGCAGGCATCTCGGTGAAAATGCAAAACAATAAAAAAATGTGGTTTTTCGATGCAAATTTACCTCTTATTCATGCAAACACACCACGTGAAAACATAACATTATTTACTAAAATTATTTTCATGTATACACAAAATGGTATCTGTTCACACTTACTCTGCCTTATGTCTGTACCAATAAATAAACTTTTCAGGAATATAATTGTCATGGCTTTTCTCCACACTGACATTTTACAAAATGGCAGAAAATGGATGAAAACAGAACTAGATATTTGAACTCCTGAAAAGCTTGTATCTAGTAACTTTTCCATTAGAGATGCTTCTTACCTATTTTAAAATAATCAGTGGGCAAGAAGTACTCGTACGTATTCCTTCAGTATAGTCAACAACTAGAGGCTTTGAGTTGGTGAACTAAGTTCGGCCTATGATTTATCATAAACATTAATGACATTTATTTCTCTTTCTGGATACCTTCATCATAATATCTAAACATTAGCAATAACAACAGCAATTTTTAGCAGGATTTTATTAGGAAATAAAAGGTCAAACACAATACCTTTCCTTTCTTTTTCACTATAGATGCTCTCAATTCTTTTCCCAACATTGTGGTTTTCATTCAAGCTATGCATATTACATTGGACTACTCAGGAACAACTGCTTATGAAAGTTTTGAGATCTGAAGGGAATTAAGTGTTTTTAGAAGCATGTAATTCCTGCTAAGACTTGGGAATTCATTAGAAATCATTCCATATTTTCAATTTTCATTGGTCTTTCTTGAAGTTCTGTGCCTGAGAATATCAGGTCTCATTTAAAAAGAACCAAACCAGTAAAAGAATCAGACTTAAAGCTCTCATATTTCTGAGCAAATCTTCAAGAAGGAAGGAAGGAAAAAGGAAGCTATCAACTCCAAGCACTGGAAAGGACAGAAAGATGATTAAAAGAAACTGAAAAACATTATTTTAGAATATCCAGATTTGTAATCACTTAATGTGAATTTGTGAACCAGACTCATAGTATGCATAACGTGAACCCAGACATATGGAGTGAGTTCTATACTCTCCACTGAGGCTTGAGGAAAAGGAAGCAAGGTGTTTAAGGAGAAGTTACTTGCAACTATAGACTCCGTTTTCCATAGCAGTTATCACCTAGAAAGAATTTAAATTATTGGTTTTGGTGAACACAGTTTTTCTATTGTCAGGACTAAACTTCATCATGTCACTCTGGGTGAATTGTTTGACATTCTTGTACCACAGTAAGCTGAAAATCAGCTTACAACTCATGCAGAACAAAATGAATTAATATATTTGACTATAATAATATTCATCAAAGCTGGGTAACTTAAGTGGGAAGAGTTTTGGACAGCACCATATTGCAAAAAAAGGATTTATTTGAGGTTTTAAACTTCCATAGCCTAAGATGTCAGAAAATCATTATTATGCATAACAGAAAAAAATCCCAATGTATTCAAGTTTGGCAGTGCATTACTGTGATTTTTAAACGATATTTATCCATTACAACTTTGTCATCAAATATTGCCTGTGGCCTATAGTTATCGTCACTGTGCATTTACATTTCAATTGGAAAAAAAGCCACTTTCTTTTTGTCTTCTCTGATTAACATTTTGAAGCTCTGTAATTTTCTTGCTGCTCATAGAAACAAAGCACCCAGGCTCACAGAGAAAACCCATTCAGCAAGATATAAATATTTGCTATTCAGAAAATGTCAATGAGGGTTTAGTTATTTTAAACTAAAAAAAGAAAATTACTAATAATGATTAGTTTCAGCTAATGAAATGCTTTTATGCAAATATGTGAACCCTAAATATGACCTGGAAACAAAAGACTGCTTAGCAGTTACTATTAAGCAATACATTAGGAGATCAATTAAACAGAACTCTTTCTAATGAATAAGCTGTACAAGAGTTGCTATGGAAACCTGGAAAGAGAAAGCCCTAGAATGCTAACTTGCAATTTTAAGAACATGAATTATTAGAGATCTGGTAGTGGCTGGCTGGAGAGTTATATACCAAAGTTAAAAAGTGTCTCACAAACACTCCCTCAAAATAAGAGAAGGGAAGTAAAGGAACAGAGCCATGATATTCATACCCGAGAATGACTTACCAAAAAATTATAAATAGAATATTGTATCTGAATTGGTACTTATATCGATCCAAAGTGGACCATCAGAGGGAGCCAGAAATTGCAGTTTCTCCGTGGAAGATCATTAATGTTAGTCTAGGGGACACTGAGAGTGAATAGACATTTCCTCCCAAAAGAAAGGACGGAGACACAATGGTTGAGGAAAGGTTATCATTACTCTTGGGTTCTTCAACATGCCTATGGCATTTCTCTATTTTTAAAAGATGTATTATGGACTATTACAAGAGAGCAGATCCAAACAATGAATGAAATAACTTGAAAAGTTGAGATGGGAGAACATGAGGGCCAAATAATTTCATTCAGAAAATTGAAAGTATTTATTTTTAAACACAAATTACTTTTATTTTAAAACACAAAGAAAAAATGCCAAGTTTCTGAGATAAAAGATTTTTTAAAAAATAATCCCAGTTACTGCTGTTTTCCCTTGGTGTATGACTTAAGTAGAAATTAAGATCATATTTCTTTTCTTTGACTTCAAGATGCTATAACAGCAATGGTCCTCTAAGTCTGATGATGTGGAAAAAACTTAAGGTTTTCCCACTAAATTTAGTGGCAAGATAGTGAAACCTTTCCCTACTAGGCTTAGATTTGGAACAATAAATGTTCTTTTGTTAGGCCGATACAGTTCTAAATGATTAATCAGAAGTTGGAAACCTACTATTTCTCTGAGGCTGTGTCTACATTGAATTTTAAGAGGTAGAAGGAACCTGTGCTGGTGTCTACGTTGAGTGGACAGAGTAGCATGGAAAAACTTGGGCTTAGGGAATTCTACAAGAACTCTAGAGCTGAAACTCAGATCTTAGCTGGCCCTGCTACATACCCAAAGACCTATATAATTTCTTTGTGGATGTGAAGGCCATGCCATGTCACACTCTGAAATTCCCACCTATGAACGTATTCACAAAAAGTGACTGCAGGTCATTCAGTATTGCTTTCTGCAAAAGTAGCTAGCATTTATGGACAGTAGTGGTGCTAGAAGACAAACCAGAAGACAAACCACAAATACTCTGCACACAGTGATGTGGATCTTGGTCCAGACAACAGAAGAAATAGTCTGATTTTATCTCTATTACAACCCTGTTTTTTCACTGAAAAACTGAAATAAAAATATATGCACAAGCAGTGAATAGTAATTACAGTATTTTTAAGAGCTGAGGATGAACTTAGCCTCTGCTTCATTTTTCAATACCAGCATAAAGCAGATAATTGGTATATTTCACAGACATTTGTGAAATGTTGCTGTTTGATTTACTATCCGAAGTTCAACAAAAGCTTTTCTTAATTAATCTATAAACCATCTCAAAAGTTGCATTGTTAATCCTACTAGTCAATGACTGTCTTTTTGCTGTTCAGAATTATGTAGTATCGTTAAAAGAAGTAGACTTTTTGAATAGTGCCTCTACCAGTTAAGGAGTACTACCTAGGTAATATAATGGTATGTTAGAGGTGACAATTACATTGCTGTTAAATACTGCCTTTATAAAATGATTACATATATTTTTGTTTGGAATCCAGGAGCATAACATATACCAGACACCCCAGTCTTTTGAAAGACTAGAATGGGCTATGGGAAAGTTTCATATTGACCAAAGACTTCAGTTTCATATTATGTCCTATGACATTCTACTTTTCTTTAAGGTAATTCAAAGAAATAACATTAGGTTTCTATCTAAAGAATGTTTGTCTATGATACTTAATTTAAAAATATATATAATGGAAAAGAAAAATATTGTTATCAGAATTTCTAAGGACTGGATGATTTAAACAAAACTTTTAGGAGAGATGTTATTCAGTAGATTATAATGGTTGCATTTATTCCTGTCTTTTCACATGTCTGAAGGAGATCACACAATAAATAATCTCACAGAAAGCAGTGTTTACAATGACACTTTTTCTTCCTGAACTCCTTTCATACTGCACTGACAATTTCTACTTTCAATAGAACAGATTTCTTCATGCCTACAGCCACTGGAATTACTCTCTGATATTATGATAAATGTTATATTTATTGTAGTTGAGTGTACACTAGCACAGAAATCCCTCTACGCAGGTGGAAATATAGTTTATCAGATAGTATAAGGACAAGATTCATAGACTGGCCTCTTCCAATGTAGTTTTCACAAAATTTAAGAGGCTGGTTATCTTAGCCACGTGAATCTGTAAAATTTGGGTAAATGTCCTAGTAAATTGCAGAGAAAACTTCTTTCTCAATAGAAATAGGAGTTTCTTCTATTTGTATCTTTACGGGGAGTTATCTGTTGAGACTACTGGGGATGATTCAATCTAGTTTTCATAAAGTGGTGCAGAATGACCCATGGTGTTCAGTAGAAACAGGGAATGCAAACATGGATGTACAGTGAGTATGAAAAAAAAAAGGGCACAAAGATAAATTAATGCTCAAGATGAACTCCTGGTGGAGCTTAGCTACACCTGACATAAACTCAGCAGTACTGTAAATAAGAACAATGCTAATGTTATTGTTTGGCATTATTATGTTTCTTCAGTGACACTGCTAAGCAGCCTTGGAGCATGTGCCAAAATATGTCACTAGATCTTCTCAATAGTGACAGGCAGGACTCAGTAATAGGTTTAAAAGTCCACACAAATGGGGTTATAAGTTAGATACTCCTAACCGCAAAGCACAAATTGTGGAGGGAGGAGAAAAGGCCACCACTCCACACTCCAGCACCTCACTGAGGCATGACTCCCTGGTAGAGCAGCTTGTGCTCCTCTCGGAGGATCACAGCAGGAAGCTTTGTTTAAGCAACTGAATTTAGACATTAGTGGCAGTGTCAGAAATAGAGCTGATGAGGAATTTTCCAGTGAAACAGGTTTTAAAAAATTCATAAATTCATCAAAACAGAAACCTTTCTGTGAAAGAATTGTTCCTTGACAGATTTCTGAAATAAAAATGAAAGGAAAAAAACCTTCCTTGGTATTGAATACCATTTTCTAAGCAATGTATGTTATTATGATATCACAATGACTTTTCCTTCGGAAATATAAGATATAATTTTAAAATGTTTAGTGTCTTTCAAATATCGACAAAAATTTTTGACAAAATTTTTTTTAAAATTCAACCCTTTATAAACGATTTATACATATGACCCTGATTTTCAAAAATTGTGACTATTTTACAATAGTAGAAAAGACCTTTCCACTTCAATTTTAGTGAACAGTCATCTCCTAACTGTTTCTTCTTAAAAGTCTTAAAAGCCAACCTCATACAGTTTTCTACAAATTCTATTGTTAGAGAAAGAAACTCCATATTGGTATTATTTCTTCTCTTTCATGGGCCTTTTTTACTAGCAGAGAACTTGGCCTTTAATTCTAGCCCTACACCATTACCACAGGAAGCCCAGCACTCACATTTACCCATGCAAACCTCTGAGGAAGAGCTTATTCCTTAGCTTGACCAGGGATTTAGTTGTCTAAATGAAATTACCTGACCCTCAAAAATCTATGCTCAGATTTTGATCAACTTTTTGAATCATTACATTCACTGGTATTTACCTTAGGGCTTTCTTTCCTCCTAGATATTAAAAAATAATAATAAAAGAACCCCAAATGTCCCAGGAATGAAAGTCCTACAGCAAGAGTTGTAATGACTGAGAACTAGGAGCAGTGACTGTAGTAAGCTCCCTTCTTTTCTAAAATTTCTTTAATTATCATCGTCTCCACCTTCCCATTGACTTTGTGCACTCAGAAGGAGTAATATGAGTAGATCTTTAAGAACAAACCCATGATTAATACATGTAATTTTGCCTAGTGACACAGCTCATTTTGCTTGAGCCAAATTGTGGTAAATGAATTATTTTAGCATTATGTCTGTGGTGACCATAGGGTGAGATATAAGATTAAAAAATAAAATAAAAAAAAATTAAAAAGGCATACACCAAGTAACAGGAAAGGATTTATGAAACAGAAAGAAAATAGAAAAAAATTGTTTTGCTTCACTTTTTTTCTGAATATTTTAAAGCCACTAATGAAAGTTATGTATTTCCTATTTACTGAAAATTATTCCTTCTGAGACTCAAGCTGTCAGTCAACCATGATTTCTGTTTAGTAGATGCAGTACACTGAAGTAGGTGTATCATTATAGCTTGACATTTTTTTCTAAATGTGGAAATGTCATATTTAATGACACAACAAAGTCAGAAATGCTGAATAGTTGAAATAAAAATGAGGCATTCAGTTGATTAATTAAAGGGTAGGCTAAACACATCTATATAAAATCACACCTTTTTATGGCTCTGTCTTTGGCATTCTGAGTGCAAGCTTGCATGTGTATGCTTTGTCTGAGGAGAGAAGAAAATCACTTGAAGGGTATACCATTTACTGACATAGTAAAACTGAAGTTTTTCATGGTCTTTTTCTCCTACTGGCTTATTTTTCCCTGGTTTTAGCAGGTCAGGGTGCCAATTCAATAATCACTGTTGTTTTGAAACAGTGTCCTGATGTCATTTAATTAAAGACTAGGCAATCTTTTCTCTCTTTGCCTGTTTTCGCCTCAATTTATTTCTTAGCCATAGCTAAGAACCCTACCATAAAAAGAAACAAAAATATAAAATTGATACCTGTAGAAGGCAAAAGGAACTTGCCAAGGAGATGCTGTGTGCGCTTGCTGGAATTTTTAGCGGCTTTGGGAGGAAAGAGTGTAACCCGATCGAGAGTAAATACAATAATGATAACAGTTTTGCTGCGGCTGCTGGCGCTAAGGTATTGATTCTGTACTACTAGGACTGTTTGAAGTTACCTATAAGCATTCAGGAAGGAAAAAAAACCCCAACAATTATTGACAGCTTTCACCAGACGTACAATGCGTGGTGGCAAAGACATGAAGAAGTGGTCTTTCTCTGTTATTTGGGTGTCAGACAGTAACCTGACACAGGAGCCAGTACAGCTGCCTTCATTTAATGC
Source organism: Astur gentilis (assembly GCF_929443795.1). Taxonomy (NCBI): domain Eukaryota; kingdom Metazoa; phylum Chordata; class Aves; order Accipitriformes; family Accipitridae; genus Astur; species Astur gentilis. The sequence goes on from NC_064919.1 coordinate 70,235,963, forward strand.
CCTTCAAATTTCATGAAATGTGATAAATAATTGAGGATCTGTGTTAGCTTTAAAAAAATTAACCCTTTCCATACAAACTTCCATTGGCTTTTTCACCCCAAACCGCAATGTAATTCAGCCTTTGTGATAACTGTGTTACACCAGAAGAAGTTGTACAAACCCTTCTAATGTCCTCTGAGAGAAAGTATTGTTCAAAAACATGCTGACAAGTGTCTCTCCCAAGGCTAAATTATATGCAAGATAACTTTCTTGTCCAGTGTTCATCTTTTTGAGAAGCCTAGGAGTTCTGAAAGGGATTAGGATACTTGACTTGTTTATGTTAATAAAGTTCTTTTTACTGCTTCTAGTATAAATTTTACTGTCAGGCATACACCTATAATTTTACATTTCTCAGAAAATGTTTTGTCAGGAGATCTTGAGATTTTATTTATGAACTACTTTCCACAGAGGAGTTAAATCTCACTGATATGCCCTGCCTCTCAGGATGCCATTAACTCTGTGACACTTCACAGCCTTTGTTAATCAAAATTGCTTTAGCTGACTTTTAGTAAAACAGAGGCAAATACAGCCCTGCTTGTCAGTACAAGATCTAGGTACACTGATTTACATTTTCTTGTGCTGAAGCTGGTTTGGAAACTTCATATATTTAGAAATTTCGTATCTTTAAAATTCTCCCTTACTTCTTCTAGTGTATTCCAGCTACAGTTTGTCTCTCAGTCAGACTTGGAAGCTTTTCTGTATATCTGTTAATTTCAAAATACAATTGCTGAAACAGAAAAGCTGCTCTCAACTTGATTTTCACTATCTTCTTGTTCTATGCTATTTCCAAAATAGTAGCACCTAAAAGAATAAAAAATCTCCATGAAATATGAAAATGTAGAAGTTATTTTAAACTTGCTACTCTGGAAGTGAAATCTGGCTACTGTGAAAGATATTGCATTACCTCCATGCTTTCCTGACTGTCCCTTAGCTGTGTCTTGACAGCATGTTTGCCATTGTCCAGACACCTAAATTGCATTCTGACAACACTCACATCTCTGTTCTAATCCAGACAAAGTCCCCAGAGAGAATATCTTTCACTTCACAACTATATTTTGAAAAGAAAATCTTCTGTGCACTCCTTTGACATTTTCTATTACAATAAGTAAAATAAAATTAAATGGTTCCCAAATTTAAATATTCTCATTTGTGCAATCATACGTAAATACTCATTAACCAGGAAAGGCAAATCAATACAGTTCAAGACCATGTTCTCCATAGAGCTTGCTCGTGACTTCAGTTGATGCTAATATAGGGGAATAAGCTACGAAAGAGACAATTAAATACTTTGCTATTACTCCCTAGTGTTTACAGAGTGTCATGAAAAGGAATTTCATTCATCCCACCAAGCTTCAGGTATTTTTCAAAGCTAAACTTGGTGTGACTTCAACATCTACATTGAAAATTCATGCTTTGTTCCAAATCGTATTCAGTCTATGCTCTTGGACTATATAATTTACTATAGCATTAAAGTTCACAAATTAGTTTTACAGGCATTTTAAGAGTTAATGTTACAGACACTAACTACACAGGATTATAAGTTTACAAAATATGCTCGTAGCTACTAAGGAAACATGTTTTTTAATAAAAGTAAGTAAATTCCTCAAAATGCCATCACTAGTGGCTGACCTGAGAGACGACAAGGCCAGCCTGTGGGGAAGGAAAAGAGGAACCTTCTACTTTTTTCCTCTGTCAGAAGCCAATTATGGGCTTTTAGATCCCACTGAGATGTCTCTTGTTACCTGTCATCTCACCTGCATCACTTTTTGTTTCCCTTCTATACAAATGTACAGCAATTCCAGCATTCAGGCTCTCCTCCCTCCAACTTTCTTTGACTGATGGAATCAAAGCAGTCACAGCTCATGCTGCTGCTTCCTCTCAGTGGAGGAACCTCACCAGCCTCCTGACTTTGGTCTCAGGCTGCTGTTTAGAAGGTCTCCCTTCCAAAGCCATGGGTGGGAAGAAAGGCTTTCATCGTCTCTCAGAAATATGCAGTTACAGAAAATAGGACTATTTTACTCCCCTGTGTAAATCAGGAACATACGATTTTTGCTCCTCCCCGCTGAAACAAGGAGTCACAAACAAGACAGATATACATTTAAGTAAGTGTAAATAAATGAGTATTATTTTTTCCAATGTAAACAAACTGCTGCTAATCAGAGAACAAATGCCAGTTTCAGCAGTTCCTGCTCCTACCGTGCCAAATGGTGCCAGCCCCAGGGTGGCTCCTGTGCAGCTGGCTGTCCTTCAGGGCCCCAGGGACTTTTCTGCAGAGATGCTGCCCAGGCAGGCAGTGCCCAGCCTGGACCGCTGCCTGGTGCTCTGCTTTCCCAGGGGCAGGGTCCAGTGTTTGTCCAGGATGAATTGCAGAAGGCCCATTCCTCCAGCATGCCCCAGTTCCTCTGGATGGCAGCCCTGCCCTCCAGTATGTTGGCCACTTTCCCCAGTTTGGTGTCACCTGCCAGCCTGAGAAGCAAGTGTTCCCTCACCTCCCCCTAGCCGTTGAGGACGATGTTAAACGAGACACATCACAGTATAGACCACGAAGTCTTACCAGCTTTTAGGCAGCATACAACCCATTTACCACCACTCCTTGACACCAATCATCCAACCAGGTTTTTGTCTAGCTGGCTGGCCTTCCATTCACATCGTGGCATTCTAACTTGCATACAATATTGTGGAAAGTAAGCGTCTAAAGCCTGGCTAAAGTAAAGGTAGGTGATATCAGCTATTCTCTCCTTTTCCCAAAATCTAGTCATTTATCATAGAAAACAATCAATTTAGTCAGATGCGATTTAGGCTTGGTAAATTCATGGTAACTTCCAAATCACTTCCTTCTTCCCCGTGTATCCAGAAATGTGACTCTGACCTCTGTCCTCCATGCGCCTCATACATAGTGTGCTCTTGCACTAGATGCTGAGCTTTGTCAAGATAGGTCTCCAAGCCAGAATTACTGCATAAATTCAGAATTCTTCTTCTTATAAAAGCAACTGTGGCATAGAGATTAATGGCAGCCTTTCTATGGGACCTACAGGTTCTTGGCACCTCTTAAAAACTGAGTTATAAGTGGTTTTTCTGTGTCTATGCACACTGCCTCCAGGCAAGTTGGGAATGAAGCCAAGATCTCTTCAGGATTCATGTTCACCAGTGTAAGAAAGACAGTCATCTCTCCCTGCACCATAATGCAACATGGATTTGGGTGTTGCGACTAGCTGCAAAAATGCTAGTGCACCCAGATGTAACAAGGAGAGGTGTGGAACCAAAGAATGTGTTCAGTGTCACCAATCATACTGAAAATTATCTGTCATTACACTGAAATTGGAGGGCATCTCAGTTAATAAAAGACAAGTATAGCCAGACCTAGCTTCCTCAACGGGCTAATTAGCCAAGAGCTGGCTGTGCTGAATAGTCTACACAAAGACTCTCCCGAGCATTGTCTGTCTATCACTACATGTCAGAACTGATATCTGGACCATGACCTGCTACTAGTCACAGGACCCCAGTTCTCTACACCGCCAGCCGGGAACCAGCAACTTCTATGTGCTGTTGCCAGTATGAGAGCCAGAAGTGTATTTTCAGCTTTCTTCCATAGTGCCAGCTGTGAACGTTTGATACCTGCTACCACTTGTGGCTGGAAGAATGGTTATAAGATATTTATTAAGAATGTATTGTTGAACTCTCTCATTCCTTTTACTGTGAACTTAACGTTCTGTGGCATTTTCTGAGAGCATCAGCTGCCAAGAACAAATGAAAATTCTCAGTTTTCACTTAAAAGAAAGTAAGATTTTAGCACTTATAATAGCAGAAATAATCTGGGATTTGTACATAAGGACTTGTACAAATCTTGGATTTGTACAATGTACATTTGTACATTGCTTTAAGTTAAAACTCAAAACTCAGAAAGCAATTAAAGTAGAATCTACATTTCTTTATAATGTTAAAATGACGATTTTCGATTGTGCTAATAATTGGGCATTAAAAAGTCCAAGTGAGCTTCTATTAAATAAAATCATGGCCCAAGTCTATTTCCTGAGAAAACATCTGGAGTCAAACTATAAAATCTGGAGCTCATTGCTCCCATGTTGATTTTAATAGTTTTGTTTTGTTCAAGTTTGGATTTGAACTCAGTGCCTGTGGGGACAAAAGTCAGATCTGAGACTACTTAACTTCTCTAGCTAGTGAGAGAATTGAACCAGTCCACATTCATGGCATAGGTTGAAGGGCTAGTACCGAAAGACAGTGACAGGATAAATGTCAAAGAAACAACCATGCATGGAGAAGGACTTAATAGATATTAGATAGTCACAAAACTGTAGGATAACAGAAAACCAACTTAGCTGTTTTACAAAACAGTCATGCATGACATTTTGTTTCCATATAAAATGCGATTAGCAGAATCCCAATGGTTTAGTTTAGGTAAGAGAGGAAAATGAGATCAGAGAGAAGCAGACTGATGAAGAAATTAGACCGTGACCTGTAAAAGGAGACATTCTGTGAAATTTAGTTCAAAATTTAAATTACAGCCAATCCTTTCAAACAACTCTATAACCCCAAACTGTCAGTCTCTGGAAGCATTTCCAACTAAAAAATAAACAGCAGGAATCATACTTGGAGAATATTGATTTTATCAATGACAATACACTTACCAACCATAAATATAAATTCTCATTCTTCAGAGGACAAGCTTTGCAGTAACAGAAAGGAATAAGGAAGAAACACTTCACGAGCTGATTGACACAATTCTCCTGTGCTAGGGATTATTTCAAATATGTCTGAAGCATCTACTGCTAAACAGTATTGAAGACCTGACTTTTACCTTATTGAATTAATGTCTGCAGTGGCAATTCCTAATTGCTGTAATGAGCTCAACGTGCTGGCATATGCACTGAGCATGGACATGCCAAATAGTATTGGTATTTGTCAAACTCTATGTCAAACAGTATTGCAGAGGAAGACAGACAGAAGGTCTATATATCCTGATATAAAACAGAGTTGGTTTACTACTGTATTATTACAGTTGCACAGTAATTTATTAGTAAAACTGTAAAGGTGGAATCATTGAAGTATGAACATGGATGTATGGCAAAAATAGGGCTCCGTGCTAGCAATCAATACTGTGTGCAGAGCACAGGGCAAGAAAGGCAGCACAGTAACGACAAAACTGGTTAACATAACACTGAATCAGTCAGACTGGCTGAGACAGGGTCTTGAGAGACAGGAGGTAAAATGGGACACAGCAAGCAGGGAAGGCTGTGGAAGTGCTGACTGCTGAGCATCTGACAGTTACTTAATACTTCCAAATAGATGGTCACAGATCTGAGAATCAAGGTAGTTTAAACAAAAGTGGATAGAAAGCATGTAAACTGAAACTATTTGAAACTGCGCATTGTGATCATAACTAAAAGGGAAAATTAAAATGTATATAGTAACCCTAAACCATAAACTGGCCATGCTGTAAAGTGCAACAGAAAATTATATAGATTTTAAAGTTCAACTCTATCCTGAAAAAAAGGAACTGTAACACATCGTCTCTGATTTAATTGACCTGTGTTTTTCTGGTAAGTTTGTTTTTGAGGGGTTGGGTGTGGGTGAGGAGCTGGGTTTTGCTGGTTTGTTTTTTTTTTTTTTTTTTTTTTTTTTCCATTTACACATTTTCCAGGGTTTTTTTTCCATTTTTTTCCATTTACATTTTTTTCCATTTACATTTTTTTTTCCATTTTTTTACATTTCCATTTCCATTTCCATTTTTGAAGTAAATATACTTTTAATTCTCTAAATATCTGGACTCTACATTTGCATGTTCCATATCAACAGCAGAGTCAATTAATTTGGTAAATTCAGGACAAAATTTTTCAAAATGGTTGCACAGTTGCTTTCAAGTAGGATAGATGAGGAAGGAGAATGAAGATGCTAAGACAATAGAGTAATTACCAAGAAAATAGTTCAAGTATAATTTGGTTACGAACACTTTTAATATTTAGGCTGGTTTTGTACAGCACCTCCCAAATTAAATAATTTTTTTTAAGTCCCTCTCTGCTCTCTGAAGCTAAGATTTTATTGCCTACAACTGCACTTATTAAGTGATTTTCAACAAAAGTTTACTGTATGAATTGTAAAGTACGAAAATATAAATTTTTTCCAGCTGAGGTTTCTGACCTCTTTGCTACAGTAGCCAAAGATTTATATCAAATAAATCCTGGACAGAATACCCTTTTTTTTTTTTTTCAAGACAAAACAGATTATGTTTTTCCATGCATCCTCCAATATTTTTTGGAAACTGGCATCTGCAAGTAGTAGCAAAGTGTTTATTGATTTATATTCATTTTATCAATACCCATGATAAACTTTTTCCAGTCATGCTTCATTTCTTAGAAGGTCTCCAACTTCCAGCAACTGTCTTTGTGCATGAAAAGTCTATTGCAGGCTTTGTGTTTACATGAAAGTGAACAATTTACATATTTATTGCTTGTGATTTGTGTGCTAGCTGAACCATCAGGAACGTTCATAGAATGCTACGTGAACTGGAAGGGGAGTGATTCATGTGGCTGTGAATAGGACAAAAAGGGCAAAGAACAAGTACAAGTATAAAGAGATTAGCAGCTGAATATTGTTCTGAAGAGGAAAGAATGAGTATGTATGTAGAAAGATTATCAGGGAAACAGAGTATTGCAAAGTCTATCTATCACATTTCTGAGGTGCTTATCACAATGTCACCTAATTACCATATATATCAGATCATTTATCTCCCTGGATTTCATCTCTTCACTGTTCTACAGTTTCTTTTCATCTAGAGTTCCTAAATAGAAGTCATTTAATTTGTAAAGATATGTATAATATCAACATCCTTCTTGTATCAGGAAATGGTGTTTTAACTGTGTTAGTTATACAATGGTACACAGTCTCAAATAAACAGAAAAAGTATCAGTTACATCATATACTGATTCTCACTTACATAGTCATATTTATATACGTAATATATTTAATCTGAGGGAAAGAAGTCACAAGCAGAGATTTCTATGCTCTTGTGGAATTCAATCCATAGATACAGTAGGCCCTCAGATTTTTGTAGTCTTTGAATGTAGAATAAAAAAACATAAGACAGTTCAGTAAATTAACTTCAGTACATAATCTAAGGTAACCTGCAGCTACCCCTGATGTGTAACATAGAGTAAGAGTATGATATACTCATAATTTGGTTTTAAGTCGAGGGTGTAAGAGAATGTGTTAATATGAGTTATGGCTGTTGGCATTTTGTATTTTGTTGTGCATCTTTTTTTTTAAGTTGGTGACCCATAGGCATGGATTGTTTATCTAGAGCAGAATTCTTTCATTTCCTCTAAAGCTTTCACACTGGTTCCTGCTGGGGTCAGAAGACTGGACTACGTAGACTTCAGATCTTATGCCATACATTATTGTTTGCAATAAAAAGAACCACTTTTTCACATCAAGTGTAATTACATAGTGGAAATTTTTGCTGCTAGATGTTGTAGATTTGAGAATTTGTGAAGGTTTTTTCTTAGGTATCCCAAATATGGCTGTTGTTATGCTGATCTTCCTATGTCATAATGATTGGGGTGATTTTATAAGGGTTTTAATTCTGTCTTTTTTTGTCCTTTGGTTTTCACTGCAAACAACTTTGTGACACCAAAGCTAACACAGATTTGGCACTCTTTTCAATGAAAAGGGACTGAGCTTTCTTCTGAACCAAAGCCACCAGACCTAGTTTAAAACCAAGCAATTCATGTGATGACCCAAGCCTTATAACCAGGGGGAAGCGCAAAGTAGAAATTTCAACAGGATAACAATGCAAGTTATCCAGTGTACAGGTAGAAGATGGGAGGTCTCTTGGCGTGAATCCTTCTTAAACTGCCCTGACTGCCAGTGCGTGGACAATAAGCTCTTACATGTATGAAACTTATTTATCCTGTATATTACACATAATACAATCAACACATCATAAATGTTATCACCCAGTGCGATAAATGCTTTATATATTTACTGATTCTTATTGCTCCCTTACAGGAGGGATTTGTTTCAGATAACTCTCCTTTGTGCCATGTGTAGGACTGACAAAGTCCGTACACAGTGTACCCCACCGATTCTTGTTGAAAGTTCATTCATTTTACCAGATTGATAATGATTGTACTTTATCACTTGGAACAAAAGACCCGTATTTAAAAAGTGTATTAGCTTACTGGGCACTCATTTATAAAAATTGCATTGTTAGTAGTCCTACTGGTGACTTCACCGTGGCAGACTCCTTTGAAGTGCAGACTTTCTTTTAGCATGTTTGCACTTTTAAATAGCTGTATCACCAGCCTCTGCTTACATTTTCTTCACATATCTCCTGGGGCTGGTAGTCACAGTGGTAAATATTGGCACTAAGAAGCTGGCAGGCTGCAGATGTGTGTGTGTGTGTGGGGGGGTGTTATATTTGATAGGTTTTTTACTATCTGCTCTTTGTTTAGGGCTAAATTCTGCTGTCTCTACTGCTGTGGATTAGTGGTCTATAACACAAGCAGCACTGTAAAATTATTGCAAAATTTCATCTGGAGTAAAGGTGGCAGGTTGGCAAGTTTTTTTCAGACAGTTTCTTTCATTATAGAAAATTTTTTTGGCCTCATTATGGAATATCAGGTGTATGTCAATTATATTGGCTAAATTCTTCAAATTTGTTACAGGATGTCATAAATGTGTCAGTCTGTGTTAGCTACTTACCTGGCTCTCATTAACAGTGTTTGAGCATATTTCAGGCATTTCTGCAAAGTGTTAAGTATTAACATAAGTATTAACATTTAAGTATAAAACTGCCTTCAGAAATGGGAGATTTGGGTAGCAGGAGGTTAACCTCTACATTTTAAAATATTTAGAGCATGTCTGCTTCAGATGCAGAAGCAGATCAGATTCAGATGCCACAGTGCAGAAATCCTAAACTAGTTGAACACAAAAAGGTAATTTCACAGGAATAGGGCAGTGTTCTCTTTCCAGTTCTGGAAATGAGGGCATAGGAAGTTTCATCTGGAATCACGTTCATGTTGTGCCTGAGAAAATATTCTTGAGGAAAAGGCTTTATTACTTTGAATGGAGGATTTCACGAGCGTGGCTTTGTTGCTTCTAGACCTGATCTACTCAGGGGCAGCTAGGTCAGACTCGCCAGCATTTCCAATTCTAGAGTTGGCTTAGGCAAATTTTGCATGTAGCGTATAGATTTGTCATTCAGACCTTCAGGAGACAAACAGACCCTTGTCTCCTAACTTTCTGTATGTTTAACTGCACACATTCAAAAATTTCATCCTAAGTCACTTGCTCAAGATCAAGTAAGAGGTGGAACAGGAGCATAAATTCAAGACTCTTAAGCCAACTTCCTAGGATGCTAACTACCACTATTCTTTCTTTGTAGACTTGATAAATCAGTGAGGTGATATTCAGATTTTAGACAGAAAATGTTGAGAATATTTTAATTAATCTAAACAATTTCTGGGGTATCATCTCATTCCAGAGAGTCATGTCATTATATTGTCACCCAGTACCATGCTATGAGGGTCCTATTCCAAACAGTTTAAAGAAGGCTAACTCCCTAACAAACCTGTTGTGTTGGAAGCAGTGATACACAAGGTTATATAAAAGAACTCTACAGTCTGATTAGCTTGACATTATTTTATAATCTTTCATAAACCCATTTTTTTCTCCAATCATAGCTGTGTCCAATATTATTTGTGTCACATATTTCTAATTTTCAAAGGCAAAGAGGCTGATGTTTTTACAAAAAAAGCAAAAAACAGAAAACCCACAAAATGTTATTCCAAAGGAAAAATGTAAATGAAATTTAACCAGTCAAATAATAATAATAATAATAATAATAATAATAATAATAATAAAACAACAAAAACCCAAACAAAAAACCAAACACAAAACATGAGAACACATTTTAAGGAAACAAAAAATATAATGAATTATTATTGGAGAGTGGAATGCAACACTGCAGTCAAAAGTATTCTATGAAAACTGAATAAAATAATTAAAAAAGCAAGTGTTGTAGAAAAAAACATTAATCTGCAAACACTATATTAGAGCTGGATGTTTCATAATTCTTTGATCTGTTGATTTTGTTTACCCACTGTATGCTGCATGTCTGTAATGTACTGGGGGGGGGGGGGGGGGGGTGGTGGTGTTACATGTGCTCAGTAATAGATATGCAATCTGTCTCCTCTTTGGCTGCTGTTTCTCAGTGATCCCTTCCCAACATTTCCACTTCTGTTTATCTGTCTTCCTTTCTATAACTGGGAGGCATGTATTTTAATGATGTCATTTCACCTGACCATACAGAGGTCAGTGTGTCTGTTTTTGTCATTCAAGACCTCTGTTCACATAGATAACACTATTTTACTATCCTATAGTCTACACAATAAAAAATCTATCATTAGAATTCTTTATTTAGACAACAATCATAAAGGTATTTTCTACATTTTGCAGACTTAATTTGTAATTTTCAATTTATTACAGCTTCTTCATTCCTCACTAACCAACAATTTATACCAAGTTTCATACGTGCATTGCACAAATAAAACACACAAAATTGAAAGAAAATAAAGATGTAGACATTCTATAGATAGCCAATTCATATTTTACTTCCCTTTGAGCTAAGTGAGTGAGTATAATTATTCCTATTTTACAACAAAGAAAACCCAAACAGGAAGAAGTCAATCTCCAAGAGATAGTAAGGGAAAGACAGGCTCAGATCTCAGGCACTCCTGGCTTCTAATTATATCCTTTTTTTTCTAGACAGTTGTGGAGAAAAAATTTTGGAGGTGTAGGAAGATACCCTGTTATTACTGGAGTGCCCTAAAGAAGGAGCAAAGAAGACTTTAGTAAGCTGCAGTTGTGATTCTTGTGGAAGACGGCTAGAATCTCTGCTGCACCCTGAACCTTCTCATGCATTTAAAGGGTAAAAAGATGATGGATAAGAAGAGAATGATGTTCTCCATTTGGAGATTTCCAAACAACAGAGATTTAAAAGATGTTAGATCTCCAAACATGATGTCAAGGTTCCTTGCCATTCAAACTTATCTTCATTTATTATAGTGCCATGATAAACCATATATGACAAAAAGAAGAGGTACCTCCCAATTGTCACTCTATCGGCAAACACACCTCTGCTTAAGTAGAAACAAATTCATAGAACTTGTCTGACAGTGACAAGTAGACAGTACAAGAAAATACCAAGCAGATTTTGAGGAAAGAGAAGGCAGGTGGAGGAGAATAACAAGACTTCCCTCTGAAAGCAGAACAGCTTCTGAGAGCACCTTAGCTCAGGCCTCAGGCAGAAGCAACCATGTAAAGGATTTGGTGTGGATATGTACAGCCAATAAAGTGGCAACAGCTGCCTGTAAAAGCCCAGGCCAAGCTCTGAAAAGATCAGATACCAAGTCTAGAAATACAGATCCCAAAGCATTATGGGACAAATCTAATTGATGATGCTCATAAATAATAATGTAATACCTTTGCATTGTAGCCTTATCTTTCAGGTTTCATGGATATTGAAGTAGGTAGGGTATTTGCAAATGTTGTAAACAAATGAAGCAAATATGCCCCCAGACAAGTACAAATCCATCACATACATCTTGATAAACCATTAACAAAAAGATGGAGATAGTCTAGTCCTATGTTTTCATTACTTTATACACCTAACATCATCCATCAACTAAATAATTTGAGCATGAAAAGTCAAATCAATAAACGAGTGATCTCAGCTTTCTTGATTCACATTCTTATATTACATCATCTATAAAACCTCTCTTAGTACAGCTTGCAGTACGGATGTCTGAATCTGAAGAAATTGGGGAGAATATCTGTTGAAGTGATAAACAGCTATTGGTTCATATATCTACGTTAAGTGATCTTGATAAGTAAGCTTTCCAAATGGACTAGCACAATCATTCAGCACCATGGAGTGAGTGCATTACCTCATCAAATCTTTCGGCTTGTCACAGTATCATGTTAACTCAGATTCAAGACCATTCTGCATTCCATGTCTGATTTTCCTTGTATGCCCCCTCCACCCCTGTTTCTTAAAAAGGAATATATAGCTACTCAGAAACAAAAGTCAAGGTCAGTCTGATTTCACAGCTGCATTATATAAAAATGTTTTGTTATATGGTTTTATATTCTGCTTAGCCCAAGGGAAGAAGAAACAGTGCCTGAAAGTCAGAAAAAATAAAGCTGCAGTAACATAGTAGTGCAAAAGGAAATAACATGTAATATTTTTCTAGATTTTTTTGCTATAGTTTTCAGCACTGTGTCACAGTCCTCTAACACAATATACACCTAAAGCCACAGAAACAGACATCTTGTCTAGGTAATACCTGATATACATATCTAGTCTACTGAGAAGCTTAAAAGGTCACCTGTCTAGTAGACGGCTATGTGCTTGCAAGAAGTTCAGTTACAAGGTGTAATTGTTAATGTGATTAAGTCCAAACCACAGTGAACAAAGAAGATGAACATCATCATAGTATCCTATTCAAACTTGTTCATTAAATGCTTTCAGAAGCTGTTATAAGTGAGACTGAAAATCAGTGTGATAATATACAGAGCAGAACATAGCACCTCCAGAGCTTTAATGCTCTAACCCGCCCTGTAAACAAGTAGGAGCCTGTCTGGCCAAAAGGTAGGAAATGGTAAACTACATTACAAATCACAGGCCTTACACTCAAGTTCATAACCGTCATCTCAGGGAGCTTCCAAACTACCACTGTAAAATTAGATTAATTATTTAGAAAGCATGCCATACTCCTTTTTTTTTCTGAGACAAGGCTAAATAGAAGGAACTGGTAGCATAAGAAAACAGCTGCCATTCAAGTTTATTGTCCCACCTCAACACGTGCATGGATCCAAGCTTTCTTCAACTCAGAATACCCATTTCTGTGAGTTTCATTAGACTCTAAATACTATTAAAGCAATATGTTTATATCTAAATTTTGTGCATCTCTGACATCTGGAAGAGCCACCTGAAAGAGGTATCTTTCAGAGCCTACAGAGACTTAGCACTTGCAACAGTTCCAAGCCATCCTAATAAAACACAGTACCCTGACTCATGTCGGAAGTATGTGTAAAATTGGATGATAAGGAATAGATTTATTTGGCAAGGAACAGAGTAGCATAGTCATTGGAACATCCTGTTTGTGGTGTGTACTGTTTGTCTGGACTTTAAGGTACACACTAATACACATTTTTTATAGCGATCACTCTCCTGCAATGCAAATACCGAGTTCTGCTAAGCCTTTCAATAGTCTGCAGATCGTGTTGTTATTTCACTCTTGGGGAAAAAAAAGGTTAATAAAAGATAAGGGGCTTTTGAAGAAGGTGTGATTGCATTATTTAAAAATTATACATTTTATAAGATAAGGTTTAAACACATGTCAGGAGAAGTCAACATTGCATTATGAATGGTAGTGATTATGTTATCTGTAAACTTTGAAGCTTTACGTACTGATGTGAACAATTGACTCCGTTGTTTTGTCATTACCATCAGCATTCCCCTTTCAGAGCTGCTGAACTGACTGCTGTTTGCATAGCAAGAAGTAAGGAAAGTTTGTTTTCCCACTGATACTTCATTGACTGTTTAGCCTGAGTTGATAGTGACTTTTCACCTTCCTGTCTACTGGATTTTTTTCGCTGGATTGTAAAATTGACTGGATAACTAACTTTTTCACCTGAATCATTAACAAGTTAATTGGAAAGAAAATTTTACCTAAAGCATCAAGATCAGCCTCTAAAATAGCACATTTGGCTAAAGCTGATAGGCATTGTTGGCCAGGTTGGATGGGGCTTTGAGCAACCTTGTCTAGAGGAAGATGTTCCCTGCCTATGGCAAGGGGGGTTGGAACTAGATGATCTTTAAAGTTGCTTCCAACACAAAGCATTCTATGATTTTATGATTGTTACACTTTAAAAATCTTATTTCTTTATTCTATTATGTTGGATTGCAACATGTGGTAAATATTTGGACATCAGATCAATGTCTAGTAGCTAAAATACAAGAAGAAATATTTATTCTTTTAATTGTTATATGGATTTTGACTGAAAAAGGTTTATTTTTATTTATTATTTATTCTACAGACTTCATTATTTTAAGCATTGCTTAAAGTAAAAACTGCATTTCATTCTCTTTGTGTGTGTGAGAACGTATATTAGAAAGCACATGAAAACCATTTTTCCTTCCTGCCCTGCCAGTCTTTCTCCAAGTTCAGCTTTCCTGCATTACTACTCAATGAATGGAAAGAAAAATTAGTCTTCCACTTTCAATCCCATTTCAAATAGAAGTGTAGAATAAGAGAAGAGGAGAAGTGGGAAATTCTTTGGCTAAAATGGAGCTGAGCCAATAGCAAGGTATTTTATGACTCAGAGAAATTAAGGAGCAGGGAAAAGTTTTGTCATCTGTTCCTTCCAAAGAACTTAAGCCTCAAATTTCCTCTGTGCAGTGTGATTATCAGTGGATATTTTGTTGAGTCTCTTTTGGTGTTTTTTTTTGTCTTGTTTTCTCAAGTTTTAAATTGTTACGCTGTAGTTGGTAAAGAATTATTTCTGGAAGTATCTAAATATATCACTACTTGACTACAGATTTTACATTCCGAGTGCTCAGTTCTCAACACTTAGCATTGATTTAAGTCTTAACAGTAAAGAATATTGGGAAAAAATTGTTGATGAAACTTCCTTTATAAAAATCCTGTGGATCCACTGTAGGCATTGTCAGAAAAATACAGTTTGCTTGCTTTTCCATAAAATGAACCCTGAGACTTAATAAGCCAAGGAGGGCCCTTAAATGAAATCCACAACCCTGTTATTTTGTTGTCCATAGGATTTAATAACAGAATGCATTGTTCACTGAAGTACAACGGGCTTTCTTTTGGTGAAAATTAAAATACAACAGGAAAACAAGGTAGAAGCTTCCCCTTCCTACCATAGGACTAGTTCAAAGTTTTTCCTTTCAAGAGCACTGAATTCATACTGTACAACAAAACATAAATTCGAGTTCATTAAATAAAAAACCAGCATTCAAAAAATGTCAATATTTTGAAGAAAATGAAGTTCTGTGTGGACTAAAAGTATGAAATAATGTCATCAAAGTTCTGACTTTACTTGTATGATCTGCTGCTGTCAATTTCATTTGCAGTCAAAGAGTTGCTACGGACAAATTATTTGTACTTCTAAGAAAATCAAGAGAATTAACTCCCTTCCTCTAGAAGACATAAGAATAGTATAATTCTATTCCACAAATATATTTTACAAAAAAAACCCCAGTTTCTGCAGTCATGAATATTTTTTTCCATATCCATTAAAAATGTGGTATTTATTTTACTCATAAAAAGTCACACAGCTTTTCCTTAAAAGAAGAAGGAAAACAGAAGTTAAAAAGCCATAACGGGTCATGAACCTGATCCAATATTAACCTCAGAATGTATTTACAGGTGTGAACCATGCCAGTGAGTTCAGGATTACCAGAAAGTTTTATTTTAAGAAAGTGTTTGTTTCTGCAGGAATACTATCTACCTCTGTTGTTGCCGTATTTGTTTTGCCCTGTTTTTCTTTGATAGGAAATTCATGATTATATGTACCAGAAGGAAAAGATGTAGGTGGGCAGATTTGATATTACATGTAACCCACATGTAAAAATGTGGAACTTGCAGAGCAGGGCCCTGAACTTAGGAAACCATGAGAACTTCTGCCAAATTCAGACTTCTGGTATTCTGTCAGTGAGGATTAGAAGTGTGATTTTTCAGAATAAGAACAAAAAGGCAAGGTTTTCATGATAGGTCTGGCAGTCTTGGCACACTGTAGAGTCAAGCTGAAGTAAACCAATTCTGCTATTTATTGCAGTGGCAGTTTTCCTCGTAATTAAATGATGATATGGTTGGATGACAAGGAGAACTAGGAAAGAGCAAAAAGCAGCAGTGAATGTTGATCTGTACTAATTAATACAGCTGTGGAAGAAAGTATCAGAGATCAAAATTTCTTCCTTCCTTTCATCCTTACTTCCAGCAGTTTTGATAAATCCCATGCACCTAAATACAAGGGAACGATCTTTTATGGGAACTGCTACATTGTCCTCCTTATGGTTATATTTACAGAAAGTTGGATGATTGTGATAGAAAAGCTTGCATAAAAGGAAGTAAATCAAGTATAGTTATGGTATATAGACTTTCTTTCTTCCAAAGAGAGATACAATATATAGATATATATTTTTTCCCCTCCAAATCCAATAAATATCCCTAAGGGATTGCTTTCCAGTCTATGAGTTGACTTTACACTACGTAGCTTCCGAAATGTCTTGTATGCATGGGAAATACCCACCTGCTATAAGGAAACTGGATAAGTACAAACATGTCTGCTGCATGCTCTACCACTCTACATAGTAGTTAACAGAGCAGATATCTGTTGTTTGGTGGGAGGATGAGACCTTCTTCTGGATCCAAAGTCAATAATCAGTTCTGCAGAAGTGAGAAGGAAGGTAATTCTAGGTGTTGCTTAAACTGCAACTAGGTTGTGCAGGGAATGCAGAATCAGAGGGGTGCAACAAGTTCACTTTCAGCACCCCTACTGTTCCCAAATTTGTAGAGTTGGTAATTCACCTCAAAGAATCCCTCCAGGCATGCTAGTGAGACAGAGAAGCATGGTAACACTAGGTGATACCTGCTTTTCTATCAAGAAGTACCTATATGGCAATTTTTGAGATGCTATAAACTAGTATTTGTACTGAGTCATGTTGGTACACAAGCGTTGCACTGAGACCAGTTATTGCGGAGCAGTTCCAGCGGAAGATCTATCTCACTCCAGAAAAACTATAAGTGCCTTTAAATAGAGAAAGAATCAGTATAAAGACATTGTGGACTAAAGGGTATCCTCTGAGGCTCACACATTTTTAACCATAAAGGTGGCGTACATTTTACAATATACACCATTCAGTATTATTTTTTATCACATGATCAGAAATAACTTTATGAAATGTATTTTAGGAATTATAGTTGCTAGGAATTTTCTTTAATTTGAAGCTGATCTCTGGTGATTGTTGATGAACTAGAGCTTATAATTTGAAAACCCTAAGTATCCTGAATTGCAATCCCAGTATACTTCATTTTTATTTTATTTATTTATTTATTATTTATTATTTTATTTATTTCATATTATTTTCATTTTAATCAGGAATGCTGTTTCAGGGTGTTGTGGAAGGTGGCAAAGCTGAGCTACATGAGCATGCAGACCACACCCAAACAAGGCATAAACAGCACATGACAGTAATGGGATAAGATTGTGAGGCTATAATAGCAGAGGAATGTATATAAATTATAGAGGCTGCTAATACATTTTGGAGGGCTTTAAGGACTTTGTTTAGCTGCTTAAAAGGAGTCACTCATGATAAAGCAGAACTCATAGCTTGCTTAATGCTTTTGCTTCACATTGACCTATTCTCTGATTGAAGGAATAAGAAGATTCGGAAAGCCCCAGAGCCAGTTTGAGCCAGGAAAAGGAGACATAGTAACCACTAGCTTAAAAAACAGAAAAGAGTAAGAACCAGCCTAGAGATGAGAAAAAGGACCCAATGAGAGAAGACCCCAGATCTGAATATCGGTATTGGACAAGACGATGACGTGAGGGACAGGAATTTAGATTGTAAGGGTATTGCCCAGAGATTCTAGTGTTTGGGGTCCCTCTCCAGAGGCATCCAGCTCGAGCTGTCTAAATTTGTGTACTATAGGTAGAATAAATCATTACACTTTGTATTTCCAAGGCCTTCATTAGAGATTCTGCTTCAGGGAGCCCAGGGTCGAGCCTGAGGGAAGAAGGAGCACCGGCGGGTGGTATGCGTGTGTGAGGAGTGGGAAGGGGCACCCGTCGGCTCCCTGGAGTCACCCGCGGCACAGGGACCCTGGTCCTGGCAGGTGAAGTCTGGGGTGGTGTGTGTGAGACGGCTCGACTGGTGTTGGAACGCTCAGGCAGCAGCTTCTCCCTGTTGAACAGGGGCCAGGGTGAGGAACAGTGTCAGACTGGAGACGTCCTCTTGGACTGTTGAATCCAGCCTCCTGCATCGTAATACAAGGTCCCTTTTATATACAGATCCAAGTTTACGTTTTCATATCATTTTGTGATCAAAAAGGTCGGTCAAGAAAGTCTCGCTTCTTGGTAAAAACTTGCTTCTGATTTTAGTCTACTTATTCCTGGTCAGTTTATAAATGTCCTTTGCTAACTTTGGCCTTTAGTTTAAACAGTTCTTTTTCCTCTCCAATGTTTATTTTCCTGGTGCATTTATTTGGAGAAGTCATATCTCTTTTCAGCCTTTGTTTTGTCAGGCTATGTAACCAAGCTCTTTTGTTTTCATTTGTTTGCATGTGTTTTAGCGTTTTTGCTGATGAGAAGCCATTGCATTTGCCTAATCATTCTAGCTGGCTTTCTTTTCATCCCTTCCAGGTGGCTTTATTTTTTCTTGAACCTGGATGAGAGGATTCGGTTCCCCGCAGGAGCCCTGAGCAAGATCTCTGTGGGCTCAGTGTTTTCCCATTTCTATTCTGCAACTGGATTTTATAGTCAAGTTTGTCTCTTACAGCCAGCTCAGATACATTACCTTGTAACACTGTTGTATCACTGGGACTTTTGCCTCCATTATTCTGTCTTAACAGGTGACGTTTTCTAGTTTCTAATGCTTCTTTCTTGCATTTTATACTATTGAATTTCATTTTCTGTGACTCAAATTTATCCTGTAAGATATTGCTATCCTCTCTTTAGTAATGATACCTCCCTGTCATCACTCTGCCATTGGCATCTGCCTACCTTTTTTGCAATTCCCATTGATAAGGATACAAAGACAAGAGCCATTTGAAGATCAGTCCCGGAAGAATGTCACTAACAAGCCAGTAATTACTTTATCAGAACAAGTTGTCTCCTCTTCACCAGTTTGTCCTTTCTCCTCAAAGCAGTTGTTAACTCACCTTATAATTCCTTACTAATCCTTCTGTTCCCTGCCATCACCTCAAAATTTCCCACACAATGCTATGTCAAATGCTTTACTGAAGTCCAGATCAAAATGACTGTATTTCCTCTGTTTAGAGTAATTTATCTTATCAAATAAATACACCTACCTATTCTGGCACAATCAACCCTCAGTAAATCATTTTCTATTTACTGATGTATCTTTCATTAATTTTTAGTTAAAAATCTGTTTGACAACTTTGATATAATACTCAGTGATCCAGTTTCTCCACTTATGAAATGGCAGTCATAAATATGTGACTTTCAGATATTGGATGACAATGCATTGGCATCATTAAAATGCTTTGAGATCCTTTATAGAAAACGTTCTGAAATGCAAAGTACTCCTATCATTTTTGTCATATGCTACATTCAAAGAGGTACCTCTAACAGTTGTGTTATGTGTAAATATCACTTCTATAGATCAAAGAACTCTTCTTTGAATGGATGCTTTCGTTTGTGAATACTTTTTTTTAAATTAAAATATTGTTTTCCTATTTGTCAAACTATGTCACTTTTATAAGCTGTCAATCAAGATAAAATAAACTTACACTATCCTTGTGTTGTATGTAAGATAACAGGCTTTGAACAAAAAGATAAAGGAATGCCAAACATTATCATCAACACTAACTGCTTCAGAGTCTTACCGCTCTGATATTTGATATTTTCTGACTAAATTGCAAAGATTTAATTCTTTCTAGTTTTAAATCTAAATAAAACTTCTCCTAACTGTTTAATATGTCCATTCATATATGTCTGTGTAGAAAAAAGCAAAGTGAATTTTATCTTTTCTTTATTAATGGGATATTTTTAATTAGCCTAGGGTATGCTTAGAAGAAATGAATGCAATTAACATGGAAGATTTGTAGTAAATTCACATAATGTTGGTTTTATGATTATCTTTTGGAAAAAAAAAAAAAAAAAATCAAGTCATATCAGTCAATGCACCCTATGCAATTACTTGTACTTTCTTTTTATTTTTCTAGATTACATATGAAGCCTAAATGGCATGTCTGTTTTTTGCCTGTCTATGTGCCCAAGAGACAAGATGAAGCGAAATTACTGAAAAGGAGGAAAAGTTTTGCATGATGAACTTTTCCCTTGAACTGCTATGTATTCAATGGACGTATCTTTGCATTTCTTCACAATAAGTTCCTGTAAATTTTAAGAAGACCTACATGGAAAATTATTACATAAGAACTATTTTAAAAATTCATACAACTGAAGGACACATTGTCCTTCTAATTTTTGCATGACATTTTGAACTATCACAAATAATTTTATAATAATTTACAATTTTTATAATAATTTTTTTATAATTTTATTTTTAAAATATTACAGTAAATAAATGCATTGTATGTCATCTAAACCTCCATCATTTTAAATTTTTAATGTGAAATGCTGAAAAAATAAAGCATAATAGCTCTTCTTTAATAAAGGTAAATAGCATTGTTGGGGGATGTAGTGTCAACTACTCCTCTGGTTGAGCAAAGTAAATAAACATGAGCTTAATGGAAGTCCTGAGCATTCCACTGAAAACTTTTGAGCTGGCATTGTCCCTTAAAGATTCTGAGAGATCATAATGCTCATTAAGTCCACAGCAATGAATTTGGCCCCAAGATTGCCTAATAAGAATGCACAGCCTTCACAGTAGATTGGAGACAACCTGAGATAATTCTTACCATGACATTACCCAAATTGTTCATTCTGATAATTCCTGAAAACTCTGTAGTTTCAAAGTTCTTTTTCTTGTTTTTAAAATGTTGTCTTAATGTAAAAAAACATGCTGGCAGTCTGTGTCTTCATATCTGATGGGATTCTGTTCTCCTCACTCCCTGTAAACCTCAGAAAGGTTTGCCTTGAGCCATTTTTTTCTTTCAGGTTTGCTTCATTTGAAAAATCTGTTATAAATTTAGTCAACATAATAATTTAATGAAACTTAGTAACAAAGTTAACATGCTAACACATTAATATTCATAAGTAATAATACAGCATCATACCTTTCTTTGAAAGACACACACAACATTCTTCTAATAGAACAGCTATTCCTACTTTGGTTGTCAGTTATTTACAGAAGAGCCAAAGCTATGTATCAAGCCATAGAAACTTGTCATACATTCATAGGTGATCATGATTGGAAGACAGTGTAAATATATAACTATAATTGAACAACCCAACATTTAAAATCCCATATACAGTTAGACTACAGGAATTAAAAATTATGAGTAACAGTAGAGGCCAGATGGTAGCACTTCTCACTTTCTAACATGTCTTATTTCTCAGTTTGGGTTTGTGTAGGAAAAGGTTTTTTGGGGGGGGGAATCAAATGGGGTTTTCTCCATAGAATGTCTGGATGTAGTTTCTAAATCCTATCAATGTGAAAAAATTCCCACGAGTAGCACATAACAAGGGAAGTGTTTGCAAAAGTTCTGGGTGACCTACACCTACTCCAGACCTACCACCCCCCAAATTGCCTTTCTTGCCCTCAGAATAGGGGCTCTTCTGAGTGAAGGATTACTAGGAAACGTAAAATTACATTTTCCAGCTTTTTTTTTTTTTTTAATCTTTAGTGGTTTTGTCTGGGCTGAACTGTTTTTATTTTTATTCCATGTTTCTTGCATATGCGTATGTTCTGATTCATAAATGTTCCACTCTTGTCTCCACATGGCTTCCATTGTGGATACTCTTGTCCCTTGCCTTCTCTTTAAGACATGATCTAATTTGTTGCTTACTCTCAGGCATTATTCATAAAGAAATTCTTAAAGTATGAACATTTTAAGGAATTTTCTATTTAGGCATGCTTCTCTTTCCCACAAGTCTTTTTTGAATTGTACATATGAGCATAATGTGCTTATTTGATTCTAAAAGCAATTAATAATAAAACGTTGTGAATTAGTACTCACTCCTGTTTCTGCACTATGCTACATATTATTTTTGTTGGATAATAGTTTCATAATTAACTTTTGCTGGTATCTGTTGTTCACCACCTTTTATTTCTCAGATACTAATGAATAAGATCAGTTACAAGGGGGGGAAAGTTGTTATGAAATTGAAACTTGAGAGTGTTTTGGCACTTTTGACAGTTGCTGCTGAAAAGTGTAAACCCAAATGGACTCTACTTCAGACACTAAAATGCAGCAGACAAAACTATTATTTCATCCCCTGTGGGCCACTGTCTCTGCTCACTCTTACTTTTATGTCATCATGTTGGTTTGACACCTATAATAGGTTTAATAGGTTTTTCTCTGATGTTATTATTGGCTAATGATTCTCCTTTTCTCTGGGGATAGCAAAAATGAGAAGTCACACTGTTCTCCTGTTTTATGTAGCTCTACAGGGACAGCCTTAACCATAGTACTCTATGGGAGTATGTCATCTTAAATCAATAGATAGCAAGTTAGCCTTTAACATTTGGATTGCTTGCTTCAGTTTTATAAATCAGGCTAGCAATTATAAGACTATCCTTGATGATCCAGTAGTTCAATATTTACCTTAATTCATATATTTTACACTTTTAGTATTTCAAGGGAACTAAAGCAAGGAGTGATTTATGAAGTGTTTTCAATGTCCTTTATGCAAGAATTTATGTTTTCTAACAGAATAAACAGTTGTCACATGACAATGATAGCAGCAGATTCTGTGAGATTTTATTTCATTGGATCAAGTGTTTTAACTATACCCAACTCATCATGTTGACCTTTAAGGCTCTACCTTTCAAAAATCATAGGCAGGAACAATAGAGTGGCAACATGGTTTACATTTCAGTAATAGGAAAAAGATAAAAACATTGCTACAAGATGAATGGCTGCCAAACTTGCTACTTTAAGTCAACAGTACAATGTGCATGTTTTAATGAGTTCTTCAGCAACCTTACATTTTTAATTCATTTTCTATTAGAGATCAAGGGATAACAAATATAGTTAACTTTCCATACTTTCAGTGAAAGAAAAGCTGTTATAAACTTTCTGTGTGTTCGATCTTTACTCCAAACTCTGTTGACCTCACTCCAAACAATCTCTCATTGTGTTGGAATGTTTTTCTTTTAACAAACACAGAGGGAAAAAAAGAAAAGAAAAAAAAAGAAAGAACAAACCAAACCCCAAATTATTATTGAAATCTTAGGAATTATCTTTTGGTAGACCATATGTGGGGTTGCCTTGAAGAACTGAACTGGGATACCACGATTACTTAATCCCCTTGGTTTTGCTCCCCAGCAAAGAGAGTCCCAGCTGCTCTCGGAGGTGAATAAAAAGTTTCATTTAACTATAAATTAAACAATTGAACATAGTCAGAGCTATTCACAACTGCTAAAAACAGGTTTATAGTTTTCAAAATCAGAATTTTACTTACTCTAAATTGAGATTGCCTCAATAAATAACTCATTATTTTCAGAGAAAATGAGAACTTTTCACCCTGTATGTTGGCATTATTTGAAAAATAGCTGGGAAATGAAAAATTTGCTCCAGAAAGTTTTTTGATTACTTTCTCATAAAATAAATTAATTTATAAAAGTAATATTTAGTAAACATTAAAAAGTAATAGGAAACATTTGCTTAACTGAAGAAAGGTTTCAAATATTTCTCAATTCAACATTTTCGATAAATAAAAATACAAACATACATATAAATTTTCCATTAAAGCAGGAGCACACACCGCATAATTGGATCTTAACTTTCTGGTTCCTCCCACTGCAAAGTTCAGATGGGAAGGTATACAAAGAAGAGTATAAGAGTATGACACCCCATCAGAGTTGGCCTTGTGTAGATTTTATACAGCCAAAGCATATATGAGTGTTTCTGTCCATTTCATAGGTGAAGTGGGGGACAATGATAAGAAGGTTCAGGGTTATTAGATTCCCACTGAAATATTTGAGTTTACAGAACACTGCACATATTGATCTTTACCATATGTGCCTTTCCACATTACATTTAGACTTCACCTCCCTGCCTTCTTTTCATACCCACTTCTTCCTCTCAATAATTGTATCTTCTTTCCTGTATTTCTGGTCTGTACACCTGAACACGAACTGCTATAGACCACTATGATGCATTTCCTTCGCATTCTAGGTTTCTTCCTTCTCGTCTTTGGCTACTCCTTCCAAATTTACTAGCACATTTGCTAGTCAGGAGTGACCCAGCTGGTAGTTACAAACACTGTCAAAAAAATTGTATTTGTTATACATGTCTGGAAAGTTTTTTTCCAGAGTGAGACCACCACCATGGAAAACTGCTAATGGGAGTAAGAATCAGAAACAAGAGCAAAGGAGCAAGGGTGAAACTTTGTATTGTCAGATATCGAACAAGGTGTAGACACTTCTATAGTGTCATTAATATATTATTCACTTATACCAGAACTGTATCAGAAAACTGTATCACCTTGGATAAGATACTGAGACACCTGCAGCTAAAGCCTGCTTCTGCCTACACAATGTAGAAGAAAATTAGGTGCCTAAATTAGGAAGATGTGGCCATCTAACCTTTAGCTTCTGTGAGATTTGGTGTCATTACACTGAAGATCCATTCTTACATTTAAGCCATGTTCCTTAGTGAAGACTATTTGATTTTTCTGTAGCTCTTCTAAGAAGAGCAAATCTTAAATGAACTCAGAGACGGCAAATCCACACTGATCTGTAATGGTTGATCTTGACCTATTTGGGAAGCAAGTCAAAAGTTGTGAAGAACTGAACACAGAATAGTAGCTGAGATCAAACAAAAACTGTTTTTTCTCCCTGAGACTTCCACTCTTCTTGGTTGTCAGAGCCTGTAACACTATACAAAGCATTTCAGTACTTAAGAAAAGAAATACAATTGTAAATTGATTTGTGAAGACAACATCAATTACAAACATAAGAAAACAAATAATAAAAACAAACTTTCTGAGTCAAATGCTGTGTTGGCTTCTTCATTCTGATCCAGGGTTTTACTTCTTGTGTCCTTAGGGTAAAAGCAAAGCATGATCCTGTTGAACTTCCGGTTTCTTTCACCCTTTGTAAGTGCCATGTAACATCTTGAATCAGGAAAGAGATGCTAAGATCCTCAGTGGTCTTAAGTGAACACCAGAATCTTAAAACACCTTTAACATAATAATAATGTCCAGCAATAATATCCAAGTTCGAGATATTCCAAAAATAGATTAAAAAAAAAACCAAAAACAAAACCAAAAAAGGGTAAAATGACAACTGATAATTTTTCTGCCCCCAAACACTTGATATTCTGTAATGAATTTCTAAGGCAAAATGATGGACAGTAAAGAGACATCAGGTGGTGTGCCAGACCATTTTATGCTCCCTTTTAAAATGGACCTTTGATATTTTTATGTACTTGTCCTACACCTTCCTCTGAAACATCTGGTAATGACTCCTGCTTCAGACTGAATACAGTGCAGGTATGACAGGTTCTGTGTTTCTGTAGTCATCTGCAGTTTCATCAGAGTCCCAGTGGTGTTCATGGGAAATTTACTTCTGGCTTCTTTGTGAGTCCTCATTGTGTCAATCCAAGCTTGATTCAGAGGAACGTTTAAAGTCACATTTTCAAGCCTTCCCAGAATAAAAGTGAAATGTTTGCTCTCACTTTTGCAGGTCTTCATGATGAACAGCTAGAGTAACAAAGGAGAAACCTGGAAAATCAGTGGGTACAGAATTTGGCCTGAGCCTACCTTTCTGATTCACCTGCTATAAAGATGATGGAGATATAGATATGTCCTTCTGATCTGCAAAATCAAGACAAAAATTATAGGAAAAAAACCTGTGAGAGTGCTAGTCATAAAATTGATTTTCTGTTTTGCCACACTAAACCTTGAGTAGCCTCACATCCTAAAAATAACTCCATTAAACTGTCTTGTAATAACCACCTTTCAGAAAATCTTTCCAGATTCCTTCCTTGCCAGTGCTAATGTATGCTGTTTATTTCATATTTTTATTGTGTATTATTTGAACAAAGAGTTTCTTCTTAAGGTCTTCTCATGTTTTGCTCAGTTTTCAAATTACTTATTTCCATTCATTATCATTCCTATCTAGGTGCTTAAATACAGATAGAATTCAGGTGAACTGAAGTTAAAACTACCAGCCTTTTGCAGGCTTACATTCATGAAAGTTCCTGAAAGAAATCAAGAGCAAATTAACTGGTGAATGGGAGTTGTGAAAAAAGCTAACAGAGGGTTGTGTCAACTGCCTCCCCCTTTATTCCTTACCAGAATATTTCATGTCATTTGGCAGAAAAGGTCTGGTTTGTTACATACTCTGAAGGCAGTCTGTCACCCTTTATGAAAGCCTGAAGTATTGTGAAAGAAATTCTAAGGAAGATTCACAGAAGTCTTAAGTGGATGATATACTCCAAAATTGTTCCCCGGGGGGGGGGGGGGGGGGGGGTGGGGGGTGGGGTGGGGATAATTAAATCCAAATGCTCAAAATTTATAAAACCATCAAAACAAAGAGACTTTTTAATAATTCCAATACTGTGCATTATTTTCACTATAGTAATTGTAACCCATTTGAAGAAATGAAAGTTCAATATTCGTGTTCTTTTTTAAGCAAATCATAGCAAGACATCTCAGATATGTACCCAACAAGAGGAAAAGGAAAAACTGCTACACAGAATGGCTTCATCTCCCCCTGGCTACGTTGCTGATGCAGCCATCCATCACTGAAAAGTACTCAGTCATAAATTTGAATTGAATGGAAGAAGTGACTGTTTGAGCTGCCTGCTGCCTCCACTGAAGCCAAAAGCTTCTCAGCAGAATTTGCTTTCTTCCTTCTATTCAGTTACGATTTGCTGCTTTCTTTTAGCATGCCAGTACTAGGCTAAAAATAGACAAGGAAAAAAGGCTTTAGCCATTTTACAGAGCACAAGTGACATGCAGGCTGACCTCTTGACTGCACGTGTTACAGCTATAGGCAACCCAAATGGTGCCAGGTGGGGATTACACAGGGCAGAGCAACATCTGCTTCACTATCACAAGTGTAAATGATAGTTCCTCATGTTATGCCATAAACAGCCTGAGGTAAGAAAGACTGGTGGAGTTCCTGTCACAGATTAAACCCTTGCCAGCAGGTAGGATTCCAGTCCATCTGTCTGTGAGAGTAGCTCAAAGAGAATAAAAAGCTTTATAAAATATTATCCAGAGAGATAAAAGGCAAATAATGCAATTTATTTATGGGCTGGAGCCAGAAATGAAAGCAAAACTACATAGAAAGAGAAGATGCTTTTTCCCTGTGATGAATGAAAAGTGCTGTTATATAACCTGTTTCCAGAGCTAGGGGCCAGATTTTCTAAAATGCATTTTTTTTTTTGTAAGCTTGATTTACACACAGACAAAGCCACACAGACACAAAGTGTGTATCTTGGACATACACAATGCATAGCTCTCAAAACTGGATCCCAAACGTCTGCTTGGTAACCCCCTTTTTAAATTTTGTTCCTACTTTAAGATATTAATAAGATGGTCAATAATTAACATTATTATTATTACAGACCAAAGATAACTTCGTGAAGAAAGCAATGTGAAATGCTTAATACTAAGTACATCTTTAATACCTCAAACAAATGCTTCAGAAAGGGGACTTAGATTTCAGATAGCCACCATGACTGTGTAAGCTGCATCCTACAGGCTAAATAGTCAACTACTTGCTAGTTGTTTGCGTTTTTTGTACACAGATGAGTTGCTTGAACTGCTCTCACCTATTTGGAGACAGTAGATAAGTTGAAATCTCTTAATGGAAAATCAAGGTGTGCAAGGACCAAATACATTGATTGAGTAGAACTGAGTTATCCCTTTCAAATTTTTTTCAGTATCAAGAAGCTGAATAACCTCAATTCCAACAACATTTCTGTTCCCTCTGATGACCAGTTGTGATGTGTTTATAATGTAAGGAAAACACACATTTTTATAATCAAAGGCAAATGTATATCAACTATCATTGTATTCTGTATGTGTTATTCTACTGTAAAACATGCAAAAAGAAGACACAGAACGTGTCCTAGAAAACAAAGTGTTTTGTCATCAAAACCTTTCCTGGTTACCAAATTTGAGGAATTTACATATTCTGGAAATGCAGCATTATTTGTATTGAGTAAAAAATTGTTTTATGAGCATGTGGTAAATTTTGGAATTATCTTAGGCTCTCGGTTTCTTAAGCTTCACTCAAACCAGAAAGAACTTTAAAGAATGATTCGTAGAAGTCAATTTTTAAGGTATGTGGGTTCTGGAGGGTATGAATCAGTCCTAATGGGATTTTCAATATCATAGTTATATCCTATCCCAACAGTTATGTCTAAATAGTTCCAAAAAAATCCTACCTTTAATGAATTATTTTTAGAATCAGGCATTAAGTATCTGAATCATTTGGCACAATAATGAAACACTTTAAAGATTTTTGTGAGTCTTTCAGTTTCTAAGTGCGTTTATAAAAAGTCTGCTTGTGAAATATATAGATAATTTATTTATTTAGGATCATAATAGATATACTTTCAGATATCTTAAAATTTTGGGTTTGAAAAAATTCACTGTGTCTCACCATATATTCTCAAATGGCTTTCTGTAACAGCAAACAGCATTTGCTCTTAAACTCATCTTGCTCTCCCCTTAAAACATTACACTGGAAAACCTGACCTAAATACTCTTTATGTGCTTTTAAGATAACCATGAATTAAGAGAGCACATCTCTTGCTTCCTGAGTGGGAAGAAGCAATAGTCCTCAAAGAATAACCTTCTATGTATAATGGCTTTTTACTAGAACAAGCCAAGATGGACCTCACATTCTAACACACAATATATATAAAAAAATCATTTTGGTCAGCATTGCTGAGATTAAAATATAATAAAAAAAAAAAAATAGAACTTGTGCATGGAGCCATAATTTATGCCATCATTAAACATGAGCTTTTAGTGGAAAAGTGACATAGGAATGATTTTACTTGAGTAAAAGAAGAGTCCAGTGCAACTACAGGAACCAGAAATTATTGAGAAAACATGGAATTTAGGGTCTGATTATCTTTTAGTAGGAAGGTCACAAGTCAGGAGCTATTCTGGTAGAATGAAACATAAGATTGATTCAGTTATATTTTGGAAGAGAATCCCAAAAGTCAAAGCAATAAAAAGGCAAAAAAATTAAGGAAGAAAAACAATGTATTCAAAACCAAAATAAAGCACAACATTCACTACACTTTCTGTGTTCTAACTGACAAGTGCATATAGTAATATAAATTAAAATGTATATATATATATAAATGAATGTAGAGTAATTTTCTCTTGGAGTCATTAATTATATTGCTATTAGTGTGAACACCCAATGAACAAGAAACTTTCATTACAGACCACGGCTGCCATAGCAGCCTGCTATTGATCCACCACTGCCTTCATAATGCAACCATAATGGTTATTGTAGGATATCTGCTAACACCTAAGATGATGTATGGCAGTCATGCTTTCAAGATCTCAAACAGCACATCTGCAGTTATTGCAGGCTTATTGGTCCCAAAGCACAGTAGGGAAAAGAGGAGAAAGAAGAGATTAAAATGAGAACTTTAAAATTAATTTTTGAAGTGTTGAATGTATCTACGCACAAGGGAAAAAGGAAGTCAAGTAGAATATTGGAAATGAAACAACCAGACCAAAGAAGATAAAAGTAACTAAATGAGTTCACAATGACTTTTGAAAGTGACTGCCTAAAAAAACCACAGCCATGTTCAGTAAGGTAGTAGGTGGAGCCCCTGAGATATTCACTGGCTTCAGATGTAGTACAGATTGCTACTTTTCTATTTAAAAAATTGGCAAGTTCTATTCAGGTGTCAAAACAGAGAAAATACAGATTCTTAATGATAATGACTCGCCCAAACATGGTTAGAGTGGCCTACAAAAAATTATCGTAGCAGCTTTTCAAATAAAAGGAGTAGGTGTAGGTCACTGAGGATCGGAGAGACAGAAGAGCATTCCACTAATAGCCACAGTGCCAGAGGACAAGACTGTGCTTACGCTGCTCAGCAGGATGGAGCTTCAAGTTCTGGCTCTGGAGCAAATGAATAAGGACCTGGCAGCCACCCTTTACCTCTCTACCCATTAAGGGATGTTTTGAGATCCGTCCTCCTTATGGAAAAAAACTTCCTGACTTGGTTAAGATATGTAGCTCCAAGGCAGAAGTGAAGTTAGAGGACATCCAGCACTGAAAGCCATCTATTTTCAATCTGGTTAATTTTCAACAAGTTTGCCATTTTCCTTTGCACTTTCTTCCTGTGCAGGTTGCATTGTTCCCCTAGACTGCTGACTTCAGATGATGATTTTCCACAGGGGTCTAACTATTCCCATCAATGTAGTGAGATTGCTGATTGTCCAAAGAGCACGTGCTTTCTGTGTATTGCAGTATGCCATGTGCAATCGGTATGATGCTTTGAAGACCTTAGTCTCAATGCCTTCTCAACATGCTATGATAAGCAGTACATTTATTTCACAAAACATGCACTGGAAAAGAGGGGACATATTATTGTTACTGTCCATAAAAATTAAGCTATTGGTAAGCCATATGTTTTAAGAGTAACTAAAGCAAATACATATTCATTTGAGCCCTGATTTGGGAAGAAACAAAGTATATAGAGCAACCTACAACTAGATGGACAATATAACTGTTTTAAATGCAAATTTATTTTTGATATAACTAATGTCATACTTTTTCCTTGGGCATATGCTTGCTGAACTGACTAATTTTAAATGGTCTCAATGTTTTTTCATAATAATCCACATTTCATATTACCTATTCAACCAAGTGTTAGCATCCTAACTTAGCAATCTACTGCATTTATTTATGCTTTCAACTCTCCTTGTGCAGAGACTTCAGTGGACATCTGGTTAGATATGGAAAGCTATTTCAACCAGAAATTTTTGACTGGTTATCTGCATATAAAGTAAAATATTATCTATCATACATCAACTGTATAATAACTGTGTTATTTCTTTATTTCTCTTGGTTACCCTAAATCTAGATGTCTGTTTCCAGCAATAACACCACTGATCTTTAGCCCCTTTGCTCTTGGGAGTTCCAAAAAATTCCCCTCTATTCATCAAATATCTATGGATTAAATGCCAAAATTGTTTTATTTGATAATTTGCCAGGTATCAGCTCTTTATTCTTTTTGTTTAAGAAATATTTTGCCTGACTGTCCAATAACCACCAGCTGGGATCTCCTTAGGGCTTCAAGAGACAAAAAAAAATTTCTGATAGACATTTTATGTCTAAACTTAGAATCATAGAATAGGTTGGGAAAGACCTTTAAGATCAAGTCCAACTGTCAACCATGCCCACTAAACCATGTCCTGAACTACCTTGTCTACGCACTTTTTGAATACCTCCGAGGATGGTGACTCAACCTGTTCCAATGCCCGACAAACCTTTCAGTAAAGAAATTTTTCCTAATATCCAATCTAAACCTCCCCTGCCACAACTTGAGGCCATTTCCTCTTGTCCTATCTCCAGCCACCTGACAGACGAGACCAGCACCCACCTCACTACAACCCCCCTTCAGGTAGTTGTAGAGAGCGATAAGGTGTCCCCTCAGCCTCCTTTTCTCCAGTCTAAACAACCCAAGTTCCCTCAGCTGCTCCTCACAAGACTTGTGCTCCAGGCCCCTCAACAGCTTGGTTGCCCTTCTCTGGACACGCTTCAGCACCTCCGTGTCTTTCCTGTAGTGAGGGGCCCAAAACTGAACACAGGACGCAAGGTGCAGCCTCACCAGTGCCCAGTGCAGGGGAACAACCACCTCCCTGCTCCTGCTGGCCACACTATTTCTGATACAGGCCAGGATGCCGTTGGCCTTCTTGGCCACCTGGGCACACTGCTGGCTCATATTCAGCTGGCTGTCGACCAGCACCCCCAGATCTTTCTCTGCCAGGCAGCTTTCCAGCCACTCTTCCCCAAGCCTGTAGAGCTGCATGGGGTTGCTGTGACCCAAGTGCAGGACCTGGAACTTTAACAAGAGTGATTTTATTACTCCAATATGGAAATGAACATGGTAACAGTAAAAAAAAAAAAAAAAAAAAAAAAAAAAAAAGCATCATTCATCATTGAATTAGTTAGTTACAAGTTAATTATAAGATTTATACTTGCATTATATTATTTACAGTCACTAATAAGGCTTTGCAGCCATGGGTAGGTGGCTGCCAGTTAGGAACTGTCCTTCTTCTTTCCATACAAGCAGGTCTCCAGGCAGCTTGTCTAGGCTGGCTCCCCTGCACCCTGAAGTCTGCTCCCTCAGCGCTCCTGAACTCTGCTTTCACGTTCACTGTCCATTTGAACAGCAAATCTTGTTGTAACGATGGCCTTGGGGGCTATTCTCAGAGGCTAGCCTAGACATACATTATTGTGTACAGTCCATCTCTTTTGTATACAAGAGAGAAAGAGTTCAATTACTCTTTTTTCCTAATCCCCATGTAACACCCTGCCAGGGACCAAGCAGGGGAAGGATGGCTGTATACATTTTATATAGGAACTAAAAGCATGCAGTGATTACTCCTGTATCTCCACTATTCCATTTGCTTTTGTGCCATTCACATACTCTATGCTCAGTTGCTCCCATTCACTCAGAATGCAACTTCCTTGAAAATCCAGTACTGCTTTTTTGTTAACTACAATGTTTACTAGAAAATAACTTTAACTTTTCTTTTTCATCCAAAACCGTTAGTAAGCAGAAAGTGCCACATACTTACTCTATAGAAAAAACTAAAACTAAGAACCTGACCTCTTATGCTTATAAAACACAACAAATCATCTTTTCTAGGAAACCATTAACTCCCAACCACATTTGAGTGTAAGAGTGAGAGCATAGATGAGGTTACCACATACTTCTGCTGAGCTGTTGCAGAGTTGCTGTGCATTTTAAAGCAATTGTCATGTTTTGTGAGAAGATATCTGTATTTTCAAGGGAAAAGAAGAGTTGTCTGAGGTGAGTTTTTATAGTGGCTAAGGATTAGAAACAATTTTTGTAAGGAAACATTACTTAAAAATACATGCTTGAGGTCAAAAAGATAATATAAATGTAAATCATTATCACCATTATGGTAAAGAAAAGACAGCCATATATTATCAGTATAATAACTCAAACTCTGGAAGAGTAAGAATTCTAGTTACTAAGAAACTTGAATAAAAAGATACAACTTTTAAAGTAATAAATTCTATGTACATCTGTTCTTATCAGAAACCTGTAGACAATTCCCCAGTAGCAAACTTTCTTCTTCTTTATTCTTAGGAATCTGTAAAACTTTGTTTGAATCAAGTTATATCATCTTTAATTATCCTTTTAAAGATAATTTTTTTAGGTGGAAGAGTTTTAGGTCCTTCTTCCATCACTACCTGATATACAATTCTTCATTATATGTCAGTGTGAATATAATATGTGCTAGATAACCCAAATTTTGCTCTGAGGAGATACTGGTATGTTCTGCAATGTATCTCTGCGTGATTGGCACACATATATCTGTACTCTCCATTTAGAAAAGTCCTACTAAGAAAGACATTAACTATTCCTCTTTAGCCAAGTCTATGATTATTCTTTTACTGCAAAACCTACTTTGGAAAACACCATGTTAATGAGAAGTGATATCAAGTTTGCAAAGCGCATAATGTTCATACCTGCCCAATCTGAGCATAAGAAAAAATAAGTAGTGGAAAATACATGACCAAAGGCAAATGAGTGGCTTCAGAAAGCATCATAGTTTCCTAATCCGGCATTCACCAAATTAGACTTTAAGTAGCCTGGTGACATGGTTGGATTTTTGCTCTTCTATTTAAGGGCTTTTAACCTCTCAAATATAAGAGGAACCCCAACATAGAGTAATAAATTACCCCATGGTGAAAAATGCTGCAAATGCAATCTATAAAACCTGAAGATACATGGCTAAGAGGTACTAAATAGTAGGTGCTCAGCTTTACTTTGAGATGCCTGCTTGAGTTTGCAATGCTAGTGTCTAGGAAAAACAACCAATTCAAGCTTTATAGTAATTCTGAACTGAACAGATATAGTATCAGGGCAGGACCTGCAAAGTTTGAATCTTTATGGCTCCATTTGGGGCCTTAGTATATTCAGCTGCCATCTAAATTTGACAATGTATAAATTCCCAAAGCATCTAAGATTTTGCCAGTAAAGTTTTTTACTCAGCTCAAGTATTTCTTCTGGGAACGTGGGCAGCCTTTTGAGTTGTGATGCTATCAGGCAATTCTGAGAAGATTCTTGAAATAGGCACCCACCCATCCATTACTGTGTTCTCAAACTCAGTTTAGAAATTGATCTAGAATAAGTTTATTGGAACAATCATCACAGAAAGCAGAAAGATGGAGACAATGTCTATTTTTGACCAATGCATTACTTCAGAGGTAAAAGACCAGCTTCTTTTCTCTTCCATCAACCGATTTGCATTTGAGTTTTGAGGTTGGTTATTGTCCTTGCATCCTCAAGACTGAGCTATAAGGTATTCTGAGCTGGGGCCTGTTCCTGAAGATCTGCCCTATCCAATGCACATTCTGAAACAGGTCTCTTAATCTCTCCCAGGTTAGATGTTTCTCTTCATAGAAAATCCTCGACTACTTAGCACCTTTTTCTGGGTCCCCCATATATCTGTGCCCAGGCACAAGGAACATATGTTCTCATGGTTTCTTTGGGCTGCTGAATGTTTAATTGTTTTATAGAGATCAACTCAGGGGCAGCAGGAGCAGACTTCATACATCTGATACTCTCCTGGATACAGTTTTCTCATGGTAAATACCTCCAATACAGGAAATGCAAGACATAAACAGCTGATTTTGAAATTTAATGGTAGATATATTTCTTTTGATATTTAGGGGGGAAAAAAAACCTCCAAAAAAATATAAGAAATAAATCTCACTGGCTTGGCTTAGGCAGCTAATTTCAGATTGGGGGTTCAGCTGGGAATCCTCCTGGTGCAAAGAGAGACACTTTTCTGCTGTCTGGCCAACTAGCAGAACTGAAGAGTAATGTGGTGTCCTCAGAGCAGAAAGAAGGTCTGGGAGTTTCTCTGCAACTGCTTCAGAGATCCCATTAAACCAGCCTTCTCCAGGCCCTAAAATGACCAGCAGTAACTGCCACCTCCTCCTCACCCACTGTGTATTTTTTTCCTAGTTGCTCTTCCCAGTCATGGAAGAAATTCAGAAATCTAGGGCTTCACCACTCTCAGCTGTAGCACAAGCCCCTGTGATCACATGGTACTGTCATACCCCTTGTTGAGTGCTGCAGAGTTAATTAGGTCAGATATATTATTTGATTCATTATACTTTGATTCAGCAGAGTTTGAGCATATGCTTACCACAAGCTGTGCTTTATATTGAAAAAAACAAATAACTCATAACCAATGATGAAACCAGAAGAAACAGCCCTCTATTATTATTATTATTACTACTGAAGGTATCATAGGGCAGATAAGATACTGCCTTGAAAAATTCAGAGGTCAATTTGATAGGCTATGAATGTGCATAGACTTCTGTAATACAAAGCAGGAAAAATATTAAGATCTTAGTATGAAAACCTGTGAAAGTGTCCCTCTCAGTGACTAAAAAAATGAATTTGGATTTCTACTTTGAATTAAACTTCTAAATTTGCCACTTCAGATCCTAAATGTGCGTGTGATGAACATGGGCTTTGGTGCAATTTCTTTTCTTTCTTTTTTTTTTTTTTTTTTTTCTTTTGATGATTTTCTTCACAGACGTGGATGTTGTTAATACAATGTATTGCAATATAATGTAATTATGTTGTTTTAAGGCCACTTGCAAGGTATTATTTACAAACCTACTTGTTAGGTAACTTCATTATAAAACCCTTGTAAAAGTCTGCAGTTATACAAAAGGGTATTACGATGCAAACCAGGCTAACTCACCAGCAATAATAAACCAGAAGCTTAGGCAGCATCTGCATTTAAGTTAAGCTGCCATAACCTCTTTAGACTAATATTTAACTTAATTAAAACTAGGTTATTTATATTTCTCTCTTCTGTACTGATCCCATCTGAAATGTCACTGGTACTGATCCTCTAGTATAATTACACTGAAAACAGCTGTACACAACAACATCAAATGAGGTTAAGGTGTATCATGTCTACAGCCATCTTATACACAAAAGTTAGATTTTTATTATGTTTAATAATATAAACATTACATGAATTTCTAATTTTGTAGCAAATTCTGTACAAATTATCTTCTGCTGTTTAACTTAAATACACTTAAGGCTCTACCATTTGGTTAATTAGATAGTAATTGCATACATTTGGTTCAGTTTGATTTCATTGTTCTTGTAGTCATATTATGAACCTGTAAATGCTCAGTTTCCCAGGCTGAACCAAAGGGCTTACCATGACATTAAAATATTTTATTTTGAATAGATGAAAAAGATATTTCTTAAATTAAGGGATCACTTTCAATCCTGAGGGAGTTTCTTTTTGAAACTCATATGAGAAGGAGAAAAAATGTTAATTGAATCTTCTCATTTACACCTTCCATCTGTTTTCATTCCAGCTGCATCTGCTTAGATACTTGAGAAGCAGGTCAAGCTAACACTTAATGGGTCTCAGCTGATTACTGTAGTAATTTAATAAAATTGCTACAAGTAGGAAGTAGAGCTTACACCTTTATACTAAATAGAGAACTTCTAAAACTATTTTTCTTAGCTTTCAGTTTATCAGAATAAGTTGAGGAAAAAAAAAACAACCCAAAACATAATTCTCTTCCATAGGGACTTTAGTCTCTTTTTTTTGAGCTATGCAGCACTTTGGCCGTTGTATTCAAATAGTGCTTCTTATCAAGAATTTGCTATTTTGCATATTGGGTTTTTTCAACAAATACTATGCCTAATTTTATTTGTTTTCTTCCAGAGTTGACAATTCTTTTTCTTTTTTTTTTTTTCTTTTCTATTTCTGTAGGTTAACATATTTTTGTCTTTTACGTGGACTCTTGTAGTCTACAGGGTCTGTCTGAAGATATATGATAGGATCATTTTTTTATCACCTTTAACATCTACCTTTTGAAAACTAACCTTTTCAGTGCGTTGATTTAATGTTGTAACTGCAGTAGCTTAATGATGTAAGTGAAACACATTGTTTAGACTTAGTAAAGGATATTTCTTCCCTTCTAAATCTTCCTCTTTTTAGAAATGTTATTCTCCTATGGAGATATGCTTTATGCTTTGTATCCTCTGCATTATGTTGCTAGAAAAATATTACAGTTTCCTAAAGAAGAAAATTCACTGCTAGGATTAGTTGATGCTCCCTTTAACAGATGGTGAGAGGCAGACACCATTAGAAAATAGCTCATTCCACCTATGGTAGACACTAATCACAGAATAAAATATTTATATACACATATATATGTAGTTATAACTAATATACCACCTAAGTCAGTCTGGGATTATTAACACTTTTCTATCTTGTGAGAATATCTAAGAGCAAAATTATGTCTTGTCCAACATGAAGAGGACATTTGTGAATGTGCTGAAGGTCTGCTGCCTAACTCTTGCTCACTATAATGAGAACTGTGCTGATGAAAAGTTTGCTAGCCTTGCTGGAAGGAATTTTGTTCCACAAAGCAATGGGGTTCTCTTACAGAATGTCTGGTGGGAGTAACAGAAGAAGGAGAAATTGTGGGAGAGTCAGCCGCCATAAAGAAGTCAACAGAGGGGTCAGCAAGGTTAGCATTACCAGGTACATGCATAGTGAAAATTAACGATGGGTATTCTAAGATCATTTATCAAATTAGGTGTGTAGGTGTGCAAAGGTGGAAATGTGTGTATGTCTTAATGGCCTGGAGAAGGTGGACAGGGGCATCCTTCACTTGTTGGGGTTCAGAGGTTTATAGACTGAAGGAGATCACAGAGAATCAAAGTACGGAATTAAGCTAAAAGAAAATTAATAAACTAGTCACTTTAACAGATTTTCTGCCAAAAGTTGGTAATGTGAAAAAAAAGTGGTGACAAAATTTTAAAGATCAAGGTTGATATCAAGTTTACAGGGAGTAGCAGCGGAGGCAGAGTTGATAGAATCGCAAATAAGGATGCTTTTCTTGCACTTATGTTGCAGACATTTAGCTGAATAGTTTGGAAGTCACAGGCTCTGCCTAAGAGAACGAGAGGAATGTTGTCAAATTTTTAAAAATGTCAGAAGAGATGCAGTGTTGAGTATCATTGGCATTAGAGCAGAAGCTAATGTTAAAAGCATAGTGTAGATAAAATGAGTAAGAAGGAACACAAGAGAGCTGAGTGCCAAGAAATCCATGTGTAATAATTCTCTTCCTTTTCTCCCTATCTTTTTCATTAAAACCAAATTCTCTAGCTTCACCTTGCAATAATGACTATTCTCTATATTTAATCCTGTTCTGAGAACACATCCTTTATTTCCCTGTAGTGAAGCATTCCTAATTATTTTATAAGTGGTTTAAGCAGATACTTTTCTAAACAAATACATTTCTAAATTTCTTTGCATCAGTATGATGTTTAGTTTGTAGTATATAATTGTTACAATGCTAAACACATAATGTAAATCCACAGAAAGTGTTTGAGACTGACTCAGTATAAAGGATGAGAATGATGAACGGAGGCACCATCAAACCATGCTTTACAGGAAAAAAAAAGGTTTTGAAAAGATTTGGGGTTTTGCTTCAGAAAGATTTTGAAAGCTAGTAGCTGAATTATTGAAACAGCACAAACCCCAAAATTTAAATAACGACATATTCTGGTCACAGCTCAAATTCTGTGTGTTTTTAACATTATTTACATAAATGAAAATAACATTCCTTCAGAATGTCAAAACCTCTAAGAAAGTAAAACTGTGACATTCTTTGAATGCTTTCATTGTTTGATACTGTGCAGGCTACCTCTCTATACAGGGAGGCAAGTGAGTCGGGAAGGGAAGCTAGACAGAAAGTACATGAGGGCACACTTGGGAAAGGGTATATGGGAAGGAAAGACAAAGAAAGAAAAAAAAGAGTGCAAAGAGAAGCTGGGGTTATTCTTTCTGATTACTAACGACTCCCTTGTTTACTAACAAATCCTTCCTTTGCCATGTCTCTGCCTTGTTTAGACTCCCATGAGTCTTGCCATGCCAGCCTTGAGCTTTTACATAAATGCTGCAGAGGGCCCGTCTTTTTACATATATGATACTTTGCTCCTACTTATTTAACCATAGTCTTTGTCTGACTTACAGAGAAGTCACAAAGGACTGACAAGGCTTAGCAGAAGAGTCCTGCTGCATGACTCGTGATGTTATTTGTGTTAAGGTCACTGTTAGAAACCTCCATTCTTCTTCTCACCAGGTACATCAATGCTGAATGCAGAGAACTACCTCTTAAAACAGCTGTCCCTTTTGGTTTTTTGTCCTTTGGAACCACATTTATTAAAAGGTGCCGCAGGAGAGAGAAAAACTAGAGAGTTAAATAAATTCATAGGTGAATTCTGAGATTCGCAGAATCATGCCCATAATTAATTTGATGTCTGTTTTACATATCGAGTATTCATAGACAGAGTAGGACTCACAGAGATAATCTTTTGGACTAAAAAAACATGCTACCAATGAAACACTCCATTAATATCTAGCAGAGATCTTGAAATAATTTTCTTATTTTCAAATTTTGTAATCCATTCATACACCCTCTTTCGAGTGGTCTTTGATATCTGAAAAACCTAAATGCATCTTTTAAGTATCTACTGTTCCTGATAACAACAATCAGAGCTATCAACATTTTGAAACTGATACAGTTAGCTTCCTACTGAGGATCAGCCTCTCACACCTTCAAAACAAATAGAGAATGTGATTATTATCATTAACTTACATCACAGACAGAAATTGTTCATAACAGCTTTTATAATCAGAATATATCCAGTAGAGTTTTGATGTCTAGTTGAAAAAAAAAAGAAACCATCTGTTGCAGAACTGACATTGCATAAGCAGTGCAGATTATATTAATATTTATTTATACATTATATACTTATACACATATTTATTAAGAAATATCTAAGAAATATATTTTTTGTGGCTGATTTCCATCTCAGACTTCCATGCACAATTACCAGAACAACATGGAAAAGCTCTTTCTATGACATTTTCTGCCAGGAATAAGGCTAGTCTTTACTTCCCTGTTGCTCATTTTCATTGGCTGGATTTATTACAATTAAGAGCATGATCTTTCATTTTGATGGTTTACAATAGCATGTCAAGAAATTTTAATTAGTACCAGAATTTCAGCAAGGCTCTTAAGTGAAAACTAAGGGTTATATACATCTGCAATAGCTGTGAAAAACTTCAACATTCTGCTTTCTCTTTTAGCTGCAAAAAGAGGTGTCTGAGAGGTACAAAATAGGATGATCACTTTTCTGTTTTACTTGTGTCTCACCTGGGGTGGTGAAAGGGGGATAGTTATGCTCCTTCACCGTGCAAAGCAGGAACAAGACTTATGAGAATGTTCTGGGAGGACTGCAAGTTTGCTCCCTCCTCCCTAGCACTTGGTCTTGTCCCCACTTCAGCCTTTTTATTCTTTTCTTCCCCCTATCCCCACCCCGTGCAGGATCTCACTCTCTCTTTCCTAACAGTTGTATTTCAAAGCAGTCAGTGGGAATTTTCTCAAGGCATGTATTAGCCTTGGCACCTCACCAGCAAAACCCACTCTCTCCTTGGGACATTATATTGTTGCTGCTTTTATTATTCACATTATTATAGCACTTTATTATGTTAGGTGTTTACAAGCATATTAAAAAAAAAAAAAAATCCAAAGGTACTACCTCTACTTATATCATTCCCCTGTGCCCAGCAGCTCTACTTTCCTGAGTGCCTCAAATGCTCTCATGCAGGGCCTGCAGAGACATCTGACATGAGAGCACAAGAAAATATAGTATTGTTGGCCATCTTCTGAAGGTGCAAGTGCTGTCCAGAAACACTGACTTAAAATGGGTTTGAAACAAACTCAGAAATTTCTTGCTCATCTACCTTATGATGCACAGCATAAACTAACAATTTATTTTCACTTGCTTCCTGAATGTTTTTTCTGTTTTTTTTTTTTTTTTTTTTTTTTTTTTTTCTCTGTTACTCTTTTTGATGAAAGTGTAGTAGGAAGTTAAAGACAGGACATTCTTGAATAATTTACCATTTCAGTTTCATTAGCGTTCTTTGGCACTGCATTAATTTCTAACATGTGGCCATAATGTTTATTTTCAAATGGATCTGATAAAAATGTGTGAAGAGAGAAACCACTTGTAGAGAGATGGTCTTGAAACAAGCCCCAGATATACACTTTCTGAAACGATGTTTTGGATTCTGTTCCAAATGTTATATTTGGTAGCTCACCTCAGCATGCCATCCCACACATCCTGCTTATCCCACTCTGGCGACATGGAGAAAGCTGCCAGGATGAGCACATGCTCCTGTAATTTTTAAGGCAGGTCAGGCCATGGCAGTAAAATTGCTGTGAAGGTTGGTCCTCAATTCAGGCACTAGTCAGCCAAATATTTAGGCAGATGCTTAATATTATAGGTGTCCTTAAACTTAACCTCATTCACTAAAGCACCTACAGAGTGACTGACAGTGTAGCGTTTATCTTTCTCTGACATGAAATATCACTACAAATGGGCTATGGTCCCATTCTTACATGGCTGGAATTTTTAGGAGAGAAGCAGCTAAAAAAAGCCCAGACAACCTTAACTGGCCTGAACTCCACTCTGATTCTGAAATCCTGTAAATGTTTACATTGCTCTTATAAATGTGTATGGATGTGCTGAAAAAGTAATTTAACATGATAGATGATTTAGAGAAAAATAAGATCATATTATTTGACAGAGTA
This sequence comes from Astur gentilis, assembly GCF_929443795.1. Lineage (NCBI taxonomy): Eukaryota > Metazoa > Chordata > Aves > Accipitriformes > Accipitridae > Astur > Astur gentilis. Next base: position 70,277,826 of record NC_064919.1, read on the forward strand.
AGAAAAATTTGTAGAGCAATACCACTTCCAAAATACATTAGCTAGATGATAGGAATAACTGTCCATATTGGATGATCTGAGTCTGCTGGTGAGTGGAAGGACTTCTAAACAAATCTTTGCTAGTTCTAGGTGGTTTTCATGCTATACTCAGCTATTCATAAGGTACATGTATATACATTACTACTGTTAAATTTTAATAGAACTAATTAATCATGATTGTTTTCCTCAATTTCCTTTTAATTTGTCTGGCATTTTTTAAGAGTCCTTTGCCTTATGAGCGTCAAACACCTGCAACACTGTTAACTGGTAAACTGAATGTAGTGATATGATGTTATAGACGTACTGCTTTCCAAAATCAAATGAGCTCTTTGTTTTGAAACCTTCCTGCCACACAACCCTTTCATTTGTCTTGGAATAACATCATATTATTTTATTTCTGTCATATATTCTTACTAATGCTATTATGGCCTGACCATATGCTCACAAGTCAAGCAGAGATAGATTGCATCAGGACTGTGAGCCATTAACGTACGCACTCCCCCAGCACACACTCCTGTTGAGAGAGCTTGCCGTTTCGCAGGACTGAGCTTCTGCTGACAAGGCCTGATATCCTTAACACTGCAGAGTCCTTCCTTACCCTTTGGCTCATGTGGGCAGGGGTGCCAATGCTCCAAGAAAATCTGCTAGGTCTTAATATGGTCAGAAAATGACACTTCTACCTGTTTGACTCTTACTTTGGCATGATGCAGTAACAGTCTTGCTGTACTGCTTGGGGTTTAGCATTAAGGAAACTGGTTTTGCTTTGCTGTCAGTGGTTCGCTTTGCAGCTTTTAACGTAAACAAACAGGAATATAGCAGAATTCCTTCAAACCCAAAATAAGGCAGGTCTGTAATGCTACCAAGGTTCTTTGAAGACCGTTCTGGTATCACCACTTTGCACTGAACCAAAGACTCAGTCGCAAGGAATGCAGCTGCAGCAATAGTAAGTCCTGTGGCTAGGCGCTAGATGGGGGTGTACAGGGGCCTTCACAGAGGCATGGAAACCCGAGGAAGAGCAGAGGGCCCTGCCAGCAGCCAGCACCTCTCTCCAGAGAGGCTGGCTCGGCTTGGGCATTGCCAGGAGCAGCTGTGGGAGAGTTAAAGGGCCATGGAGAGCGCTAGCAACCAGGAGCACCACCACCAGGACCCGCAAACAGGGATCGAGAGGCTGCACAGGGAGGGCACCGCAGTTCACGCAGCAGTTCACACAGAAGGGCTCCTGAGAAGGGCCGTGCACCCTGCTTGCAGGCACATAGCCCAAGGAAGTGCTCTAGGTCTCTGCCAGGGTGGTGGACACTCACCTCAGAGTTAAAACTGGTGTTCTACAGAGAAAGCCCCTGAGACATCTGATGCTTCCACCCAGAAGGAACTGCTAAGGAAGGAGACTTCAGTACAGATAGTAGGTTGCAATGAGTGCCCAGACCCTTCTCCTGGGGAAAAGGTAAGTACCTGCAAAAGACGTGCACAGGCTGATGATCTTTGCATCAGGTGGCCAAGTTTCAGGGAACAGTTAAAAGGCTGTGTAGTATTAGAGGGGCTGAAACAGAAATAGGTAAGCGCTTTCGGAACCATGCTCCTGTGGTAGACACTGCAGAGAATGAGGAACCTTGGACTCTGTGACCCACAAAAGCAAGACTCAGCTCCAGTCCCCACACACCAGCATTACAACCAAAAACTAATATGAAGATTTAACAGCTGTAGACACCCTGCATGGAGAAATTGTACCAGCAGCACACAGTGGATACAGCAAAAAGAAACGACAAGTGCTCGTAGTGGGTGACTCTGTTAAGGGGCACCAAGGCACCCATCTGCCAGCCTGACAGGGAGTCATGAGAGGTATGCTACCTTCTGTGAACTAAGGTCTGAGATGTTGCTGAGAGTGTGCCACAATTTGTCAAGGGTGTAGACTACTATCCATTGCCACTTTTTCATGTGGGCATGAATGGCACCACAAGCAAGAACCTAGGCAGAATGAAGGAAGACTACAAAGCCCTGGGCACGCAAGCAAAAAGTATTGGTGCCCAAGTTATCTTTTCTTCCATTTTACCAGTTAAAGGAATGGGTGCAGCCAGAAATATAAATATAATGCAAACCAACTTCTGGCTTCATGGCTGGTGCCATCATGAGGGTTTTGGCTTTTATTCAACAACCATAGCCTGTTAGGGAGGGATGAGATCCACCTGTCTAGAAGAGACAAGGGAATCTTTAGCAGCAGGCTGGCCAACCTGGTGAGGCAGGCTTTAAACTGAAAGACGAGGGGGACAGGGTCCAAAGTGGCAACAGTCATACAATTGCAACCAACTGGGGAATAAGTTAGGCCAACCAGAGAAGCGACTAATATTCTTTAGCTGCCTCCCAAGATGAGAACCAGAAGATCAACCACCTCATGTGTATGTATACCGACATATGCAGCCTGGGGAACAAACAGGAGGAACTGGAGCTCTGTATCCAGTCAGAAAGTTATGGGTTTAGATTTTAGAAGAGCAAACTTCAGTTTGCTCAGACCTCAGCTGGGAGGGATTCTGTGGAAAACTTCCATGGATCATAAAGGAGCTAGAGAGTGCTGGGACTTTTTCAAGAATGCTCTCCTGGAAGCACAAAAACAGTTCATCCCCTTTAAAGGTGAAGGAAGTAGGCAGAGCAAGAGACACCCTTGGCTTAACTGTGAGCTTCTGAGTCTGCTCAAAACCAAAAGACAAGCATATCAGAGATGGAAATGCAGACAAATACCCATTGAGAACTACAAGAGCATTGCCGGGGTGTGCAGAGATGCAGTTAGAAAAGCAAAAGCTCAACTGGAATTGAAATTGGCCAGAGACGTCAAAAACTACAAGAAAGGATTCTCAGGTATGCAAACAATAAGAAGAAGCAGAAATAAAATATTGGCCCACTGTTAAACAGATGAAGTGAATTAGTCACCAACAATGCTGAAAAGGCAGAGGTTCTCAACACTTTCTTCACCTCTGTCTTTACCAGCACTCTTGGGCCCCAGGCCTTGGGAATAAAAATCCAGGTTGATGCAAACACAGACCCACCATCAATGAAGGAAGAGTTGGTATGTGAACTATTACCAGAACTTGACCCCTACAGATCAAGGGACCCTGTCAATATCCACCCAATGGTGTTAAGAGAGATGACTAACATTGCTGTGATGCCACTCTTTATAACCTTTGAGAAGTCATGGAGATCAGGAGACATCCCAGAAGGACTGGAAGAAGGCTAATGTCACCCTCACCTACAAGAAGGGCTTAAAGGAAGATCCAGAAAATCATAGACCCATCAGTCTTACTTTAGTCCCTGGGAAAGTTATAGAATAAATCCTCCTGGTGGCTATCATATGAAGGGCATGATTGGGAGAAGCCAGCATGGATTCACCAAGGGCAAATCGTGCTTGGCAAACATGATCACCTTCTTTGACAAAGTAACCTGCTTGGTTGATGTGGGATGAGCAGGGGACATTGTCTACCTGGATTTCTGAAAGTCTTTCAATACAGTTTCCCACACCCTCCTCCTAGAGAAACTGATGTGTTATGGTCTAGACAAGTGGTTTGTGCGGTGGGTGGGGAACTGGCTGACAGGAAGCACCCACAGGGTGGTGGTAAATAGCTCCTTTTCAAACTGGCAACCTGTCAGTGGTGACGTCTCCCAGGGATTGATATTGAGCCCAACGCTGTTTAATATCTTCATAAGCGAACCGGATGATGGAATCAAGTGTACCCTGATGAAGTTTGCTGATGATACCAAACTGAACAGGGAAGTGGACGCTTCAGAAGGGAGAGCCACCCTGCAGGAAGACCTGGATAGGCTGGAAAAGTGGGCTAACAAGAACCTTATGAAGTTCAACAAAGACAAATGTAAGGTCTCGCACAGGGGAAAACATAATCTGGGAATGCAGCGCAAGCTGGGATCTACCCTGCTGGGAAGCCGTTCTATGGATAGTGACCTGGGGTTCCTGGTGGACAGCAAGCTCAATATGAATGAACAGTGTGCTGCTGCGGCAAATAAAGCCAACAGGATGCTGGGTTGCATCAACAAGAGACAAAGAAGTCATTATCCCAACCAGTGCTTGTCAGGCCATACCTGGAATACTGTGTTCAGTTTTGGTCCCCGCTATACAAAAAAGATGTGCACAGGCTGGAGAGGGTCCAGAGAGGGGCCACAAAGATGACCAAAGGACTGGGAAGCTTGCCATATGAATAAAGCCTGAGAGAACTGGATTTGTTCAGCCTTGGGAAAAGAAGGCTTAGGGGAGACCTTATCACTATGTTCCAGTATTTAAAGGGTGGCTGCAAAGAAGATGGAGAGTCTCTTTTTACAAGGCGTCACATGGAAAAGACAAGGGATAATGGGTACAAATTACTCCTGGGGAGATTCCAATTGGACATGAGAGGAAAATTTTTCACAATGAGACAAATAAGCCATTGGAATAATCTCCCAAAGGAAGTGGTGTGTTCCCCAGTGTTGGACACTTCTACGATTTGGCTGGACAGGGTGCTGGGCCATCTTGTCTAGACTATACTTTTGCCAAGAAAGGTTGGACCAGATGATCCCTGAGGTCCCTTCCAACCTGATATTCTATGATCCTGCGAAAGAAATTCTCAAAGGAAATAATCAGGTAGAGAACATGTTTTCAAGTTCTGCTTATGCCTTTAGAAAAGAACATCCAATTATTGGAGATATCTTTGTATGTAAATATAAAAACTACAAATTTTATACATTTTTATAGGGAGGCGATATATATATTGCCAAAAATGCTATAGCTGATTCCTTTGTTGGATTGTTTTTCTTTCCAGAATCTTTCCAGATTAACTGGCCAAAATCTGAATGCAAAATCAGGTTAAAATACTGAATGTAATTTAATAACACAGCTTTTTTTCCACTCATATTTATGATCAGACAAGCACTGATTTCCATCTTCTAGTCTGTTCAAAAGATACTGTTTATTAGAAAGAAAAGAAACCATTCAGAAAGCATGAAAACTTGTACTTGGGCTCTACCTTCTCCTTGATATACTTGCTGTATAGATTTAGGGTAGTGGTTTTTTTCAAACTTTCCTTGAGTTTTTAACTTCCTGCCTGGCAACTGCTGGCTCCTGAAGTGCTGAGCACAGCACTTGCTGAGAACCAATAAAAAGTCAAAGACTTGATGTCAGGCTCTCTTAGACTTATTTAATCACTATGAGTGGAAAGGAAGACGGATTTTGATTAAGACCAGCTAAACCAATCAATAAAGTCCTTGAACTTTCATAAGTCACTACTGGCTACTTTCAATAACAGTGATAGCCTGTACTTAGGAAGAAATATCCTTACATTAGTACTGTTACCTATGAGACATATACATGGACAACCACTGAATACATATGTATGCTCCTGTAAGAGGGTGCATTACAATTCTTAACATTCTGCTGTTGTTGCTGTTTGGAGGTGCAACTCCAGCTAATTTGTTTTTCACTGAATCTGTGAGAAAGCTGAATTCTAAAATGACACTCAGATAGCTATATATAAACATAAAACAAGACTAAATGTATAGTGAGTAGTGTGACAACTTTGCAATGTGCAATTTTCACTAATTCCCTTCTTGATATACTAGTGCAAGTTCAAAAAGGGAAGAAGGTCAGGATGGAGGTGCACTACTTCAGGATCCTCTAGATCTGTTGGATATGAGACTTAAACAAACAAGAAATTACTTTCATTGATTAAATGTAGATTGAATTAGTAGGAAAAAATGACAGGCCCTGCTAAGGTTGTGTCCTCTAGTCATTGTTTAACTCAGCATGACAGATTCAATCTGCTCAGCCCAAAGGAAGGCCAAAGATGTCACTCACGGACTCTGAACAATGCTAGAGCCGTAGAAGAGCAAAATCGAAAAGTTGCACTTTATCAACTCACAGCCTGGAGCCACTGTTTTCATTCGGGTTATGTTAGCAGAACAATGAGCTACAGCAGGCGCAAGGCCGCTCCGCATAATAATTATAGGTATCCCACAGGCAAAGCTCTTGTTGCTTTTAAGGCTTGACAGAATGTGTCTTGTAGGCATGACCTAGCAGATGGAGGATTTTTTCTTTCATCTTTTCCAAAAAGCCACCTAGGTGAAACATAACGAATCCTGATAAGGGATATATTTTCTCCTAAAGGGTAGGTTGATTACTGTAAGCTGCTCTTCTTTTTCGTTCACCTTAAAAATAATTGCTGGTTACCTTAGTAGAAAGAAGTCAAGTATAGCAACACAAGCAGGGATAGACCTTTTGCTCTATCTTCCTAATTTGTGTCACCTACTGCACTGCCTTATGTATTGATGGTAGAAAAAATGAAGCAGAAAATTAAGTCTGAAAGGCGTTTTTGTCCTGCTGTCACTTTGTACAACATTTAGTTCAGTTGACATGACACTGTGCCTTTTGTTACATAAAACTGTCATATTGTCCCCTTCTGGTTAGCCACAGTTGCTGGCCAGATCAATAATGTCTGTCAAAACTGTCAAATAATGAAGACGGCCTAAAAATATCTGTTATAATAGATAGTATTTTTAATGACCATTAAAAAAATACAACAAAATTATGTCACCAACAATATGAGCAAAGAAATGAGAGAAACTTAACTGTTAGACCAGAGAAACTCAACAAGGATGTTCACAGATATATTGTCATTACTGGACATTTTTATTAATTCATAACCATCTCTGATAATTTGGCACACTACTAACCTTTAAAGACAGTTTACGACTACTAAGGGCACCTAAAACATGTTAGCCTATATATTTAGTATATTTTGTTAGAGTCATTAGGTACTATTGCTTTGTTTTGTTTCAGTTTTTCCAGATAAAACATAAAACACAGGCAGCCTTAAAGAATACAGAAGGAAACTAGCAGAAAAATAAGGAGACTGATTGCCTTTTCCACTTTTCTGCTTTTGCTTGGACAATGGTGTGATACAGAAACTTAAGGCAAAGGATACTGAGATTTGCAAACCATAGGTAATGTCTTATGATGAGATTTTCTTTTTACCTTCCATCATGTCAGACTGAAATTCTCCAGATACTTTTTTGCTTATAGTTTCTTCCTAGAAGCTCTGGTAAACATGTAATTTATCTAGAATGTGGAAGAAAGGAATAGTGCCCCAAAAGGACATGGTTTGTCCAAAAGATGCTGCAGTGCTGGCCTGTGAGACTGTGATTCCTGGCTGGATACTGCAGGAAGACACACAGCCAAATTTGCCTACTCCTCCCAAACAGTCAGAACAATAAATATTAGTGCTATCCATGTATCTTTCCAAACATTGTCCTTTTGTTTAGCAGATATTTTTAAGAGAGTCATTTCGACTTCAGACTTAACAAACCTGTGGGTTCTACAGTTATTTCATATTATTTCTGGAAGGCCCAGCAGGAAATGTGGGACCAGTGTAAATGTTCTCATTTATGTCTTGTTTAGTAGGAAGAAAAGTAAAACATGGATTTGCAAGTTTTATGTCATTTTTTTACTGGGATGAAGACACCTCTTCTTCTGAATTTTATGCCTTCCATGTTTTCACAAATGTGATTTCAGCCTCCTCCTACCAACTAATCAGTCTTACCTAGTCAAACCAACCCATGCATGCTTTTTATAGGTACTTTCACCACATCAGGTTGAAGGGGAAGGGAAAGATTAGGAAAAAACAGCAGCCACCGGATTCAAACCCCAATAATTCTTTCAAGAAAACTGAAACCTATTTATAGGTTGTTCTGTGTCTATGGGTGCCAACAGTATGGGAATTACATTTTGCTCTTTTTCAGCTCAGAAAACTTCACTCTGTAGATTTTGATCTTATGTTTCTCCTGCTTGAAATGAAAATATTGAAATACAACTGGGATGAAGACCGAAAAAGACTTAAAGAAATTGAATTTTTTGTAGAAAAATTACATTGCAGGCCTTCTCTGTTTTTGTGACAATTAATTATACTTAAGTAGTGTACATGATAAAAATATACTGTAATAACAGGTATGTAGATTGAATATGCTGGGGACTTCAGACATTTCCAACTGATTTGAACAGACTTTTCTGTTTACTCTCCCACTCCCAAGAAAATAAAATTTTAAATAATAGGAATCTGGGATTGATACCCTCACAGTTTTCTATATATTTTAAAAATATAACTTCTCAACACAGAGGTTTAAAAGAAATAACAGGATTTTCTAGCCAGGAACTTATGCTTCCATATATTTCACTTTGTGCAGGTTTTATTTTGAGCTTGATAGTGGTTTTCCTTCTGATCCCAGATATATGTATGTTCTACAATAACCTCGTCTAGTGTTTAAGCAGTCTCACAGAGGAATATTTCAGGGGAATTTCTATTGTTGCTCCTCATTCCTCCAGCCTGTTGGGGTTCTTCTGAGCAGCAATCCTGCCATTCTGCATACCAAAAACTTCCCCCAGTTTGGTGAATTCACAAGCTTTCTGAGGATTCCTTCATTCCCACCATCCCAGTTGAAGATAAAGATGTTAAAAAGTTCTTGCCCCCTCAGCCCCTAAGCAATACAACTTTTAGGCAATTTCCAGGTTACATTTGAACTGTTTGCCACAACCTTTAGTGCCTGAGAGTCAAGCTTCTTTTTAGCCATGTTGCACTCCACCATCCAATTCATATCTCCTCTGTTTGGTTAACAGGATAAAATGGGATATTGTCCTAAAAGCTCCACTACAGACCAGAGTCACTTTCTGCCCTTATCCACAAAGCCAATCATTTCATCATTAAGAGGCAGCCAGTTTCATTAAACATAGTTTTCCTTTTGGTGAATCTGTGCTGGCTGTTCTCAGACACCTTCACTTTCACTTGAATTTTAATGAAATTTCAAGTCAGTATGAGGGAAAAGTATTTCACTGTGAAGGTGGTCAAACACAGTAATGGGCTCTCAGACTGGTGGTGGAAACTCCATCTTTGGCAATATTCAAAACTCAACTAGAAGTGGCCATGGACAAACCTGAATCAACTGACCCTGCTCTGTAGTTCCCTAGAGCCTCTTCCCTTGCTTTTTGAAGATCTACTTCTCCAGTCTTGTATAACTCCATCTTATTTACAGAGGCCCTCTTTGGTCCTCCACTCCTGTGGCAAGGACCTTTCCCCAAGATTCCCACTAGGCATGAAGACTGGGAGGCTGGGGAGCAGACCTTGCTGTTAAGAACTGAGGCACCTTAGTATCTCAGTCTTCTCTATTTTCTCCTCACGACCAGTCTGCAGCAGATGCCCACCACAATACCCATTGGCTCTGATCCCAACCCATAGAACTGTCCATTTTGTAGCACAGTTCCAATCATTTAAGCTCTTGTTTAGACTGCAACTCCACCCATCTTCCCATGCCTACCTCCCCCAGGCTCCAGCTCATATCCCTCATTGCAGCACTCCTCATGCAAGCTATTCCTGAGGCCTGCAAACTTATCACGAGTGTTGTGCCACATGCTGGTACCACAGCTCATTCATGAGTAACAATAGCCATGGGAGATTCTAGTCAAGAAATCATTGCTTATTCTGGTGGTAAATCCATGCTAACAAATAAGAAATAATGTTTGTGACAGAATTTTATTAATTATTATTTTGGACAAGAAGTATCTAAGAAGATGGCATTTTAACTCTTGAAAACTTATAAATATTCTTATCAAAGATGTAATAAATGAACTCAATAAATAGCTATGTATTTAAAAATTGCCTTTATAGTTTATTTTAAAATACTTTTCTGAAAGAACTTCCTTTTTGCCAGTTCTAAATGATTCTTTTAGTCAGATACATAACATAAACTGAAGACTGGAACAGGAACCTGTTGTGGACTTTACTGTAAACAAAACCCATACATATATATTGGCCACTTTCTGAAGGATGAATCAAAAATAAACTGATTATGAATATTTTTCTTGGTAATTATTTCCTGTAGAGTTGGTTGTGGTTTTGTGAACAGACTGTTTCATTCAAGCAGAAAAAAAAAAAAGAAAAAAAAAAGGGCAAACTAAAACTAAACTTTTGTGATTTGCAAGATGTAGAGTTTAATGTCTCGAATGGTGATGTTTTATGACATTAATTAAATGCAATGAGGAGGGTTACCATCTGACCCCTAGAAGAACAAACCACATGCTGCCTTTGTGATTTAATTTTTTTTCCTGGTTCTTTCTGTACTCTTAAACTCAGAACTCTAGGAGCTCCTTCCACTATGTTTCAGTGCTGTGCATGTGGGGTTTTTTTAATTGTGTACACTCAAAATTTAGAAATATGCAAATACCTTTGGTTAATACCAAGTAAAAGTAAAACAGTAATTCAATTTTTAACTATTTCTTTAGTTTTGAGGGTGTTTACCCCATCATTTAGATGAAATTCCAGTTTTAGTAAATTCCTTGATATAATTTGTGAACTGTAAGGTTCCTCAATATGTAGTAAATTAATTGGAACAATTCTCAGTCTGACATGTCATAGTTTATGTTTGTAAACTCATAGAATGGAATAAAGTGTTGAAGTCCTTGTATTCTGTGTGTTGTTTAAGGTCTTTAACATACTGTGGTAAATGGCCTGTATATTACACAAAATTAATTAATTAGAATTTTCTTTTAAATTACAGATATCGTTCATACTTTCTCAAGGTTTAAGGCAGCATACAGTCAGAGATTTAATTCTTGTGAACTGATTTCTGCTATTTCCCTGTGCAATAGCACAAGAGAGTCCTGTGAGAAGAAAACCACAAGTGACAAGATTTTCTCTCGATTTGATCTAGAGTTTAATTGTGTGGTGTTGCAGCATATTTGCAAACACATTCTAACTAATGTAGCTGCAAAAAGCAATAATATATTTTAGCATGTATCGTGGAGAATTAAAATTTTGAAAGATTAGTATGCTACACATACAACTGACTTATCTTTTAGATGAGACAGTCTGTAACATTCTGTTAGTAGCTTGGAATACTATTCAGGGAAATGAATCAATTTTTTACCTCTTTTTTTTTTTTTTTTTTTTTTATTTTATCCCTACAAAAAACCTGCTTATGTTGCCAAATCGGTTTTCCATAGTGTTTGAAAAAAATAAACTTCTGTATTCTCGCAGAATATAATTTTTCTGGATAATTTTGTATAGACTGATCTTCACAAAAATAGGCAGAAATTTTGCCCTGCAAATTTCCCACTCTTCTTACATATTTTTTGGATGTCCATTATCTAAATTTCTTATGTCCAGGTTTCTGATATTTTTCCCCATCACTATTTTTCTTCAAAATTGAGGACTAACACCATTTCCAGGAAACAATTTTACCCGCATAATAAAAAACTGGGGGGGATTCTCTGCAGAATTTGTGTGTAGTGGAGTTAAGTACTTATTTTTTCTTCATTTTTTTTTTAAAGCATTTTCAGAGCTTTTTTTCTTTAGTGACCCCAGGAGAAAAAGCAGTTTTCTTGGTTTGTAGATTTGGGATCATTTTCTATCTCTTTTTTTTTAACTACAGGATGACAAAATTGAGTTCCCTTTCACCCTCTGAAAGGGTAACTGACTAGAATGACTCTTTGTTTATGAGAGTTGAATTTCAGCCAAGGACAAATTAGTAAGTCTTCGATTCTGATTAGTGTACTTGTGATAATTTCTCTTGCGGTGAGAGTTGTCTGAACCAAAAGTCTTCATTCAGTCCTATTTATTGATGATCACATTAAAATTTTCAACAATATAGGGTACTTTGACTCTTTGACCACTTATGCTGCCCTTAAAAGATATCATCAGTCACCCAGGAAGCTTCCACATTGACACACATACGCATTGATTAGGTACCTTCTTACAGCCCTTATAAGGAAATCTAAATAGGATATGTGGCCAAAAGATCTATGACTTTTGCAGAAGGTGCTAATGAAGAGTTGGATTGTCTCTAGGACTGACACAGCTGTGCTCAGGAGTGGAAAGGAATGATGTTTCCCACTTGCCCATCCTGTAAGAGCGTTGTGGCTCTGGACACCAGTGAAGAAATAATCAAAGACTTAATGAACAATATTCTTCCCCCATCAGCAGATGGATGGGGAACATATGAATGGCTCTAGATAACAAGCATGGCTCTCCAGGTGAAATTCAAGGCATCATCTACAACCTCCAAAAAAGGTTTAAACAATTTTCTCTTTCCTGCATGTCTGCCAGATCTGGAGCAGGGCAGGGAAGAAGAACAAAAAAACCCGAAAGCTCTAAAGACTGAATTATGTTTCTGTTTTGAATTATGATTCAAAGTCTTTATCCCTTCCCTCCTCAAAAAACATCATAACTGGGCATGGGAAAATTAGTGATTATTTTTGATTTACTAAATGATCTACAGCCTCTAAAGTTCACATTTATCTCCCCAATACTTCATTTAGGGATTATTATAGCTTAAAACTGCTATTTTTAAGACTTGAAGTCTGTATGGGTAAGTAGTAACAGGAATCACTAAAGACTTCCTAAGGTCTAAGACAAGGCCAAATATCCTTAAAGAAACTGGTGTACAACTGTTTAATCCATTGTTTGAATATTCTGTACAATTAATATGCTAAATCTTATTGACATTTAACTTCCAGCAAATGGCCAATACAATGCAAATATTCCAAGTAAGAACATGTTTACTACCAATAGAGGACTGAAATTTTCTTAATTTGAACTTCCATTGAGAGTTTAGGTTTTGGTAAAAAGAGATGCATTTTTTTTCACCAAAAAAAAGTTACTATTTCTTTAGCAGATTTTATTGAATTACCTTTATATTGCAAAGGAAGAGTTCTAGACTGCTGCACATTATTATATTTCTCATTCTGTATCTTCTAACGTATGAGAAAGTCACCTTCAGAGACTGCTGTCTTGTTTGTTACCATTCAAGTATCATTCAAGTGAGGTGTCCTGCTTAATATTGTTTTTAATTCTGTTTTGCTCTAACTTTGTCATGTTGATACTATTATTCATTACAGTAGACACTAAAAAATGGTGTATCTTTATCCCTATACACATTCATAGCTAGTCATGCCTCAAAAAGCAGGAACAAGTTTAACTAAAAGAAAATTAATGTATAATGAGCAGAATCAAGTGTGAGGAATGTGGAAAATGTCATAGAAATCACCTCAGCTTGAAGAAAAATGGACAGTTTTGAATAATAGAAATAAACTAAATGACATAAAATTGATATGAGGAAAACAACCACTGAAGGGAAGCAGTGCAGGTATCTAGGTTGTAAAAGGGGCAAGTGTAGGGGGAGGCTGGGATTCCAAGAATATTCATCTTTTTCTTTATTAAAAATCATGGTGTTCTTGGTGCTTCTGAGTATTTCATATTGGTGGCAGAGGTGAAAGGAAGTATTTTTTTAAAAAGGTTGATCCTTTTTTTCAGCTGCAGTAATCTTCATGACCTCTGCAGTGCCAGAGCTCTGGAGCTGTCAGGTTCATTCTGAGCGAGGAAGCAGTTCAAAACATTGAGTCGCAGCCCATGTCAAATGTTGAGCACCAGCAAAAAGCCATTTATGAATCAGTTCAGGCCAAATAATTATGCAGACATTATTTAGTATATAATTATGAATAACAAACATATCCAAGAAAATTGCAATTAATTCAGAGATTTGGACAATTTACAAACAGAACAAAATGCAAAACTTCTCAGACACTCTTTTCATTTTGAACTATGCAATGTGGTCAATTTACAATCTATAAAAATACAGTCTTCTTAAAACAAAATTATTAGTTGATCCTCAAATATACCTTTTTCAAATTTTCTTTTTCTTCTTTGGAAGCATTGCTTATATATAACATGGCAACACTTTGTTTCAGAGCTTTCTGTTATGTAGTAATTTAAGACTGGAACTGAGGAAGGAATGGTCACTTTATTCCGTGGGCTTGGGTGGAGAAATCTACTATTTTTGTACATAAAGCAAATTATTCAATTAAGATAACATCTGGAAGCACAGTGAAGATTTTTTTTTTGCCCTTTTTTTTTTTTTTTTTTTTTTTTCTTTTTAATAGACCAGCTCTTTTTCCATTATAGTCTTCTTTTCACAAATGGCCTTAGATATTCAACATGTAATCCTATTGGAATAACGATTCATCAGTGTACTCTGCCTCTGCAAAAGAGGTGACAAAACAAGAAAATTTTGCAGTAACATTGTTTCAGACACAGTTGTAAATTCTTGCCCAACATAGCATGCCATACTGTTCAATGGAATATTGCCTTTTAAAACAAATATTTTTTCAAGAATATTTACTTCTTATTATCAAAACATACCTCCTTTTCCAAAATCAGAATGACAGTTGTCTTTCTTCTTATTCTGTCATTAGTAAAAAGGTGGGTCAAAATACTTGAATCCTTTGCTATTGCTTATGTACTCAGGGAAAGCTATAGACTTTATTTTAGATTTCCGAAATGTTGTTTGCATGACTACATAGTTAAAGAATTTGGTCTTTGGATTTTAGAGAGAAAATATTTTTCCAAAAGATGTCCTGTATTTAAAGGGCTGGTATTTTTACAGCCAAAAGTGGAATGCCCTTTTTCAAACCATTTGGGGGTTAGATTTAATGAAGTTTTAGCTGCCTAACCTGGAGACCAAACATGGGGACCAAAACTGTATTTCAGAGAACTCCTGACTACATGTTTCATAGCCCCAAAGGCCACAGAACATACAAGGTATCTTTATTTTGATTGGAAAGGTCCCTAAAACTCAGCATAGTTTATGTCACATGGTGAACCAGAACTTAGGCATTTCTCTTTTCCCACTAAACACTAAGCAGTTTCAGAGTGTGCCTACTATGCATTGACTTCCAAGGCAGCTGCTGCTCAGAGGCTGTCTGGGCACCAGTTGACTTGTGGGAGATGGTGAATGTCTGACTTTGCATCACTTTTTCTTTTCCCTCTCCCTTTTCCCTTCACTTATTAAACTCTGTTTATCTTGACATGATTTTTTTCACTTTTGCTTTTCCTGTTCTCTCGCCTGCCCCTACCCTGAAGGGTGGTGAGTGAGTGAACAGCCGTGTGAGTATTTAGCTGCTGACCAGGGTCAACCCACAACACTGCCCTAGCACAACAGTTGGCCCCAAAAAGCAAGGCCATCCAGCTGCCTGGCATGCACCAATGTGGGTTTTAGATCAAGGGACCTCAAGGCTTGGCTGGTCAGACCTCAGTCAGAGCAAACTGAAACCCAGGGTATTACTGTGTTTTGTCCTGCAGAGGTTAAAGAGAGAGCAGTAAACTTGCTTAAATGTGTACCTATATTAAAGTTATGTATAACTTTAAGTTGTACAAATATGGAGTCTTTTGTGTTACAGTCACATAAGACTGCTACTTCCCTGCTTCCTTGTCTGGTCACGATGTCTTCATTGATATGCTTTTGACATTTTGTTTACTGACTTCAAATGGCTTTGTGCAGGTGCTAATGGGAACCAGGCATATCTTTATTTTCCACCTTATTCAAAAGTTAGGTCTTCCATTAACTCTTATAACACCTAAGTGAATGTTTGGAATTTGGCTTGCTTAATTGTTCATTATACTATAATTGTCTTTTCCTCTTATGTTTGTAACTTCTTTACATCAGCTGTACATTGTAAGAAAAAATATCTTCTAATTCCAGTTCTAACCTACTCATTGGTAAGTCAGAGGTTGGTCAGCCTCTGTAGAAATATATCCCTCCATGAGATCTGCAAGCCTCCAAACATTGAGGCTCCGAACTGCTATACTGATCCACCCCCAACCTATATATTATGATGCTTCTTTAGCAACTGAAATTTCCTAAACTATCATTTTCATGTTTATTTATGCCATTTGATGACAATGTAAAGAAGAAAACATAATCTATACAGAGGAAGAATTACAAAGGCCAGAAGATGTTATGAACAGAATAGCCTTTTTCAGATTTAGAACTGAATCTTTTCCATCAAAACCAGAAACATGTTAAACCTTTTGGTTACCTTCTATCTAGTTACTAATACAGTTTTTGTAATTTGTGTCTCTAGAGCAGTGAACAGATGGCACTTGAATCTAGTCTGAGCTTGTGTAACTAATTTCTGCCAGTCAGGAGGGCCCATTTCCTTCAGTTATGATGAGCAGTAATGATAAGACGGTACCTTTCTAATTGATTGTGACATGCAGACATCCTAATACTTTTATCTCTTTCTGCTCAGAGATTTTTTCAAGACATATTTCTCCTAAGTTTTCTGCAGCACTGAAAGAACAATGAATGCACTTAGTTATTTGCCTTATTAACTCTTTACAGTGTGACTGAAGAATAACTTTATTTGTTCTGAATTGAAGGCATGTTACTTCTACACTTACCTTTCCAGTTCAAGCCATGCAATAACTTTGGAAGAGAAGTAGGTGTATGGGTAAGCACTCTCCCATTGACTAGTGGTTATGGCATTCACATAAACATGGAGGTCTCCTGGGACAAACTGCTGCTTCCACCACCATTTATTGTTTTTTTGTGGGTGGTTGTTTTTACTCAGTGACTATGTCACTTAAAATACACAAGAGAGCCTGACAGCAGGGATCAGAGGCAAGGTCTTCCTCTTCCCATACCAAATCCCTCCAGTCTACAGACTTACACTCACTAGTCTACTTTCTGGCCTGCTAAATCCTGAAGGTTTGTATGCAGATCTATAAATGCAAGAAGACAGGTGGGGAACAACCTTCTAACCACAACTGCTATTATTTGGTGCTTGGGTTTCAGTCCAAGCAAATGGAAGATGTAGGTGAACCCTGCTCAAATATGGTCTCCTACATGCCAAATGGGTTCTTCAACCACGGTGTACATATGCTACTACGGAAAAGATGTTTCTTTATCATTATGCTCTAAAAGCAATCTGTGGATGTACCTGCCTGCTGTAGAGACCCCAGGGGTATATGCAAGGTGCATTTGCAGAACACTGACAGGTGGAGCCCTTCGGGCACTTACTGTGGAAGAGTGCCTAGAGTTTTACTTCAGATAAACTTTAGGTCACAGGAAAGCTGCTGGGCTGCTCAGTCAGATCGAAAGTGTAGTGCTGGAAGGAGAACCAGAAGTTCAAATCTGGGACATCAACTGAATTTAGGCTTGCAGAATCAAGTAATGGCTGAGTGGAGAATTTTTCAAAACTAAATTTTGGACACAGGTACTCAATTCCTTTCTTACATCTTACCCTTGCTGTGCTTGAAATACACAATTGAATCATCAAGGAATAAATCCTTAATTTGAAAAATTCTGTTGGCTGACTGTTTTCTCAACTGTAAAATGGCCAATGACTTAGAGACCTTGAGTTTTTTACAAAGTTTTAAAGGCACATGAAACTCAGGGGTTTTTTTGAATGATCCTTCAATAATCACAACCTTTTCTGATAATATTTGATATTTGAAAAGTGATGCAATTGAGTCTGCAAGAAAGCAAATCTTAATTAGGCATGTTCCTTGCAAACACATATTTTTCTTGTGTATGTTGCTAAGTTCACTATTTCTATGTGCTTTGAATTGCCTTTTAAAACCTTCTTATTTGCTAATGAACCTCTCTTTATAGTAGTTCCCACCTCCAACATTTGTTTTTATCCACTTTCAAAAATTGTATCTGCAAGCTTTTGTATATTGTTTGACATGCTTTCCTACTGTTACCTGTGCTGTGCTGCTCTTTTTTAATTTTATACATCAGAAATAAAAGGCTATTTTGAGCTACAGCTTTAGTTATCATTAATGAAAGGCCTACAGAACCAATTTTTAGGCCTATTTCTTGTGTACATTCTTCTTTTTCAGAATGGATATAGTAAGATGCATCTTATCTGTATTATAGTATCCATGCAGTGATGGATTTTATTACTTCCTCCTGTAGGATTAAGCCATTATGAGCATCCTGATCTTAAAAGTAGCTCAATACTCAGAGCTCCCAAGGGAAGCAACAGGAAACACTCAGCATCTCGCAGAACCAGCCCCTCCGATGTAAATTGTCGTATCTGCCATAACTGAATGGTGCTCTAAGAATTACTTCAGGTCTTCATATATGTTCCTTTCTTTATTTCCTTAAATAAAAAGTTTTGCTTATCTGAAATCTTTTAAGGCCGTTTCTGTATAAAAATAACTTGCCAAACTGAATATGCTTTGGATGTTTTAGGTAATTTGTTTTGTTTGTCCAAATGTTGTATAATGATGTTTTGGATTTTTGCTGCTTCATCATTATTCACATAATCTTGTACACAGTGCCGTCTTGAGTTAAGGTGCACATTTCTTATGCATCTTTATGCTGTTCTAGTCTGGCTCACTTTCCTAGAATCTTAATATTACCTTAGTAAGGGAAAAGTATTTATAACACATGCAAGATACATACAAGGAAAAAAAATACTAACTGATTTAACAAATTAACTGTATATTCCTTGTATCCAGTTCCATACTACTCTATAATATTAGGAAAATATAAAACTTTGAAAAATCGTATTATATTAGATCACTTGTACCCTCTCTCAGTCTATACAGACAGACATGTATTTCAGGAAATCAGGTGTTTGCCACACAGTCTAGGCATTTGTTTGTGTGCATTTGATATATATTTATATGTGTATGTGGTTGTGTCCATACATATAGGTATATATATATACACCTGCATTACAAAACATGCAAGCACAGTCCACTGGCTATTGCTATATTGATATCGTAATGAGCACATATACTGTATAGGTACTGCACTGATTCCAAATAATATTCGTCATCTTCCAGATGCTGGAAATGACAGTCTTTGTGTATAACATGTCTCCAGCACAATTTAGACCACCATACGCTCATTTGCCCTCAAGTAGGCCTATTTAAAGTATAATTGACTGCCCTGGCAATTATTGTGAATAGCAGCTGTCTGCTGGTAGAAAAAAAGGCATATATATATAATGACAGAGAAAGGATCAAATACAAGCGATAGAAAAAAAAGCCTAAAGAAAATATCTATATAAGGTGTTTTAGACCAGATTTTATACTGGAAAGCCACAAGGCCTATTAGCCATTTCCAATTAGGGACTATCGAAAAATGAAAGAAAGTACTCATCTATTTATGAAAAGCAGCTGGGTCTACCCTAAATATAAAACTGGCAAAAGTTTATTTGTTCTAAAATTGTTACAGCTTACAGCACTTCATTTATTTTCATTAACTGCGTTAGGTTTTGTTGAAACCTTTGTTGTATCATGTACCTTCTGTATCAGACAAAAACACCTTGCTTTGTTTTTCTCCTAAATAGCTACATAATTAGATGGATTATTTCATGTGTCTGTGAGTGTGTTTGCTGAAGAGAACAAGCCAGATAAATTAGCACTTAGCAGAACACACAATAGCACATAATATGCCCTTGTGTTTCATATAAAGCTTTATTTGTCATTCACGGCTGGTTGGCAAAACTGACTTTGCTTTTGAAAATGACAGGTGGTACTCTGGTGCTTTCTGTATGAAAAAGAGAAACCTTCACCAAGACAGCGTCTGTCAATAGCTCCTGTGATTTAGTGTTCAACCGTGGGCTTGTGTTTCCTCTAAAGTTTTGTTTCATTTGCACCTCTTAGGTCTGACATCACCAAGCCACTTTAATAGTTGAGATTCTATACCACAAGTTACATTCAGTCCCCAAAAGACCTTCCCCTTTCCTCGGGGCCTGATTATAAGACAGGTGAAGTTCAGTATATTTCAATAAGCTCTGCATTCCATGTCAGGAATCAATAGCCCTCCTCCTTTCTTTAGGGGTTATTAAATTGCAGCTGTAACATTAGCCATGTTTATCTAATTGATTGTCTTTTCACAGGGCTAAGAAAATCAATAGCAGTCAATGGGACTGCCCTGTTTTTCCTTAATAGATGTTTTCTCCTAATTGGCTGCCTGGGTGGCTTCAGTGAGCTCAGTATGTTTTCAGAAGTCCACAATATGTTGCAGCTCTTGTAAACTATTTTACCATGTGCAACAGTTATTGATTTTATAATGAAATCTAGAAAATTCAATAGCAATCAGGAATATAGATCAGGATTCTTAGGTACGTTAAGGCAAAGAGCAAATTCAGTTTGCTACCACTTCAAGCTGTGATCCAATTAAATATGTCCTTAAAGTATTATGTTTGCTAAAGACTTTCTACAAAGTCAGTTGATCAACTCTTTGAAATTTCATATGAAGAAAAAAATATCAAAAAGTTTCAAAGTTTTTGACCATGATGTCCAAATTACAGTTGAGTTTAAACAGCAGATAAAAGTAAGAATATAGGACATTTTCAAAACTGTGCTGGTCATTGAATTTTGTCCACCTTGACCTCTTGAAATATTCATTCAAATAAGATACCTACTAGAAAACCAAGTTAGAGAGAGAAGGGGTGAGGTAGGTAGGGAGAAACACTCAGCACTACCAAAATGATGCATCTGACCTTTGTTGTAAAGGTCAGCATGTCAAATGCCTTATTCTCAGAGTCCACTCAACACTTAGAAGCTCAGTTCTGTCTACAGAGAAGCTTTGGAGGTGGCTAAATCTCACGAGCACTTATTTAATGTCATTTCCCTCTACAGTGTTGCTGCCCCAATTCTGTTCTATACCTTGATGGGATATCTTTACCTTGTGTGAGTGTCAGGCAGAACAGCAGCATCAGCAGCACATCAATCACAGTCTGCAGAGATCAGCAGTCAGTGATGTAAATAGTAGGTACTAAGATGCAGCCTACATTTTGTAAATTTGTTACTGACTTAAGACTTGCTCTGCATTGGGGCACTGCATTTGCATTAAAGCTCTCTCTCAATTGTATACCACAATAGAGTGACAGCCACTCTGATTTCTCTGATAGTGGCAAGACCTCAAAATTTCTCCAGTGAGGAGAAACGGATAGAAATACTTCACTGTCTATAATCAGCCCCTGGGAAAAAAAAAAAAAAAAAAAAAAAGGGTCTGAGCCTGTCGTTTAAAGACAGGAAATATTTAATCAATCTTTGTTTCCTAATCAGTAAAGGGAACAAAAAGAGAATAAATGAGGAAGAAAATTCCATATCATTTAAATGACAAATAGAATAAGATGTTGTCTGATTTTCTTCCTTTGTGTCAACTTTATTGTCATTATTGTTGTTCGAATGAACAAAACAAACCTTTTGCTTGTTCCCCATCTTCAGTAGAGGACTCTTCAGTGGACTGGGTCATCAAGACATGGCAAGCTTCTTTTTAAAATGAGCATGGGATTGTTGTTTGCATGAACACATGAGATTTGTTTATGTAAAAGACAGCTGCTTATGTACAAAGGTATAGTAATGAAACAAGTTTATCACTCTTTGTACACAAAACAGTGATCAAATATTGTGGCATTAAAGGGAACTAACTTTAACAAGCATCAAAACTGTAAACATAAATTGCCAGGCTATTCTAAAATGACAGGGAAGGTTTTCTTATTAGCATGCATTTGTCACAAACATCATGGAAATCTGTAATTAGAAGTACTGAGTTCCCTATAAATTTTTGTGTTTTGTATGAATGTGTTAACATTGTTAAAACGAATGAGAATCTGTATATATTCTGTAATTTGTATTCAGCCACAATGCAGAACCATATGCACAGTTTAACACATTCCATAATCCTTGAGAAAATTCAAACCAAATGTGTATCCATATTAAATCTGGTAGCTGCATAGCCTGTATCATAAGAGGAACTTAAGAAAAATCAGGAATCTGCAAAAGATTGCCCCATGAACATGGTTTAGCCAGAACGAAAATGCTTGTAAACATGCAATAAAATATCTATGATTTTGCCCTAGATTTATTCTATTCCATACACAGATTAAATAAATAATTGACAGACCACCTGTCTATATCAAAAAGATCTCTTAGGCCTGCCACTGTCTTCTCTGCACTGCTAGTTCCTTCTTAGTAGGCCAGTACACATACTCTTTGTGTATCTCTTGCAATCTTTGGGAAGCACTGTCAAACTTTCATTTGATCTATCCCCAGGCCCATCCTGAATTTTTTGGGCACACCAAACGTGTCCATTTGCCCAACTGCATAGAGTGAAAAAGGGGTAGTGGAGGCATTGTTCCTTTGCATTCCTTTCATGTTTTGATCAAGTGTAAAGAAGAAATTTGGGACTTGATCGGGTGAGATATTGGATAGATATTAAGTCTTTTCAGCATCTTGTCATAACAAGCCTTGATGTTCTGGCCAATGGCACACAGAAGCATAAGCTTGTGTAATTATTTTGTGGCATTATGGCATAAAAAAAGAGCCCCAGTCTAGCAGAAGGACATGGTAATTCTTAGCATAACTTTCTTTGTTATTCCTGGTGGAAATTTAATTCTAAAACTAGAGTGAGTTTTTTGTGGCCTTTGCTAGAATACTGAAATATAACAGTGGCAAGAGAATACTGGCATAAGTGATTTTTTTCTTTTTAAAACCCAGTCCAGTTCTGGAAGCTGGGGGGGGGGGGGGGGGGAGGAGTTTGTTATTCATTGCAAACTGAATTATGCCTGTAGTTAATGAGGTCAAAACAAGAACAACAAATATGAATCAGATTTGTTCTCTGTCCAGCTCATGATGTAACTGACTGAATGTAGGCCAGAACTTGTCTTGATTGTTTCTAGTGCTGAGTAGCACTTTTAACTGATCTGAAAAATGCAGAAAAATGGCTATTGCTTTGTTCACTTCTTGCTGCAATTAATCATGGATTATCATGTTTTCGATCTCATTAGAGTCTTGAAGGATCACAAGCTAAAAACAGGTCCATTTCACTTGAATGAATTTCTATCTTGGATTGCTATGATATTTGAACATTTCAGGTTTTACAGCCTTGTCTTTTTTATTTTTTAAGGCATGATATCTCCACATAAATTCTTGGAATCACTATCTGAAGGGAAATTTTAATTAAATACACATTTCCTGTGATTTAAAAAATTGCCCTTAGATTTTCCTAAAATCTAAGATTCCTGAACTCCTGGTAAGACAGGTAGGAAACATGATAGAAATGGAAAGGAGAAATATGTAAACTGATAGCAACAAGCTGGTTTTTATTCTACACTTAAGCAGATACCCAAAAACTACGTATTTTTTTCACAGTATCAGATATAATTTTGGCCAAGTTTTTTTGGCAAGAATAAAACAATAACAAAAATAAACCTCTCATGTGTAGGGCAAATGTGAAGGGTAGAGGCCAAATACATTTCTTTACCTAACATTTTCAGAAATTTTATCTGCAGTCTTACAGTCAGGATATCATTTTCCCTTCAGTAAGACCTACTTGAATTTCAGCAGAAGTGTCCATTCACTAGCAGTAGTGTTAGAAGGAGAATGGCTCTGCCACTGGTATTCCTGAAGGTTCTCAATATTTTTGTTTTATTATGACATAACAATAAGGAATTAAAATAGTGAAACATGAAGATGTAAGGCAGCTATGTGAAAGAATATAAATTTGCATGTGGAAATGTGGGTTCCCTAGAAGATTAGATGTATCAACTCAGTATTTTAGCACTGTGACTACACTAGATTTGGAACCTATTCTGACTTCAAAATGGGTAAACATATAATAGGTTACAAGATGAGTCCTAAAATTAGCATGTTAACAATAATATTGTTTACGGCAATCTAGCCTGAACAGATGAAATTCCTTTTTATTGTAGCTAAATGAAAGAGAAGCCTTGATTTAAGAAAAAAATGTCACGTAGGATCTCGCAGTATTGGAGGTGTCAATGCTGATTGTTTCTCCCCACTTGACTCGGACCTTTCTGCATGCTCTCCTGATAGAAATGGCTATTTCAGCAAGGTGCCAGAGTACATAATTCTTGATAGCGTGTCTTCATATGCACAAATAAACTGTATAATTTTTTTCTTTTTGTAGACTTCTTAAAAGTGCTAATGGAATCAGAAAAAGATGCTACTGGAAAGATCTCTTTATTTTTCAGTAAAATTACATTAAATAAAGAGTGTGAGAAATTACTATTAAAGTGAAAATGTAATATCATGAAATGCTTAAATTAATTTTTAAATACCTTTTTTATATTTATTCTAACCATTTAGTTAAAAAATAATTGCTAAGCAGTTACTAACCATTTCTGGCGGTGATGGCATTATCTTTTTTTCCCATATAATTGTAAGAACTAGTTAATAATTGGTACATATTCTACTCCAGTAGTTTTACAATTACATTTTTCTGATAACACTCTGTGTTCTAATGTTCTCAATTTCTGTCTTAGAGACATCGCTGCTAAATAACAGACTTTCTCACTCAAATCTGCATTTCATATGATATGTCAAGGTGAATATCTGTTTTCAATCACCATCATTAATCTATATGATTCTATTGCTTCTGAGTATATTTATGTATCAGGCACATTTTTCTAAAATGAAGATAAGAATGCAAAGACTGCATAATTTAAACCAGAGACCTTGTTACATTCAACCACATTTTTCATTTAAATTGCATGGCATATTTAAGTCACGGCAGAACATGATTCATTTAATCTTGGTCATTGTATTTCTAGAGTAGGCTATAGAAGAAAATTATAATCAGGTTGCAGATTTAATAGGAAGGGATTGTTCCAACTAGCTATTTTCATCTGTAGGGAATATTGGTTTAAGTATCTGCCAATTTGCTACATTCCTAGTACAAAATCATAGTCGTCCTAAAGGAGGCTCACACCGTGTTAGGACCAAATCCAATAAAGGATTTAAAGCAAGCAAGACTAGGGCAGAATTTAGTCACTGAAGTCCTAAATTATGACTCTGTTCTCAGTTGCCAACTAACTCTGGAAGTGTCTGAACCTATAAACTACGCTGTGACTTTGAAGTTTCCCAGCCATCTAGTTTTCCCTTAGCTCAAGTTTGTGTCCACCTTTAGTGAGTGAGCCTAACACACCCCCACTGAATTTGCATCTTTTTAAAGTACTGGTGTGTCGGACACTTTGATCTAAAGTATAACCAAAGCAAAAGGTGTTTTTGCAGCTCAGTAGATCAAGTTATTATTTAAAAAAAAAACAAAGTGAGACACAGAGATTCACTCCCATCTCCTGCCATAGGTGTTCAAATTTCTGTTAAAGCCATTGGATTACAAGCTGCCTGGGGAGGCAAGGCAGGCATACCCCTTCTGCCGAAGGTGTGCCACTGTGCAGAAGGAATTCAAGATTTATTCAGCCAGAAAGAGCTCACAAGAGTGAGCGTGATGGTCTAGCCCTATGATTAGGGCACTCACTTGTGAGGTAAGGGACTGTGGCTCTGCTTCCAGGACTGCTTCTATATTTTATCGAATGACTACTTAATGGAGGTACGAGCCCAAGAGAGGAGGTAAGGAAGCAGATCTTCCGCTCACCAGATGAAGGCTGGCTTTTATGTTCTCTATGTAAGTATAATGAAGTGGATTTTTACCCCTTACATCCCCATGTGGAATGCTCAGAGTAAGGACAGAATATGGGCAATAATAATTGTACCAAATAGCACTATATTTTCTGCACAGGTTCAGACTCAAGCATGAATCACATTATAAATAATAGAGTCTAATAAATCAAGACACAGCAAAAGAAAACAATGCTCCTGTCCTGTGGGAAGATCCTGCTGGCCTGTACCTTAATAATGGCATACTAGTGCCTATATGTACACTGTATAAAACGTCTTCCCTGGAAAGACGGCCTCTCTAGGGTGATTTTATGAAGCAGAACCTGAAAACATGTGCTGCTTCATGTGTAAATTTGATTTATTATTTCTTTAATATAGAATAAAAAAGCCCAGTCCTTGCTAAACTAAAAAAATACATGCATTTACTGTGAAGCTGAGAGTACATGAGAAGAAATCAATTTAGAAATGACTAGCACATCACTAGCTGGAACAAAATGCTCATGAATGCAACAATAATTACTTCAGAGTCAGTTTGGCATGAGATTCAGAGCAGGGTCACTTCATGGCTCTGTATTGCCTTGTACAGCCATCCAATCTGAAGCACAGAGCGGCTCCTTCTCTATTTTCCCTGGGTACCGTTTTGAATGCCTGCCTACTGCTCTGAAATGGAGTAGCAGAGAAATAAAGCTAGCCACATGAGGCAAGCAAATGAGCCTAGTCTCTCACTGAGGTATCATTCTTGCCGTTTTTTATTCTTTTCTTTATTTCTTGGTCTCTCTTTGTGTTTTAGAAGGCACATTTATTCAGACATAAATGTTCATTAACTACTGAAATTAGTAGTCAGATTCAGATTTCAGTCTGAAATCACTAGCCAGATTGCTGGTGAACTCTCGTGGGACAAGCCAGTGCCTGAATATTTCCAAATTATTCCCACAAGTGAAAAATAAGTTATAGGAACTGCTCTGCAGGGTCTATCAAAGGATGTTGTCCATAGAATTAGCAGTTCTCTCTCATGAAGGCAACAGTCCCTCTCACCCAGCCTTTCCTATGCCACAACAGGTCAGCACCCCTTTCACACTTTCTCAGGACCATCCCACACAGCCCGGCCACATGTCTGTATCCCACCTACATCTCTGCCAGCAAATGACTGCTGTCATGGTCTGCAGCACGGATTGAAGAAGGTATCTTGGTGCTTGGACCTTGCTGTGCTGTGGGATCCCATTAGTCCTCTTGCTAACATTTTTTGCTGTCACATTCGTACTAATTCACTGTGTCTTCTGACTCTGCAAAGAAGTTGCTGAGTCTAGACTTGATTCAGTGTAATCTGAATTATAGGTGCATAAATTATAAAATCGGAACACACTTTCTAGTTATCTCACCTGGGCCACTAAATAATGTAAGCTACAAGAACTTCCTGCATTAAATTCTTGCTTAAACAGGAATTAGTCCAGTTATTTAAATGGGCAGGTGAGGTCCCGTATTCTGAGAAAAGTTATGCAGGATGAGCACCCTGAAACACAAAATCTCAGGAAGTGATTGACATCAACATACGGAAGTAAATCAAGCATGGGAAGATATGTCCACTTCCTAGAAATCTGTAAGAAAGTGTGCACTTCTACTGGGAAAGGAATATTTTTATATATTGAAAGGAGATGACACGATAAAATACCAGCCATAAAATGTCAACACATGTGAAATGATGATTGTTTTGAATAAAAATCAGCCTGATCACAAACAAGCATAGCTGTGCATGAAAAAATTTAACTTGCCTGCTTCCTCTGGTCAGAGTGGTGAAACACAGGTCATGGGAGTTTACTACAAGGCTTTTGTATGGTTTCTTTACCATAGTTGTAACAGGACTAAAACTACAAAGCAAATCCAGCTCACTAAAAGCAAATTTCTTTCACTGACCTAAAACTGAGATAATTCCTTTTGCCTATGCATTGACTTCCCATACTATTACTTGGTGCACACCCGAGGTATATTAGCTGCTACTGGTTTTAAGTGTTAAAGCAGTATGTATTTCAGACACTTGATTTATAGCATAGCCAAGCTTTCAGTGAGATGCACTTTCCATTGTTCATGGCAGTTCTGCCTGCAAGCACTTGGCAGAACACAGCCTGAGGGAGGGAGGGAGGGAGGGTCTGGGCTGCACAGCCCGTACATTAGAATAACAATAGAAACTGCAGAAAATAATTCCTGGTGAGTTTATTTCAATAGTACTGGAAGTTGGGTGAGTGTGCACATTGGGGGGGATCTTTATCACTGAAGGAACAGTTGGAGGTTTTTGAAGACCAGTTTAAAAAGCCGTTGAAGAAAAAAAAAAACTTAAAATGTGAAAAAATGTTGAAGAAAAGCTTCTAAAGAAAATGTAACTCTAAAACCGTTATGACCTAAAGCTCAGGTTACTAAGTAGGTATGTCAGAAGAAAAGCATGCACATCTTAAGCAAGGGAGCTAAAGAAGTCACCTGATGTTCCAAAATCCTGGCTGGGCACGGGTCTCAGAGGGGCGGAGGGCAGCTGTAAGCTCTGCTGTGGGTCCTTTCTTCCAAAAGCCCAACAGAAGGTCAACTCTGTTTTCTCATTAGCAGATATGCTAATATAATATGTCACTGTCATATTCCACTGTCAGGGAAAATGGAGGTATTTGTTACTCTCCCTCCCCAAGCCCTGCTGACTCCTATCAGCAGCTGAGCCCCTGCCTTAACAGCGGGGGACGGCCAGCAGAAAGTCTGTGAAATCATACTCCTCCTGAGCCATGGAGGTTGGAGACCAGCGCACTAAGTTGGGCTCAGATGTTTCAAGGGGCTGGCCTGCTCCAAACCTGCAGACCTGTGGAAGCAGGATTGTCCCTCACACACTGCATGCTCCACGAGGACAAGCTGCGATAACCAGGTCGGTAAAAGAGAAAATAAAATTTATGGAAACCTTACCTCGCAAGTCACATGGCTCTCATGGAGTTTTCCGTCTTTGTTGTTTGAGGATGTACCGCAAAACAGGACATAACTTAGCTCCATTCCTTCTCAGATTTAATATTCTAGAAAACAGAATAGTTGCTTGTTATATTAGGCAGTTTTCATTCTTCATGAAGCAAAACATGTAAGCAGAGCTACATAAATATTAACGTACATGTACTTAGAAATGAAAAACATATATTGAATGATTATCAACATCATTAGGCAACAAGTAATTTCCTTATTGAGAAAGAATGATAATGAGGCTCTTAGTAAATCTCAGCCAACACCAGAAAGACTTGTGTTGTGTATCCTTCATATTCACAGGAGAGCTGGCAACCTACCTGAGCCTCCCCTCCCATATATGCTTCCTGCAATAAGGTCAGTTGTAACAGCGCAAGGTATTGCTTATGTGGCTGCCAAGTTTTAATTGAAATGTTGTGATAAATTTCACTGCCAAGGTCAGATGTTATTTTCTGGTTAAGGAGGGTTCAAGTCGGTCTCTTAAAAAAACACTCCTGATTTTTATAGTGTCCAGTGATCTGTTCCTGGAAGTTGATTTACCACAGATATGACCTGCTTACTCTAGGCTGACCTCTTCCAAAATTGTCTAGACTTGGGTTCATTTACAGACATTGGCTAAAAGTGTATTTTAGTAAACTGGGTTCCATTTTATTAGTGTGAAAATAAGCCTCACCAAATCAATAAAACAGGAAGCCTTCATTTTATTGCTTTAGACCAGAGACTTAAAGGTCACTTAATATAAACAGAGTTGGGCACATAGCAAAGACAGCAGTAAATGCTAGAAACCTCAACACAGATAATCTTGGTGGCCTTTCATCAGAGGAAAAAAAAAAAAAAAAATCAAAGGCATCTTTGTATCTTCTCTTCACAAAAATACAAATATTCAATGATCCAGTACGAGTTTGGTTAGAAAACATTTACGGAGCTAGTGTATTTTATGAACATATAAATTAAAGGGATTATTTCAATGACTATGTTATTTAAGACACAACTTGTAAATTATGAGTTTCATAAATAAACTATGTGTATGAGTAGAATTAAAATAGAAGCAGTAAGCATATAAAATATCTTTGTGAAGTAGCTATAGTCATAAGAATTCAGCCCATCAAAGAATTTTCTAATACACAGTTTGAATCTGTTTTTTTATATATACTTACAATAGACCTGTTAAATATCTATAGTATTGTACATGTGCTCAACAACATAATTATTTCAAATTACATGAGTTTCCATGTAACAAAACCGCATCTCACTATAATACATTGCATTTGGTAAATTAAGGTTATTTCTAAATGGTAACTTTTTGCCATCTCAGGAAATGAAATATGCAATTGAAATCATTTGATAACAAAACTAAAGTAGAAAGAAATATACCAGAATAATCATCCAGAATCATTACCAGTCACACAAAATAAACTGGAAAAAAAAATTTATTTTTTATCCAGTGCTGCTATCTGTTTACTCAAGAACACTCTGGAAAAGTAAACAAGTAAGTTTATGAAAAAAAGCTCCTGTAACAAGATCTTTTATTAAATCATTCCTGCTGATATTCAAAAAGAATGGAATTATGACTTCTGTAATCAACAAACACAGATAAATTACCTTCATCATTTAATTCACATGAACTGCAATTAGACTTGAAATTTAAAACAAACGTTTAAATTTTTATCTTTAATAAAAAATCAAGCCAATTCTAAAGCTTACAATCAGAAATTGCAACTATTTTCAGGGGAATTTTTTCCCTCCAAATAAAGTTTACTACTTTAACACTCTGTGGGTATAAAGTTGCTATTTCTTTAGAAACTATATAAAACTATATACATAGCTGGCTGATCAAGCACCTTAAGAATTTTGCTTTGCAAATTTGTTTCACAGAATATGGTTGCTTTTATAATGTAAAGTGCAGTTATTGCAGATCCAAATCCTAACTTCTATCTAAACTGGCCTGGCTGTTTGCATGTTTGTGCACTTCACGGTGCTCAGGGAAAAAAGGCTGGGCTGAACAGGAAAGAGCACCAATATTCGTTCATACCACCCAAAAATGCCAACCAGCAAACCTGCCCTTATTATTGGAAGAATATTACAAGAAACCAGATACACCAATATTTCTCCTCAGCTTCAAACCTTGTTCCTAGCCACAATCTCCTCACTCATTCACCCCTTCTCCCCTTTCTCCCTATTATGACCTTTAGCTGTCGATCGTCTTCCACAGTCCTTACTACTGTTTTTCTTAACACCATGCATGAGCTAGTAATCTGTTGGGGTAGGTGCTCAGGCTTCGATAGTGTGGTTCTCTATTGATCTTTCAATAAAGTTTCATGACTGTTCCCTGGTGCATATCCCATCCTTCTGTTCTTTGTGCATCTCCTACAAACCTCCTGCATTCATACGGCCTCAGCATATAAGGGATCTCCCTTTGCTATGGTATCCTTTGGCCCCTGGGCGGGAATAGGGCAAGGGCCTCTTGTGCAGTGATGATCCTTGTCCTTAAAAGCATTCAGAACTGCTTTGATGCTTGTCCTTAATTCCAGAGCTGGAGTTTACTCTACCTGGCCTTTTAATACAACTCTTGTGCCCCTCTGTCCTATGAAGCAGTTACTCAAAACTACCTTCATGGAGTTTGCCTCGTAGGCTGTGGCAAAGGTCCGCTCCCATGAGACCCTTCCAGGTTTGAACACAGAAGGAGACTACAGATCAGGACTTCTTTGTTCTTCCTCTCAGTTTCATTATCATGAACCATCAGGAAATTTGCCAGACTTTTAATAGGAAGAATAATATGGTCCCTCATTTTAGAGCAGACAAACTTAAAAATCTTTTTCTGATATTGGACAGTTAGACTATTCTGCAAATGCCAACCTCAGTTACAAGGACTCAATAGAGAGGTGTCTGTTGGGGCACCCAAACATGCTTCCTTGTCAACAAATTTCAAATTGTGCTTTGTATCAAATAAACTTCCTCCTAATAGTCATGGAGAACTGGCATATCAGAAGTACAGATCCTAGATTGCATTAATTTTTGTAGGGCACTGCAGAGACATGGTGGCATAGTACAGCACAATGGAGAAGAAGCTTGGATCACGCAGTGAGGACTGGGAGGAATCTAGCCAGTACTACATCCATAATTCCCAAAGGGGATTAACTCAAGCTTAAACCACTATTCCAATTATGTCTGTGTTTCTCTAGGTGAGCTAGACCCATGCTTGACCCAGCATTCAGCCACAATACAAATTAATGAATGCACAGTGGGTGCAATCTAAGAACTGCAGTTTGGGTGCAGGTTCATATTTAAGCAAACTGGATCATTTAGATGTACTTACTGTGGCTGTACCTTGGTAATAAGTTAAAGCCAGCTGCACCTTCATCAAAGCACTGTAGTCTCAGGATGGAAAGCACCAAACTGCTATACTCAAATATACTGCCCTGTCTTTATGTTCCTCTGGCATTCCCTGCCTTCCTGCAGCAAGGAAAAGTACAATATGAAAATGTTACATTAGTGTAATCTTTGACCTGATTATGTGTCCATGCTTAACACAGATCAAACATGTGCTGCTGCATGATCCGGTAGAGCACAGATCCTGTATTATCAGTCATCAGAATATGGCTTCCCCAAGATCTGTATCTGCTCTATGGCAACTCATTAAACCAGGCTTATATGCAAAATAATTGCCTTCACAAAGTTTGATTAATTCCAGCAAGGCTTCTGGAAGCAAAGTAATACTCAACAGGAGAAAGGCTGACAGAACCTAATCCCTGTGACAACAAAATAAAATTTTAAAAAGTGGTTATTATTAAATATTTTTTGCTTTCCAAAGCTAGTTCCAGCTGATAACTAAAAATATAAAGAGGCTTTCCCTTTTGCCTATGGTTCACATATAATCACATATAATCCTTTACACAAGGTAGGGACTTAGTTGTTCTTCTACAAAGAATTTTTATCATAATTCTGAATTGACACTCTTCAGTTGTCTTTAGGGTTTTTTATTCCTGGAATAATAGTTTTAAACATAAAGAAAGTAGGCTGTGCTCCCATGTGATCCTGAGCAGATGTCAGCTGTTTACAAGGCACAGGTTGTTTATTGCAAACACATGTAAACAGTTCTTCAGAGCACATTGACTTTAGATCTTTATGGGGGGCTGATCAGCTCACAAGATGCTAATCAAAGTAGGATCAGCTATCCTTTGCTGAATCAGCTGCTTCACCGGAGTTTTGCTATTGAAACTCCTTCCTTTTTTACTGGGTAATAAAATGGCAATTATGTCTTACTTGTTGGCCTTGTTTCAGAAGATAGGTTCCTTTCTCTCAGCTTTAGTTGTACTTGAACAGCTAAATATTACCTATCCTCTGGTGCTTATGTGGTGGTCTGCTTGTTGTATGGACTTGAAGGTAATTCAGTTCTTTATTACTTCTGCACTTTCTTCTCTCTGCCAGGCAGTAAACATGGAGTAGAAGTATAATTTCACTCCCTCTGTGAGAGAAAAACTTACAATTAAATGTTAGATTGACAGGTAAAAATCTTCGGCCTTCAAAAATTCAGATTTTATTCTAAGGCCACATTTCTAGACAAAGTTTATTCAAATGAATAATCAGCAAGCAGTCAAGCCATCTAAATGTGAAATATTGAGGAACAATTATCCAGTGCTATACAGACAAGTAGCTTTTTTCCTCTCTTTGTCCAGTCATTGTTGCTAATTTTACTTCTTATACAAATTATATACAATTAAACAAAAATATCTGCAAGCCTACATCTAAGTGGAAAGATTTTTATAACTGTACACTGTCATTTCTAAAACGCTATTTTACTGACCTTTTAAACCAGCACAAATAGACACAAAAATTGCAGCATTAAAAACCCTGTGTGTGTGTGTGTCTGTATGCATGCACAAATCTCTCTCTGTGAGAAAGGAAAAGAAAAGAGATAGGAAATAAAAGGAGAGAGTCATACATTTAAGCAAATAAAGTCTGAAAAAATAGTTGAAGCAGAAATACTTTCAGGCCCATAGGTATTTTCTTTAAAGTACCACAATAAGTTTGATTGCCAGTATTAACACTAATTTTGGCTTGCAGACACTTAGCAGCATCATGTTTCCTTTAATTAAGTCTCTTCATATGGGAATCATGCCAAGAGGTATTTCTAGTACTAGTTATCAGCACGTCTTTTGGTGGAAGAGAGGTGAGGCTCTCATCCTTCACATTGCAGGTTTCTGCCCTTTGTCCCCTAGTGCTTGATGTGTGGGTGGAAGCTTTGAAATATTGGTGCTGGAGGGACTGAATGATATTTAGAACGAGAAATACTGAGCCCTTGAGCTTAATATTGCAAGAAAAATAAAACAAAATCACACAAATAAGTATTTGAAAGTTGGGTAGCATTGATTTCTAGATGTATTCAAGTATCCAACATCTTCGTCTGAAGCAGTAAATTCTCCATGCAGTCTTACTAGCCAATGTGCATTATCTGTTAGTTGTCTTGGTCCTTGGTCCTCCGTAACATAGCTAAAAAGTTACAAACCATTGTTCCATGGAAGATCCTGCTTTTCTTCCAGAGGGTCTTTTTGTCTTTGGACAACAAACTACAGAAAAACTCAAAGCTATCAGTGAAGCAGTAATCATTTCTATAAAATGTTAAAGAATATTTTATAAGTGTCCTCATAAGAAAGACTCCAAAATCCCACTTTCAGCTCTATACCATAGTGGGAAAGCAAATCTAGGTAACAGCACAGTGAATATCTATCTGATAGAGCAAAAAGGCAGGTAGGGGTGTTCTCTGGATTAACAGACGATGGGGAGGTTAGTTAGGTGGCCAGGATATTAAGTGAACAAATCTACATATTTGGAGGAGAATATCCTCTTTTGAAGACCTGATGTCTGAAATACTAAACCTGCAGGTACCAACTTTTAAAAGCAAATAAATGATCTGTAAAAGGTCTCATAAGGTATCTGTGTTTTTTAATGCAGTAGAGTATATGTTAACATGTTTAGCTGTATTCTTGGTGACAAGTCCCATTGAAATTCATGATGAATTGTTCATGGGACTGTTCAGTGCCTTACAGAATTGTATCATGCAAGGCAGTTGAGTTAATATGCAGTCTCAAACACCTTCAATAGGTTAGTGATAACTCATAGCATATTTCTTTTTACAGTGTCAGACATCACAAAAAACTCACTTAAACAACTTTGAGGAAAGCAGAGGTATAGCCAGCCTGGTGATTAAGATACAGGACACTTGGCTGCCATGAAAAAAACCTGGGTCTGGAGATCTAATCACAGTAGACATTCATCATCAGAAGTGTTGGAAAGTTACCATGACTTTGATAACTTAATAGTGGATAAAGACAAAAGGGAGCAAAAAAGAGTTATTGAGCAATAAAGATTAATTTCAAGTTATTACCAGCAATTCTTGTTAACACAATGGAAATTGAAAAATCTTACATGTCTTTATAATCTCTAGATGCAGTTGCAGTAAGGGATATAGTCTTCAGTGATTACAAGAATTATTTCATGTTTTTAGGAAATAGTTTTAACACTGTATATATGTTGAGAACCTGAATTCTGAGATTTGCAGAGAAAGAAGTGATTCCAACTGAAGCACTATTTAATGAATTCATACACTTTCATTTTATAATTAATAATTTTATAAAAATATAAATTATATATTATATACAATACATATTTTTACATTCCCTAACTAGTATATAATATATAGTATAAATTAGTGCAATCGCTAAATCACTGCGTTAATATAAATGATAATGATGATTAGCATTATGCTAATTATCTATACATATTTTCATGGTTTTGTAGTTGATAACATAAAGATAATGTATATATGTATAGTATTTATTGTTTATTAGAATTTATATGCACATCTCAATATCTTTACACACACGTACTATTTAAATATTGTTGATGTTTATAAATACTAGTTATGTACTGAACGTGCAAAGCAGTTGTACTAGTTATTTGGGGGAGAAGTTGTTTCCTTATCTTGTATTTTCTTACGAATGGGTCTCAGCTGCTCCCTTCCACAATTTTACTCTGAGGCAATAAATAATTCAGTGTGCTAATTTGACAGATGACTCTCCAGGAGCCTCCTACCATTACTAGCACCATTAGACCATAATATGTATGATGGGCATAGACCATTCAGCAAATGTCCTTCACTTGTTTACCCCTAAAGAGCTGTGCTCTGCGCAATTAACTAATGAAGCATTATGGGCTTTTTTTCCCCTTCCCTGCTATTTCAATATATCAATGCAAATTGTCTAAAGGCAAAATATATTTTGTTTTCTTTTGGCAAATGAGTATTTATGGGGAAGATGTAGACTTGTCTCATGTTCCACCTCTGTGAATAAAGAGAAAATAGTACGATGCTAAAAAAAAATCATTATTATTTAATTTTTCTCTAATGATTTGTGCAGCATGTGTAAGAAAAGCTTGTATAAAGATGACAGAAAAATATGAAGTTGTGTACAGTATTATGTCAACCGAGAAACAAGGAATACATAGTTCAGGGCTTTATGCCACCTTCGTGCTGGCTGGACTCTGGATATCTACAAGAATCAAAAGGGGATCATGTTAAAACTGTAAAAAGCGAGTATTTATTAAGCCATTTAGGGATAAATAATGGCCTTAGAGTATGCATATGGGATGAATACCAGTATTGCACAGTATACTTTAGTCCAATATATAGATCAGAGCAGCCAAATTGTATTAAATATGTTTGTTAGAAAAAGAAGAAAACAGAAAATGTGTAAAGATAAGTAATAAAATTTAAAAAGCAAGTTACAAGAAAGCCTATTTTTGTTGGTCATCTTATGGCATTGAAGTTTCTGTTCCATGGCAGCTATTATTAGAGCCACTCTCAGTACAGGGCAAATGTAGATAAGCACAAATAAATCCACAAGAGAATCTTCCAAATTATTACTGGATTTTCCCATAACATATGTGGTTAAATGCATCATGAAGGTAATTTTGAAACTGAATTTTCCCTAGAAGAAAATTTCTGCCTCTCTCTGGATTTCTTTTTTCTTTAAGGTTTCCAGTTCCTCACCTGTACATGTCAATTCTCTCTTCTCCTTAACTCTTTTCACTCTTCTTTTCCATGACACATTCCCTCCTCTTTGTTCTATGTTATAATCCTTAGTTTGTTCTTAGTTTATGAGCATGGTTCTCTTTTTTACCCACAATCTTATTCTGATGTGTGCAGCATTAATGCAGTTATCACTGAGCTGCTTTGGCTGACACGGACCAGCACTGCCTATGAAATCTTTGTGTGAGATTGTACATTATACACAGCATCAGTAAAATTTTCATAATAAAGGAGGAAATGCAATTGCAAGACTGAACTGAATCTTGTCATGGGAATTTATTAGTACTATCTAACCTTTTCCCTTCTACACTTTAAAAGAGACTCCACTTTCTATGGAGACATAATTTTGTGATGTTTTCTGAAGTTTTATGGGTACCATATTTTTTTAAACAAAAATGTTAATATCAGAAATTAAATGTGACAACATTCCTATTATTTGTTCTGTAAAATAGCTTTAATTTTTTTGTTCAAGTCTGTTTATATATTCCCTCCCATAGGGGACACCAGCTCTTCTGAACTTGTGTAAGAGCACATATCTTCTTGCCATCCTAAATGAGCTTTGTTTCTGGTCCTATTTATCAGGCCACTTTCTCCATTTTACGCTAAATTGCCATTGGATGAAAAATGTCCTAGCTTGACTGGTATGCTATCAGAGTGGAGCAGGGGATATAACTTGGTATACTGGGAAAGTAGAGGGTTGCACAGGAGAATCCAGTCTGTTTCAGTTATAAAAACTCCCTTCTGCTCAGGGTGCAGAGAACTGGTTGAAAAGTTTGTATACCCTTCCCTGTACCCAGGTTTATCTGCCTATAATTAGCATAAAAATTATGCAAATAGTCTCTGAAGTATCCCGAGCAGATCTGCTCTCCATTTCTTTTGATCTACTAATCTAATCAGTGAGAAGCCATAGAGCCAGAGGAAAGCAGATGAGGTGGACTCCAGGGAGTGAGCAACCAGACCCTGGCAACAGGAGGAAAAGGGGGCTCATCCTACTCCTGGACAGGATCTGTCACACGAGTCCTACACTTTTCAGGGAGCTGTCATTCAGCAGGATTAGCAAATTAAAGTGCGTGATGAGTTCAAGTGCTCTCATAATGAGAACTCTGCAAAATGTTTACATATATAGAAATATATTCCATATATATCTATTTATAGAAATTTATTCCAGTTTTTCCTTACTTACTCCAATTTTTGAATGTGTGTCTGCACTGATCCTGCTTTTATTCTGCTTAATCTTCAAAAACTACTAATTTTCACAGTATTTGGTCATTTATAGCATTCACAACTATAAATAAATCTTTGTTTCTGCTAAAGAAATGTAGTAAGAGTCCACTAGAAATACTTATTCTCAGAAACAATGGGGAGTTTTTTACTACTGATGCAAGATGCTCACATGGGAGAAATATATAAATGCTTGTAAGTGCTAGTTATTAATAATATAAGATAAATGATTAGAAAATATGCAAATAAGCATGTTCATATAAAATTTCCTATTTCCATATAAAATTACTTTCAGGAGCATGTGGCTTTGAGTAGCACTTTCAAAAGTCTGATTAAGGTATTAATATGCAATTTTAAAAATAAAAATAAAATATTAAAAATTAGACATTATTGTCTTCATTTTCGTAAGAAAAGTTTGCTTCAACGAAACTTTCCTGCCTTCCATTAAACAAGCTTTATGCTTGAAATGCAGCATACCATGGCAGGCAGATTGTAATAAAAAGACAAGGGACACAGGGGACTAAGAAAAAAAGCAAACAATTTTCATTGAAAACAAGGTTTATATGGTTGTATTGCATGCTGTATTGTGCCAAACAATGGTATTAGCACCCCCTTAGGCCTCATGGTAAGCACTGGACATGTGGCTTTAGAAAAAAGAAACCTCTCATCCCACTTTCTCCCAGTGGTGCTTTGTTGGTTCACAGCAAGGGTCTGGCTTCATGTCCTGATCCCACTTTAAGAGGAAGTCCAGCTCAATTCAATTTGCCTCTCCGCCTTTTAGTAATGAGACAACATGCATGTGAGCAAGCCCCATGATAATGCAGAACAGATGGGCAGGTTTTTGTCTAATTAGATTCTGGACAGCTTGTTTGCTTGTAGTAAATGTGCGTATATTTAGAGATTTCACACTTATAGAGACGACAGATTAGTCAAGGACAACGACAGAATGCTTTTGGGTTTTTTCTGCTTAGCATGGGTGTAGGTCTACTAAAGAGAGCTGTTTGATAAAATCTGCAAGTGTAACTGAATTGTTATTGGCTATCATGTTCTTCATGGATTGAAAGGTGTGCACTTTGATCCTGGAAGACAATGCACCACACATGAACTCTTCTTTTTTAAAAGACCAAATAGTAAAATAAGAGTTTCCAATTTTTGTGTCACTTACTTATATTTTGTAATATTTTGACAATCTGTTTCAATTACTGTATAAAGACTGTGACTCCAAAGAACATTCCATAGTCACTTATAGTTATTTTCTTGATACATATTCACCAGTCTGCATTTTTTAATGTTTCCTTAGTATCCTTAAAGCATTTTGAAAGTTTGCTAGCAAAGCATTGAAATGCTTTTGGAGGAAAAGAATCATTATCTGTGATGTCATATTATCTTATGGACAGAGAGCGCAAAATGTATTATATACAAAATAATATTGCAAGACAAAAAATACACTGTATCAAGGGAAATATATGTGATATTAGCATTCCCACTGAACCTAATAAGATTTCTCTACTTGTTAGTTATTTAACTAGAATACATGTTGTATTCACATTAAAATGTAATTTAAGACAAAAAAAGGTAATTGCTGCTTCTCAACGTTCTGTCAGTTTACGTGTGCTATGTATGAGCATATTTTCCATTCCTTATGCGTCTACAACTGACTTTGGTTTTAAAGTCAAGACTATAGGAAAAGCGTGAGATCTTTCCAGTATTAATAATATATTTAAAAGAGGAATTGAAAGAATAGTGGTGTATAGATACCTATCATCCTCATGAGTCAACCCTTAGAACATCTCAAATGGATTCATCCTGTTTTCCCTTCACTTCATGACCTAGACATGGAGAGGTGATGAGATAAGCTTAGCCACCTTGATGTTAATATACTGATGACATTCATCCATATATCTTGGTTTTCACATGTGTGACTAAGTCTACTACAGGGATCTCAGTGTCCAGATAACAACAGCTGGTATGACACCCACCGCCTTATTTCTGATTACCTCAGAATTAAACTGTGTAAAATTGAAGTAATGCTGGTCAGAGGGGAAGGTTTGTTTTTTACCATTTATCTTATTTTTATGTATTCGTCTGCTCCAATACAAGAGTTGATGCCTAAAACTGAATTTTGTGGAATTAGGATATTCTGCCCTAGAGATGGAGGTGCCTAAAAGGATCTGCAACATTCAGACAGTGTTCCTACTGTTGGTATGAGGCAACTTTTCAGACTGTTAACGGAGCAGATTCCACTGCCATCAGTTACCGTGTCTGGATCTGTGACCCACCTGGACTGCTACACTACTTTAGAGGTAACAGTTTGCAAAACCCCAGAAAAGGGTGGAGTTAAGAGGATGCTGCAGGTTCAAAGAAGACAACATTTGATTCACCCAGAATTAATAGTTACTAGGGGTTGTTCCTACAGTGCTTTGACAAGACTTTCTTGTTGTTAATGATATCATAGTGAAAATAGAAAGAAAATACAGCTAGTTTTATTCACTTTTCAAAAATAAAAATTTTAAATTACTTACTCTGTATTCTTCTTTACTGACTCTGTAAAGTCACAGAGCTCTCTTGACATAGGGTTCACATTTTCACCAGCACTCTGCATCATTTAGGAAAATATGTGATTAGTTTATGCCACTGTTTTGTGGAATTAAATACTCATTGCATTTTTCAAGGAGTTAATAGTCATTTTTATCTCATCTTCAATGATTAAAAAAGAGTTCTAAATGTTTTAAACTCTGCTCCCTGATATCCACTATTCTTTGTGTTACAACTCAAAATTTTTTGAAGTGCTTCCTCTCATCAAGATTTTCTGTTTGTTTATCAGAGAAAATGTCCTGTAGGAAGTAGAAAAGTAGTACTCCTCTACCCATAGTATATGCTGGTTCCAGATATGTGACTGTACTCTTGCCCTATAATTTGTCAACAGCTAAGTCTCACAGAAAGAGCTACTTTCTCATATTATGTGAGAAAGTGAGTTTAAAGAAATACTAATTATTCTAGTAGTCTTGCTGAGCCTGTGCTTTTCTTTTCCCTTTACTCATTTATTACTGTGGACCTTCTTCCTGTGAGTGTTCACCTGCTTCTGAAAGGCTCGTAAGAAATACTCTTCCACATGGTCTTCTTGTTGCCTCCTACGTCCACAGTTCTGTCTTCATAATCCCAAAGTCTTGCCCAGGTAATTCTGTTAAAGCAGAAAAAGAAAAAGGACAAGGGCAAAAGATGACAGTGCCAGCCTAAGTTAATGGCTGTTGAGCACTTTGGATAAGGCTAGAAAATGTGGGGTTTTTTCAAAGAAACAATTTTCAGACAATAACAGCTAGATAGAAATACCAGGTTTGTGGGTTTGGTGCAAGCCAGGTGGATAAGCCATCTAACTCCTGCCAGTCTATCTGTTAATCTCAGAAGGTTTCTTCTTTCCTGACAGCCATGGACTTTCCAGCTCTCTGCCTCCTGCCAGCTTGCTCCTCCTTCTCTAGCTTACTCATCTTCTATGCCAAGTATTTTCTGGGTAGGTGTTGGGGAGAGGATTCCGGCTGGCACTTGGATTATGGATCTCTTTTTACTCCCGCTCTCAGGACCTCCTCAGCGAAGGACCTTTACAGGCCAGGAGGGCAGGCTTTTTGTTTCCCAGTCTCCTAAACACTGTAGCAGACGGCTAGCAAGTCTGCTGAGCACCTTTGGAACTAGCCAGGGGGTTTATGCACCATTTCCAAAGCACCATAACAAAGGTTTTTATCCCACTTTGTAATTTCTTCTTTTAAAGGAGAACTTTTTCCACACAATGGAAATATTGTTTCTCTCACAATTGTTCTTTGTCATTCCAAAGGAGGTAATTTTACTAAAGTACTGGAAGAAAAGACACTTCTCATAGCTTGAAATCTGATTTCAAATGTAGCGTAGATTAGACCTGGAAGTTATTCTCAGAAGGAAAAGAGATGGCAAAGACTCATGAACTATGGGGAAGTTAGAGAAGTAAATAGCAAAAATACTGGATTGTGTGGTAGTACCACTAAACAAAGCAGGAACCTTTACTAAATTGTAAAATCTCATTATCTTCCAGATAAAGGGTTGCTGTAGATTAACTTGTAAAGCTGTATTTCTCTCAGAACAGATCCAATTTATAGCCTTGTGTGAATTGTCCATCTTGAACAAAATCACTTGAGACTTATGATTGAAGTGTGCTTTTTAACCACTTTTTTTTTTTCTGACTGGACCATCCAAAAAAATTTCTAAGTATTCCCTCCCCCCTTTTTTTTTAATATATATTTCAGCTACTACACCTCCTCTTCTAGTGCATTTTGCATTTAATACCAGTTGATTGGGATAGGTCACATGGGAAAACTCTTATGGTACTTTGTATACATCCTGATTTTCTGCTTTACCCACATGTGACAAAACAGGTTACACTAACTGGCTTCCCAGAACCTAGAGATTTAATTTCATTTGAGCTTTTTATTCCTTTGGGATGGTGTTAACAATGCTTGACTGACCTGAACATATTACTGTCCGACTCTTAAATTTTAGTCTATATTTATGAACTGCTTACTTTTTATATTATTAAACATTTCAGTCTAAAGCTATGGTTCTCCCAAGTAGTTAGGACATGTCCCTTTCTGCCCGTTGTTATTGGTCTGGGACTTCACTAAACCTTATACAACATAGGTAGCAGGAACCTTGTGCTGCTGCAATCATTATCATACTGCCTTTGTGGCAGAAAAGTGTAATTCAGGAATGAACACAGCCTAGCTCTGACCTTGGGGATAATACAAACTGCACAGAGGCAACTGTGTGAGCATGAGCTAAAGGAATCCAAAAGTGCTGGAGAGGGGAAGAACTAATCAGGAGCTGAGTTATAGGGTCCTTAATGGAGCAGTCTGAGTCACAGCTAATTTCGTATGTGGGAAGGTGCTAAAACTTTGAATGCTTGGGAAACTCTGTACAAACATCACAGTCAATTAATTAACACTAACCAAAAAACAGGCCATGATACACTGTGAATGATTCCATGTTGTTCCATCACAGAATTAGCGTGGTTCTGATTGGAATATGAATGAGGCCTAGTCTTAACATAAGAAAGCCTGATACAAAATAAACTCGTTTACAATGGGAGGCTCTGGAGTTTCTTTGAAAATAAGCACCCTCATTTTTAACAGCAAACACAGTATTTGTCCTCCTGATCCTATGATAATTGAAGCCTTGGGAAATACTAAAGATTTAGAGGAGCAGAGAGACAAAAGGAAAAGTACAGTATTTGTCGACCATACCCCTAGTGAACACATAGTCAAATATAGAGGGCTGGAAATTGCTTCTGGATGGTTAACCTCTATATAATTGTATCTCACATTAATCTTATTTTATTTTACTGTTCACAATTAGGAATTTTGCAGCCTTAAACAAGTGAAATTAAAATCATGGATGATTTCTTAATTGTGCAACTCCTCAGTACTTAATTAGCGTTGCTCTCCTTTCCGCTAACAACGATGTAATACTGTACTAATGAAAAACAGGGCTTCTTTATTTGCTATGGCCTTGGGGTCAATTATCAATTTATCATTGTGTCCTGCAGGTTTAAAATAAAATACTCTGTGCAGTATAACCATTGTACAAAATTGACATTAAGTAGATTCTGCAAGTATGGACTTAATAAAAAATACAAAGAGTGCTGCCTAAAAGGGTTCTACTCCTATAAATTATATTAGGTTGCCTTTAATACAGGACAGTAGGAAACTGCAAAACTAATTTAAAGGTCTTTTTTTTTTTTCTTTTACTATCTTCTTATATTCTGTATGAGAACAATCAAGAAAGCTAAATTAAAAATAGCTTCAGTTGTATTTAAAAGATTTCTTATGATTTCAAACACAGTTTGATAGTAAAAATTTTGCTGTTGCTTTTAGCAAATGATGAATTTAGAGTCTATCTCATGACTTTCAAATACTGCTTTATATTGATATATTCATAAGTCAATGAAAAATTACTTAGATATGTGAAATATTAAAAACATCCTATTTAAATTAGACAATCAGAAAGTAATTAATTAGAAATAGTTTCTTCTTAAAGCAAACAGCTGGTTAGGAAGTTCATTTGTAGTTCACTTACTGTAAAAACTCCATCCCTGTAAGGTTCAGAATTGCCCTTTCTTTGTTCAGTTTTGGTCTAGGAAGGTGGGTTGACATAGGCTACTACAAGGAACTTGGGAAAAGCAAATGAATAATTCACCACATTCCTCATTCCCATCACTTGGGTGCCGCTTCCGCAAAGAGTTATTCCCAGAACCAGGTCTTAGTCTTGCTGGCCAGTGCTGAATCTTTGTGGGACTTCTCTCTTAACTGTGACATTAAGCCTGGGGCCCTATATTTCAGCACCTAGTTTGTTGCTGCATATCTTCATCCAAAATTCTTCTCATCTTTCTTTGTTCTGGGAAGAATAATCTAATCTCAGCCCTCTTAAATCTCAGGACAACACATATTTCCTTCTTATTTCACAAGACAGCACCAAACCTGATTGTCACCTTAGAGAAGGGAAACACTAGGGAGTTTGGCTCAGGACTGAACCTTTAGACCTGACCCTGTTAGCAGTTTCCCTCTCGTCTTTCCTCTTATTGATGAGACCCTGCCATACAATCCAGCCTATCTTCACAGACTTGCATAAAATACTCAGGTAGTCATACTTAGATAGCTGGTGAAATATCAGTCCAGCTTTGCCACTAGTGTGGGTATCGATGCCTCTCTCTCCACTGCACACTGAGCCATTTACTGGTGACAGTGGTTTTTTTTTTTTTTTGGGGGGGGGGGTCAGAAGTGCTCTCTCAACTGTGTCAGAGTTGAAAGACAGAAAGTAATAGGACTTTGTCACGCCTTTCTTTTCCCCTCTCTTATTTTTAATCTTGGTGCCAAATTTAATTAATCCTGCTTTCTCCCTACTCTCCTGGGATGCTTTTCTGCCCCTCCATTATGCTACGGCTAACT
Organism: Astur gentilis; assembly: GCF_929443795.1. Lineage (NCBI taxonomy): Eukaryota > Metazoa > Chordata > Aves > Accipitriformes > Accipitridae > Astur > Astur gentilis. Next base: position 70,322,351 of record NC_064919.1, read on the forward strand.
CTCAATAAACTCAACAGCAGCCACACATGTACAAAGAGGTGGTGGAAGACAGGCAATGCTGAAAAGTAGTTTTTCACACCAGACAGGTTTTCCCACCATGCTCTCATAGATCTCATTCAAGCCTCTTGTGGCAACAAGAGCTTGAAGTGTATATCAATATTTTCATTCCTGAAACTAAACCAGCAAATATCACAAGAGGAGAGTAATTTTTCAGCTGGCGCCTTCTTCTGTGGCAGCACACAGGGTGGCATGACTGAGATACGGCCTGTTTAATTGATTAGTGCACTTGAGAGAGGGCTGGGTACGGTCCAGTACAGATCATTCTAAACATTGATAAATTACCACCTTTGTGTGAAATGGTTGAGGTGGGACCACTGCCCTTTGACAAACCAGAAAATGAAATGATTACTATTGGATTCTATTGACTTGTCTGGTTAGAACAGTTGTGCTTCTTCCCAAAGGTTAATTGGACTTGAACTCAAGAAATTAAGAGGTCAGCTGGGGTCACAGTGACAGGAGGCAAACTTTTAACTTACCACTAATAATATTTGTCAGGGAAAGGGCATGCTGGAGTTCTTTAGCCATGGTTCTGCTCAAGGATTTGCTATAAAAAATAATTATTTGTACACATAATTGTATAAGCTGTAGTTGTATGCGGTAAATATCCCTATTAACATTCTGATTTTCATCAAATACTGTAGCTCAGAGATCAAGAGTATGACTCTAGGCTCAAGACAATTTGTTGTCAAAACTTGCATGGATATATCAATGTGGATCACAAAAATTCCCTTTTATAAATGTTAAGAAATTCAGTGCAAAATGGCCTGAAAAAAAAAAAAACCAACCAGTGAGTATAATGTCTATGGCACAATTTTAAAGCTCTTTACTTTGGGATATCTTATATTAACTTTGCTATTGTCTTGATTTTGTGTGTTTGATTCTTTCTGATTTTGTACATGCAGATTAAAAGTAATCCTAGTAATTCCCTAATGTTGTGTTGGTAAAAAAAACCAGCATTAGTTAAGAGACGATTGAGCTCTATACTATGTAAGTAGGAAAGAACCCCTAAAATATCTACTTGGATTTCCTTCTTCCAGTTATTGCAAAGATTGGACCATATGTTCTTACCTTATATATTTTCAGATTTTAAATAATATCATATTATTCACATATACTTCTATATCTATGTCTATCATTCTCTGTGTGTATATATATAGGATATGTGCATATATATACATGTACTGCTTTTTCAAAAGACATTGTATATTGTTTATATTTCAAGATAAATTAACATTAATACTATTTAGTGAAAGGTCAGAATTACACTCCGATGTGATATGCATTTATTTTAGTTTATAAGATTAATGGGCCAAATTTTTTATTTCATAAAATTTATCCTTAGTACAAGAAGAGAAGAGTATAACTCAGTTTTGTGGCCTCACATGCTGGAATTGTGAACTGGAACAGTTGTAAAACTTTTGGCTTGTATATGTTCTACATAGAACTGTAGAATATTTTCTTTGTATATTCAGCTGATCTAGAGAATAGGGGAAAGATTACAATTGGGAGAGTGAATGAGTATGTTTATTGTCAGAAAAAATCAAATTTATTATGCACTTGAATACAGATTTCATTGCTTTTAAGTGTGTGGATTTGGTAAATGGCAAAGTATGAAACTATATTCCATTGCTTAGAAACAAACATAATACTGTGGTGACTAAATTCCCTGGATATACATGTAGCATAGGCAATGAAACAGTTGAATCTGGTGCAGTCTGACACCATTCCATTGAGAAAATTGTCCCAGAGATTTTCAGATAATTCTCTGAAGAGACAAAATGTCATGAGATTAAGTTAATTAAGGAAGCATATGATGCTCACCTGCAGAGATTGCTTCATTGTATATACAGCTAAGGAGACACCTGCATTTTGAGAGCTGATTGATTGATTTATTTTTTTTTTTTTGTCACATAGCAAGCCTTTTTCTCCATGACTGATATAGGCAGACATCACTAAAACCAACAAAAGCTGGGGACAAAGCAGGTGGAGATGCTAAAAAAAGAGCCACTCAATCTCCTTCTTTCAAATTTAATATTAAATCATATCTGCAGATTTATTTTCTACATACCTCCAGAAATGTTATAAAACAAGGCAGTGGAAGAAAAAAAAGGCTGGGGAAAAAAAAAAAGATCTGTTAACTAGAAAAGTGTAGGTTGAATTTGGACAGTAGTAGTGACTGCTGTGATATCATTTATAACCAACTTTTCTGGAAATCTAAAGGTCTAATACTTGGCCTTTACTTTTTTACTGCAAAACCAAAGGGAAAGATTTGTTTCCAATTAATGGTTTTTTCAGCAAAGGTTTTTCAAATGCAAGAGAATAGGGACCTGCAAAACAGGCAAAGACAATCAAGTCTGAAGATACTCATTGGAGAGGCAGTTGTAGACCCCTCACATACCTGAATTTGAGTTGATCAAGTGCAGATTAAATGGAACCAACTGATGAAGTGAAAAGGCCTTCATGCCAAAATAAAACTTGTGTATCTATTTCTTTAAGTAGCTACACACAGGGGAGCAGGCCTCATGCAAGAATTGCAAAAACAGAGATAGAAGGAACAAGAGAAAAATTTTATACATTCTGAGATACATTCAGAAGCAACATTCCTGGGGAAAAGATTTTAAAGAAACAACAGCAAAAACCCACTTTAAAAGCCATGCTCATAGACCAGAAGAAGATTGGTTTCAGCACGGAAGAACAAGAACCTTACTAAATCATTTAGAAAGACAGAATTTTTGTATCATTTTCTTCACAGACACAAAACTAATAAATGATCAGAAAATAAACACAATACAGCAAATATTTTTATTCAGTGAGTAGGTACCAAATGGATTAATCCTTTGGTTTTTAACCTAAAATTTCTTCTGGCATTACTTATGAATTAGAAAACCTGAATTAAAAAAAATCAATTTAAAAAGTCTTTGTAACTGCAATAACCCTATTAGAGTGGCTAATATTACTCACATTATACAATAGATCATAAAAAATCATAAAGGGGAACATACAATATCACTTCTGAAGAGCCTCCTTTTTTTGAGCATATTCAATATTGTCAGAGTTTCAGCACCTACTATTTACCTCTGTTTCTGATATCATGCCACAGAAGTTAATCTCTTCAAAACATCATACAAAGCACCTAATCCAGTACCTCTTTTCATCGCTCCGAATGAAGCTTTAAAGGTGTCTTATATTCTCTGCACAGTATTTATGATGAGATGACCTATACACTTCAGTTTCATTTCTAAAGTAGGAAATAGGAATATTCTTCTTTTTTCCAATAGGATTATTCACATAGGAAGGTGCCAAACATCATGAGAAAAAGTGAGCAATATATAGCCTTTTGCTAGCTCTACGCAGTAACATTAAATTTGAAAGAAAGTCTGTTAAAAGGGTTAGTACTTCAGTTCCTGAGTTATAACCTTGGTTGCTCTGTGTTTAGAGAAAAATCAGGTTATAGCTACATGGGGAAAAAGTTACAAAAGTATTCTTATTACATCAAATTGTCTCTGGGTCAGCACTTAATGTAATTTACCTTTGGGAAGAAGTAGAGTTCCTTTAACCTAATTTTCTATTTGGGAAGTGCAGTAATACAGCCCTGCTGGAACTGGTGCCTTAAAGACTGGAAGAAAATAGTGGAGCAGCAATGAAAAAGAGTAAAAAATAGAATTCTTCCACTGAGACAACATAGGAAATTTTATGGTATTTGGTGCTGGCATTGCTAGCTCTTATATTAGGAGGAATTCAGCATCTTCAAATAAAAATAATGGCCACATTAGTTGTTCTTGTATTTTAGGCACTTTGTAAGTCTTGATATTAACAGAAACAAAGCCTTTTTGTAACAGTTTCTAAATAAGTAGTAAGATTAGAAAGTTCCAATGTCTACCTGTCAGATATGCGTTCTGTTTTCTTAAAACAAATCCAAACTCTTACTCTCATATTTTTCTGAGTAAAATTTTTCTACAGAAATTTGGTTAAGGCTTTAACTTGTCAACATAAAACAGCATGTTGCATTATGTGAACGGCAGTTAGTAACCAAATTATGTCTCCTGATGGCGATCTAGGAGATCAAACCGGTTGCATGCACACAGGAAAAAACTATCTGTTTATATATAGTTTAATTAGTTTTGCAAATCTCCCACAAGCAGCAAAAAAAAAAAAAAAAAAAAAAATCATTGGTTTTAAGCTTTATACAATTTAGTTATAAAAGCATGCTTGAATTAAAGAAAAAACAATCATAACAAATTGTGAGTATTCTGCTCATGTATAACAGGTTTTTTTCTGACTGAAACAACATTGCTAACAATGAATAGTAATGAATATTTATGTATGTATTTATCTAATGTGACTTCTGCTCCTGTCATTCTTTGATAAAAAAAAGAAGCCTTCACTGTAAAAGACTTTTTCTTCAGTCTCTCATGAAGAAGGTTTGGACATATTTTTTGAAGAAATGACTTACTTATTTCCATTGTTTCCCTTTTTCACATCTTGTCTTCTTTACTAAATTACTGTTACCTCAGACTTTCCTGAGTTTTGGTCTCATCTTCAGACTCAGGTTTATACACACAAAAACTGAGCTGTTCCACCTAGTTTCAGTTTGTCCATTCTGAATGAGCATTTCTTACTGCATCTAAACTAAATAAAACTGTTCTATCAGGGATTGGGCTGTGAGTGGTGGAAGTGTAGTCAGATAGGAAAGCTAAATCAAGATCTTAATCCTGCTATTCTTGTCATCTCTCTGGACATCTTTTGTAATTTTGACTTTACAAATCAGATTTCCAAGTCATAGATTTAGGACTGTTTTCATATACAAACTCCATTAACACTTATAACATGCCAGGATGTAATAGTGACACACAGAAAAGAAATTACTAAAATTATTAATAAATATAGTAATAGCCATGGGCCTGCTGTCCAGCTTAGAGCAGTAGGGACAGGTATACGTGTTCACCAAACTTATCTATTGCAAATGTTTCATGAAATATTTTTAAATTTAAAATGAGATTGATAGTACCATATAGAAGTTAAAATACAGCTGTGGTGTCATATAAAAATCACAATGAAAGACTACATCCGTGTGCTCATGGTGGGTCAGGTTCTTCTGGCATCCTGGTCCTATCCTAGCCACACATTCAGTGGCAGAGTATGGGGTTTGCTTCCCACTGAGGAGACCAAGGCAAGTTGAAACCTGCACAAAAGGGAGGCTTCTGCCACATCCTGGCACGCAGGAAACTGCTTTAACAATTTTGATTTGATATACATAAAAAATATCACTTCAGTGCTATCATGAACATATGTCAACAAAATAAGGAGAGAAATAAGCTTTATAACTGAGCCAGTCCTGATAATATTGCAGGGTTATTCTTTCATATTGTTCAAGAACAGATTTAAGTATTGGTGTTATAATCCCCCATTCAAAAAGAAAAAAAAAATAAAGCAGTAAGGATGTGCTTCTCTTTAAGCACATATAAAAACTCACTGGCTCCCATGGTTTACTCAAGTGAAAAGACAAACCCTTGCTTAAATGCTCTGCTGTAGTCAAGATGTTAGTGACATTTTATAAGGTAACATGAACAAGATTTAAAATAGTCTTACTGGTGAATTTCAATCAGCCTGATAGAGCATATGTAATTGTATAATTTGTCTTATTCTTTCAATAATTTCTTTACGGGCTTAGCTGGATAGTTTCCCTCTATACTTACAGCTAAAATTCAGTATTTGGAGCAGTTATTTTTATACAGAGCAGTAAATATTTTAGTGCCCTTGCATAACACCCATCTGAATGAGTTATTTCTAATCAGGTTTAAAATGTAAAAGCATTCTGGGCTGAATTTTTTAAAAGTCTCTAGATGCTAGATGTATATGCCATGTGCAATGGAACTGAACTTCAGCCTGGAGCAGGGCTTCTTATGAGCTTGTGAAATGCTAATATTAAAGACAAAACCACAAGTATGGCTATACTGATTCAGACCATAGGTTCAGCTAGTCTAGTACTTTCCAAAACTGGATGGGTACACATGGTGTCTATGACAGTAGTTACCAGGTAGCTGTGTGAGGGGTGACCTTTGGAGGAGACTAAATGGGGTCTCCAGCACTTGGGTGCCTTTCTATGCTGCTCTGGTTTATGGCAGTTGGTAGTGGTGCCCTAGAGTCTATTTGTCTGCTGAAGCATAATGTGGCTGGCTATTTCCCTCTTTTTTATTTATTCCTAATCCTGGCTCCAGGACTCTTTTGGAGGTAGGCAGAGTAGCAGTCCTTCTTGGTGCTGAATCCCTCTTGTCCCTCACCATGAAAATCTCTAGTAGAGGAAAATCCTTGGTATTTGCTCCTTTTGCCCGGCTAAGAGGCAGAGCCAAGGAATACGGTTTTGTGTGTATCTTCTCAAACAATGAGTTCAGCTAAAACTGAAAAGACATTTTTACAAATTTTCAAACAATCTTTTATTTTCATATTCCCATTTTCCATCATCAGAATACTTTTTGAAAATTACATGGAAGGTGAAAATGCTTTTTGCAATATATTTAGACACTTGTGTTGTTTGAATATCATACTCAGCTTGGACCAAGTTTGATCAATTTTACAGGTGACGGGACCCATATATAGATTCATAAATATCTGAGTAAAGCACTAGTAAAGTTGCTAGATAGCAATAAAAAGTAGATGTTATCACTATTCAAAGTATTTTCTGAAAGGTTGAACAGTCAGTAAACCCTACCAAAAAATTAGTGGGTAGCACTGCAGTCAAAACTTTTCTGAATATCAGGTCATTTATTAGCAGATTAGTGTACATTTTGGAAATCTTGTCTTAGAACGCAGGAAGTGCAAACTGAGTTTACTGACTCAGAGAAAAAGCCTACTCCAGTCTTTTCAGAATAAAAACTTCTCTGGGCTATAAATGTCCCTTCCCTGTGCAACAAAACATGTTACAGTCTTTCTGGAAAGGCTATAGACAATTCACTGGTGTTAACGGCTATTCTTCCTGAGGAAGGACTTCCAAATTTGGATATTGTGTATATTCCTGAGTAGTACCTCTGGCAAAATTTGTGGGTTTTAATCCATTCTCACTCAAAGCAGAGGTTTATTGCCTTTCTGATTCCCAAGAGAGATATATTAAATAATTAAGAGCTATATTAAAAATTTTGCTTTTTTTCCAATGGCACTTCAGCACCTCCATGGCAAGGTGTTCCTTGCAGTGCTGCCTGTCCCAGTGTCAGCCATACCCATTCCCTTCCCAGGACAGGGAGGGGCAGACAGAGCTGGCAGGAGGGTCAGGGGATGCTTCTTTTTTGCTCTAAGTCTCCCTCCAGTGCCATGTGCAATCAGATTGTTGGCATGTCATTTCAATCTGTCAGCATCCCCTGAGTGCTACTTAGTCAGCCATAAGGAAGTACCTTGTGTGTTGGCAGAAGATGTCCTTTAACAACACCCAGTTGCTCAGTCAAGCAGCCTAAATGGGGCAGCAGGCAGCACCTTCACACCAGTGTATGCTAACTGAGCTCTCTGTCGATGTGTCTTGACCTCATAAGAAGACACAGCAAAAAAGGCCAGGGTGAAGAGCAGAGAAAGGCTAACCTTGCCTTGTCTGCTAAAAATGGCAGCTTCCTTTACTCCATTCAGTCAGAAACAAACATATTTTATACATGTGTGTATTCACGTGAGTGTGTATATATATATATATATATAAATATAACTACACACACTATTTCCTTTTGCAGTATGGGAATGTAACCACTAGATGACACCAAGAGATAGTTCCTATAGGCCCAATTTTTTATTTTTTATTCATCTGCCTGTTCAAAAGGTCACTTTCTTGCTGAGATTGTAATTAAGATTACAGAAGTACGCAAATTAAGTGATCTGGCAAGTATTAATAGTTACCTTACTTTAATATCACCAATTACTGTCCTAGAGTGCAAAGAGCTTGGAATTTACGATCATTCTGACAGTGGATCTCAAACATTACCTCTCCTTCCCTGCTGTGCATGCCTTTAATTGGCTATTACGGAGCATCATTTGTATTGCCACAGCCAAGAGTCTCCAGTGCTCCTACAGCAAACTTCCCAGTTGCGGTAGGTTACAATTAATCTCTGAGAATCCACTCAAGTTGAAAACTTGGTATCATCAAACCTTGGTGCAAGATCACATTATTTATACCAGGCCAGAATTAACTGCTTTGTCCTTCTCTGCTACTTTCATCGTTCTCTCAAAACAAGCTAAAGCTACAGGTTTTGATAATGAGAATTAAGAAATATTTTTCCTTGCTCAAAAGAATGTCAGAATTGATAATTTGATATGAATTTCTGAGATTTAGATTTTGGTAATGGAAAAGAAGAAGCAGGTTTGAAATTACCCTCTTATGTTATTTTAATAATTGACAATTACACTACTGTTTCAAAAAAAACCCTTATAAGTATCCAAAGCTGGCATGGATGTTACATTAACACAAAATGGCCTAAATTTCTAAGTCATAGACAGAAACTTAGTCCCATGTGTCTGTGCATAAACTCATAAAAGCAACATACTGTAATTAATATCACCTATTAATGTCCATTAGAGATGTAGAGCCTGCTTGACAATACAGACAGTTGGTTTGGTCATGCAAAAATGTGCAAGTCTTAGGGAAACAACGTTCTTCAAATCTTTTTAGCAAATCCTTCTACCTCCTCCCCCCATCCTTAAGTATTAATATAACTAAGCAATAACCTTTCACTGAATCATTCATAAACATTAACTGGCTCACAACAACAACAACAAAAATGGAGTAGTTTTCCTCATACGAGCGTGTTTCAAGCATGCTCACATATTTCATACACCTCAATGTTATTACTGAGAAATTTGAACTAAGGGTGGTTGTCATTAAAATCTTAGCATTTCCCCGCTCTGTCTATTGTGGCCATCACGGTAGTGATAATAACAGGAGGACAGTACTTATGACGATCTTACTGGTGAACTCTACATATGTAAGCAACAACAGAAAATACAACCTAAACCCCTATTGAGCACAGTAACAGTAACTAGGATTTTTAACAGTAATAGGGATTTTTAAGTGTGTTTGCGATGAGGCAACAAATTTAATTCTCACTGGTGCGACCTCTCATTCACAGCTTGCCTGTGTGGCTCAAAGCAGTCGCTGTCATCCCTACTCTGCGGCCAGGTCTGAGCCGGGAGATGTACGAACACCCACCCAGTGCCTTGCCCCTGCACAGGACACGACTGCCGCGGGGGCAGCCCCAAGAGCTGGGTGATGGGGAGGAACCCAGCGCTTGGCCCAGACAAGAAGATAGAGGGAGACACCCACTCCCTGTAGGTGCATGGTCCTACGGAAATCCCAGTGCCACTCATGCCTTGGGTGTAGGTGCTGGTGTGAGGTGAGCAGCCTGCCCAGTTGGCTGCTGTAGCAGGGTCACCAGCCCAGGGCTAATATAAGGGCAAGTGGAAATAATAAATCAGTGAGTATGTGAAGTGGAGAGAAAGAATGCTAAGTCATCATGCAAGGAAATGGTAAGGGTTATAAAGAGGGATCACACGGCTGTTGGATGTGATTGAAAAAATAAAGTCCTATTGCCCAGCATGAGCTCCTCCTGTAAGACAAGGAGCTTACTTTGGGATCATGATTTCTGAGAATGCACGAAACACGTTATCAGCTTTGCTCTTACATTTAAGAATGGTATTCTTTTCTAGTGACTTTATAAAACTGTGTTTTGTAAAATGTCTTAAGATTCTTCAGAATAAAGTGGAGAATGCATGTGAAATATCATTTCTATGTGATTGCTATAGCTATGATTACAGGGGCTCTGCAACTATTAGTTCGTGAGGACTTGAAGAGAAAAATTGACACTTTCATTCATCTCTTATAGATAAGACAGATGTGACCTGAACGTTGCTTTATATATTTTTGCAAAAGCCACATTGAAATACTTCATGGAAAAAAGTCATGGGGCATGATTTTCATACAAATAGAATAAATGTCATATTTGTTTGATGTTTGATTTTGTTTTCACTTGTGGAAATCAGGTCCCATTTTTATGTGGAACAATGACAATTGTCAGTGAAAGCACAACATATTCTGTTTGACTCTGAGTTGTTAAAAATCCAACTAGTTTTGCCCCCATCAGTTTTACAGGCAGCTCAAATTGCCTCATAAAAACTAATGGTTTTCCTCATACACAAAATGTATTGTGTGGCAGGCACAGAAAGCACCCTTTCTGCTAGGTAAAATATATATCTAATTGGATTGCTGCTCCACCCTTACCAATTTTTTATTGCAAAAAAATTACGAGCACTATACCATCAGGCAAGACCCACTTTTTAATTGTTGCCTTTTTAAAGTAAAATATGGAAATTATTTTAGACATAAAGCTTTCTTTTTTTCTGGGGAATAAACTTGATGTGTATTAAAATTTTTTTAACTTCTATAATATTCTTAAATGTGAAAATTTTGACAACCTGAAAAAATTTAGAAAGCTTTTTTTTTAATTGTCAGAGGTCTCATTTTGATAAAGAAATAAAGATCATTATTTTGGGGGGCTTTAGACGCAATCACCAACATTAACAGACTTGTAATGGTGTGCTATTGCTTGTGCTCAGGAGGGATGTATAGGCCATGACATTTTCTAACACCTTGCAATAGATGTAGGAGAGATGCATAGATGAAATCTCTCTCAGACACTTCCATTTTTTTGCTTTCTAAGTATGATAAATACTGATATCGACAATTTAAAATGCTCAAAATCTAAAAGTTATTTCTCAGAAATCAGGACATCTGCTTAGAAGTCATGAAGTTTCTGATGTTGTTGTTTGACTTATATTTGCCAGGTTCTTCTCATCTGCTGCCTACATTCTTCATTTTAAAGGACACTCATTTCAGTTTCAGTATTTTTGCAGTACTGTGAGGTTTAAGCATCTACATGGTTTTAAATCTTGAGTTTTTATGAAAACTTAGCAGTCCAATAGTTATGACTATTAAATATATAATCTAAAATACAAATTCCTCACACAAGACACAAGAGTTCACTCACTGGAGTGAAAAGCATTTTTAGAAGTTTGTGTGTGAGCTGAGACCTCTGGGGTAGGATTAATCAGTCTTAGAAGGTTGAGGGAGTTTTAGTTTAGTTTTGTCACTTAATTCCATTAAACTGCCTTGATGTGCTGCAGAGTTGTCCACTCACGTCAGCTCCACCCTGCCTGGGGTTGCCTGGGGTTCCCTTCCTTGTCTAAGAAAAAAGCTACAACTGTGAATGTACAGTTGCTCATACAAAGTACGTAGCTCCAAAATTGACACTTCATGCTCACCCCTACAGCCACATGTTTAATCAGTTGGCTTCCTAAAAACATGTAACATCCATTCTAGTATTCAACTAAATGTTACTAGGTGTAGGTGTATCATCAATTATGTTAGAGATTATCATTAATAATTATTATTATCATAATAGCTCTTGATAGTCTAAGAATATAAACAATGCAAGTTTCATGGGGAGAAATATCTTTTTTTATGAGCCAGCTAATACAGTTGGCAAAAATAAACCAGGGCACATAAGCCTTTATTAGACCTGAAATAGAAGCAGCAAACTTCAAAGCTAACCTGAGTTTATCTTGACTGTGTTTTGTATTAGCACCTACAGACAGGCATAGTGGAGGTCCATTGTGCAAAGTGCTGTACAAACAGAAAATAAGAGACAGTTTCTGCTCCACTGAGTTCACAAGCCAAACACTGAGCGGAGGAAGAACAGGAGGGCAAACAGGCATGCAAAGGTGAAGCTTTAACAGCTCAATAACAGACCCAGCGAGCAACTCACATGTCCTGGTTTGCAATCCAGGCCCAAATTGCCCAGACCACATTTGAAACCCAAATGGCAAGTTACATTTCCTCCCTCATAACCTTTAACAGGAGAGACTTACATGTATGACAGTCAAGGTGGACCCTATGTATGTCACTGCATGGGGCCTCGTTCTGCAAACCCCTTGTCTGAGCTGCAAAATTACTCCCCTGCGAACTCATGAAAATACACTGGTGGAAATTCACCGGTGGAAACACAGCGAGCCCCATGGAAAAGAAACTACTCATAGGATGAAGACCTTAATCTGGAGCTCCTCATATTTACTTGTTTTATAAACACATATCATAGTTCCGAAAGATACTCAACCAGCATTTTTACTTGTTATTAATAGATCATTTAAAATTAGCAATTTGAGGGACTTGATGTATTTAGAAAGTAGGTTAAAAATAATGTAATCACTTAATTTCCTTTTTCCTCATTTTCTGATGCAGATATTTCTTTATTTTTTTCTCCATTTACAGGTGCAGAATTAAAGAACATGTTCACTCACTATATTATTGATGCACTTAAGTGGAGTGTTCCAAAGCATATAATTACCGTGTAGGCTTATGGTCCTGAAGTAGATTGGGATAGTGGTGCTGCATATCCATGATTTGAAGGACATACAGTGATGATTATAGAGGCACTACTCTACATCCATTCCAGCCCTTTTGTGTTTAGCTGGTTGCCATGGCAAATAATTGGATAGAATTTAAGCCACTTTCTTCCAAGTGGGAAATTCATAATTTTACCCTTCACCTAATTTTGAACATACTTTCAAAGAATCTTAAAGTTTCTGCAGGAATGGAATACAGATGTGGCAGAAAAAAATTAGATTTCTACACATGGAAAAACACTTCATATGGAGGTTTCTTTCTTTTTCTTTTTTTTTTTTTTTTTAATCTGAAAGAATCTGGTTTTTAAACTACATGATAGAGCAAAAGGTAAGCCTGAGGAAAGCTCAAAAAATTTCACGTCAGAGAGATAGGAAATCTGAAAGTGAATGATCAAATAGAGCTTGCTCTAGCACTTGATATCAGTTAGAAGCAGAAGAATAATTTTACCCAACCCAATTTTCCAAATTTTTTTTAGCCCAACCCTTTTTTAAGCTTTGCAAAGATTTATCATATTTAGTTATGGTTCATGGTAATCATCTATCGCATCCTTTTTTCAGTTTGTTTACTTTTCTGAAGACATGGATAAACTTTCCAAAAGATCCTCTGTAATGTGCCCAATATATATAGTCCTAGCTCAGTTAGGGGTTTATTATCTTACAGACTGCACTCGTCAACTGTAAAACCTCAGCAAGCATTGCACAACATATGGCAATCCAGAAAAATCCAAAACTCATCTGCCCACTGTAGTGTGGAACTCTGGAGGAACACAGAATACAAGAAGTGGGTCTTGTCCCATTACAGTACTTCTGAGCCCAGCAGGAGCCATTGTTGCCTTCTTGCCTTCAAAGCAAGCAGGACCCTAATGGGGCAAGAAAGTGGACTTTTCCCTAGAACACATACATAGGGAAGGCCATGGCTGGATTCACCTCGTTTTCCTTAGGCAGTTAATTTGTGCTCACTTTTTTAAAGAAGCAGCACTCCTAAAATAAGCAATTACTTGGATATTAAAGAAGTAGACGATTTTGATCCTTCTGGAGAGGGTCATATCTGCTTACATTTTCCGTGCCTATGAAAGATGGACAGGATAGCTCCAGAGGCCTTCAGAATGACACCTATGTCTTCATTGGTTAGATAGGAAACAAGCTCTTCTTTACTTTGTTGTATGTTTAAACCTTAAACATAGCCATTTTCCTTAGCAGTACTGAGTGACCTGGACTGTAATTTCACTTGTGATGTGGGGGTCAGGATAGTATGCCTGACCTTTCTGTCTTTTGAATTCTTATTTCATAATAATAATTCTGTGTCTTGTCTTCACAAAAAATTAGAAAATTACTATCATGCTTTTGATTTGTACTCCTACATTTCAAACTTCTTAACAAACTAGGTTATAATTTTGTTCCTCCTTTGACAGAAGAATTAAATCCAAGACTAGAAAATTAAACTTTGATACTGACTCTAGTAAACGTGGTTACTTTAGGAATTAATTGAAGGATTTAAGATTTAAGGCTAGTTCTGATTAGCAAAGTTATTTCTTTAATTTTCTTTTTACAATCTTATTTCTGCACATTCAGTGTTGAAACTCAGGCCCAGGTTTGTATTTTTTTAGATTCCCCGATACTGAACACCTACAGCAGGATATAAAAAAGAAGATAAAATTTTTAAATAAAAAGCGTTCCAAATGGGTTCGCCATTACTTTTTCTTTTTCTTTTTTTTTTTCTGAGTTTTGCAGTGTTTTTTCTGAATGGTTTATCCTTTACCGAAAGATTCAGCATTGAATCACTGAGTTATTGTTAGTAGTGTCGTACTATTTACAAGTAGTTAAGAGTAGGCATGATTTTTCAGTCTAGAACTTAGTAATAAATTCTATTTTCAAAATGATGGCCTGCCTAGAATCTAAAATAAGGGGAGCTTCTAGCTGATTTGTGAACTAATCAACTTTGGGGCATTTTCTTGGAGTCTTTTTTGTGTACTGGAACCAATCCACATTTTTCTTTCCTCAACCTAGCCCAGAGCATATGGTAACAAATTTGTTGTACCTGTACATCTTTGATCAGGACACTTCACTGCTTTTAAATCTGCTAAATGGAGAAATCAAAAGAGAAAATGTGGCATATCCTTTGGCCTTTCAGTAAAAAATAATCAAAACTTCTTTTCTAATGAGTTTGGAATTAGTACATTGCTGACTTTCTGAAGATGTATTGCAGTTTCAGAGGGGCAGAGGCCATTACTCTTTTTGTTGAGCAGGAGAACTGTGACTATGTTCTGTAAACAGTTGTTGTGCCATCTTTAACCACATATTGGAACAGCTTTAAATGAAATTTAAGTTAACAGCAATTTCATTACTCAGAGACAGTGGTGGCTAAAGGATATTACCTTAGGTGAACAAGGCCATTGATATTCTTCCTGAAGAAATGCGGAAGCGACAGAAAGTGCGTTATCCTGGTAAAAAAATTATTTCTACAAGAAGTAAATGTCTACAAGGAAAGCCATTCTAAATATCAAATTTTAGATGATGAGAGAGATGGAAGACTAACATACTGAAAAGGGAAAGCATCTACAGGATGAGAGGGAGAAAAGAAAATATGAATACCATTACTAGTAGCATACTAAACTCTTCTGTGAATAACAAAACACAAGGTGTGGGATGAATAAAACAACTAGACTAGCAGTGCCTTCTCATATTATGCATCTCTTTCTTTAATCTGAGTGGGTTAGGAAAGGCCAGTCCATTTCTTACCTATTGAGTCAGCTTCTGCATTGAACGCTGCCACAGATTAAAAGAGGCCAAAGGAGGGCAGATGTGTCCATGACACAGATATAACTAATCTAAATGTTCCCAGTATTTTCAGTACCATCATACAAGCAAATAATTGCAATTAGCAGAGTGCATGGCAAGGGGAAAATCTGGCAGACAGGACAGGAGGCTTACCTTGGCAAATACATGTACGTACATGAAAGAGAAATAGAAGAAAAAAAAAAAGCTACTTATAAGTAGTGCCTACATAAACTCTACTTAATGGACAGCTTCAGAATTAAACTGGAAGCTGGATGTAAACTGGAAAAGGAATCGCTGAGAGAAGTCACTGAGTTTCCTAGGAGCATAAAACTGTAGGTGCAAAACATGCTGTTGATTCTCCCCTGTCCAAGTTTAGAAAAAATGATGACATCTGTTCATAGGTCAGTGAAGTGTTTTATGCCATAAGCTGCAGCAAACAATGGCTTCACTGACTGGAGAGAGCTCTCTTCTCCCCACCCACTTCAACAATAGCCAAATAGCTTCTCTTGCTGCAGCTATCTGTCTTCTTTCCCATTTTAAGTCTGGACACCTTCACCTACATCTTCTGTTGTTTTGGTTTGTTTTTTCGTTGTTTTTTTTTTTTTTAAATGAGGAATCAGTGTGATATTCCAGCCCTTTAATGCCCAAATCAGATACAGCTGACCTGAATTTCCTCTCAGACACCTCTTGCTTAGGTTCTGTTTGCCAGGACTCTTACATTGCAACTTGTGAGACCTGGAAGTATTGTCCACTGTATCTATATTGCAAAGATTAGAAAAGATACTTAGGTATATGTGGGTTTAAAGTTTGAACAATTTGAAATGAGTTTGAAATGTGCACTATGGGAGCCATTTACTCCTTTCATCAGGATTTCTTCAAATTGGAGGGATTATCTAATTTTTGCAGTGTAAATTAGACTCCAAAAATTACAGAGAACCATTATAAACTCTTCCTTTTCTTCAGAAGTAATTATGTTTGCCATGTGAGCCAGGAGTCCTTAGTAGGCTCAGCAGTATCTAACATCGGTTTATTTCAGGTGACAGCTTGATGTTAGATTTTCTGATTTTTTTAAAATAAAAACTTGATTCCAGTGAAAAGATATTTTACTTTACTTTTCACAGTAAAATGATATTTTAACACATTTACTTGACAAAAAAAAAAAAAATCCTATTGTTTAGTTGAGCCATTGTTTTTATATATAAATTATTTTAAAGAGTTTGGAATGACATTAGATATTTTTATGACAGTCAAAACCTACAGAGGCTTCAGCACTTGGTTGGACATATCTGAGCTACCTGTTAGAGCAAGCCTGGAAATGAATGGATTGTTGGTGCTGTCTCAAAGCACTGAAAAAACCTTTTCATTTCACACAACATTTACACCTTGCAGCAATGTGCCTCTAATTCTGTTGGCAACCTCAATACAAAGCAAAAGAAAGTACACAGCAAAACCAACTCAGTCCTCAGTGGAAGTGGGCACAAGTCTTATTGTACAACACCAGTCCCAGAGGACAGCAGCAAAGTTGCATCTGCTCTCTCTAATGAAAGGCCAACAGGAGGAGGTTTTTTGTGTCTTTACATTTCAAATTGCTTCTTATGAAACAAGAGCTCTCAATGAACACACCTATTAAACCACTGGCTGTTCTTAATAAAGTCACTCTAGACTTACAAGTCTCCATCGACCAGGTTTGTCTACGCAGGCTGGTAGGGCTTGGTTGGCAAAGAGCAAAGAGATGGATCACACCTAAACGTACTGCATATTTATCCTCACCTGTGTTAGATGTAGTCTGAGAGGTGGCAGAGAGACAGAAAAAGTGCTGGCCTGAGGTCCTGGAGACTCCACTCAGTTACCACAGCCACAACTTTCTTTGGATAAAAAGAGTATGTATGCTCAGAGTCAGTAATTTTCCCTGAGTGTAATTCAGATTCCTGAAAGAGCCCCGTCCTACTCCTGGACAGTACATCACATTCAGGCCAGACACCCCATGGCTCTGGGGTGACAAATCCTGGGCAGACACCCTGTAGTATCTCAGGGCTCAGCGTAGACCAGTGGGGAATGGATGTGCTTGGCTTGGGCTCCACAGACGAAACCTAAGCATCCTCAGTGAGGCTACCTGTTTTGTTGAAACACAGGCTGAAAGCCCTTTTGCAGCCTGTAAA
This sequence comes from Astur gentilis, assembly GCF_929443795.1. NCBI lineage: Eukaryota > Metazoa > Chordata > Aves > Accipitriformes > Accipitridae > Astur > Astur gentilis. The sequence goes on from NC_064919.1 coordinate 70,339,774, forward strand.
TGTAAATTAATCTGCACATTGATCCAAGGAGCATGTTTGGCTTCAGAAGTGCCAAGTGTCTGTGGCTTCAGATACTTTTTTTTTTCCACAACTTCATGTAGATTCAGAACTCTGCTATTTAGCCTCTGTAAACATGAGAGAAACTTTCATTAGTTTCCAAGAGACACTCACAGAGACTCTGAGGAGAATTATCTCTTGAGTCTCCTCCTGGGGTAGTGTAACTTGTCCATCATTCCTTGTTTCAGCCTCTGTTCACAGGCAAAATATCTGTGGCAAAGTCATGCTCTGCTGCCTGCCAGTGAAAGCTAGAGAAAGCATTGCTTCAAGAGATTACATGGGTATTGAGCTAGTTGTTTATGCCTTTTTCCTAGTATGAAATAGTCAGACAGAATTAATTTTTTTTTTTTAAATTACAAATATATATTTTATAAGTACTAAAGGATCCTTTAAATTATTCTGTAAAATACTAGCAGAAAGTCAAATAAACCCATTGCAGCCTGATGCTAAATAAACCACAATATATATGTACATGAAAACAATTACATAATTTGCAAGCTTGAAAATCTATTTCAGTTCAGTTTAATTAAATATTATTAATTTGCAGATTCCAAGACATAAATAATTAAAACAATTACATAAGATTAAAGAAGGCATTCCTTTTTCATTGGGAAGTTTTCCTCCTTAGCAAATCATTAAATGTTATTAATTTAAAGTGCCAATATCTGGCCTAATTACCCAGAAATCTTGAATCATGAATGGGGATATTAATGACCAAAACCAACTTAAAAACAGGTATAAATGCTTTTATAAATGCTTTGCTGGTTTCCTTTTTTTTTTTTTTTTTTTTTTTTTTTACCATAGGGATTTCTTGTATTCTTTGATATAAATGCAAAGAAGCAGGTTCATGAATTCAGTACAGAGTTTCTGCAAATAGCTGTAGTCATGCTTTATTTTGATAATTCACAGGACTCAATCACTTTGAAGCCACTGCTGTGTAGAGAATTCCTGACCAATTAAGTACAAAGCTAGACATGATTAAGAAGTTGCATGTTTGTTAAATTTTGCAATAAGATGGCATAGCAAGAAAAGAGTGTTATCACTGTTACCAAGTTCCTGATGAAACACATGTATGTATCAAATAACATTATCCCAGCAAGTATGCTGGATCTGGAATCTTCAAGATGCATGAGGAATGTTTCTCAGCCATGCTCCATTTCTTATACAAAGACAGTACAAATGGAGTAGAAAGCACTTGCCATCCAATGTTGGGGATTATTCTGTCATGAGGAAAATGCCTACTAGCACGTACATAGAGTGCGCGTAGCTTCACTGCTCCAGAGGAGAGCCCCATCCCATCTCCCCATTCCCATTGCTGCACTTGAGGGGGCCCATGAGGGGGCATACAGGGCAAGGGCATGCTGAACTTTGATTATGTCCATCTTCTTAGAGCAAGTTCAGACAGCAGGCTGCCCCAAGCACAGACTGGTGGCTGTGGGCTGGAAGAATGGGGAGCTGGAGCTACGTCCTGGGCAGGTTGCTAGCTACACTATGCTCAGGCACTAAGAAGTAGAGATATGTCCCATTGCAGACTCTCATCTCTGTTTTCTTTCTTTCAGATGATGACAAGATTATAACAAACATTTCAGGAATTCTAGCTACCATCAGGCCCTTCCTTCTCATATTGGCTAAATTTAATTATGCCATGTACCCTTGCCAGAGAACAGTATGAGGCGAGCATGGATCCAAATCCGAAGCAATCTTCAGGGCAAGACACCCTGCCCTGCCTGCCTAAGCTGGAAAATATCTCATGAAACTGTGTTCCAGTTTCCATCTCACTGCAATTCCATATCCTCTCTGCCTGAGCAGATTAGGAGGCCAAAAAGCAATGCCATAAGCAACAGGTCACAAGCACATTTTCACATTCAGTTCTCCACATTGCTGCTGATATTTTGAATATACTTGAAATTCCTGTCAGTATGCAGAGTGCCGTTCTACCCGTGATTTTTCTTTGGAAGGCAGTAGTGCCTTTAATCTGGAAGCAGTGCTTATCTCTACAAGGCTCTCTGTCTGTGGACGTGTTAAAGTTACTCTTTGCAGGGCCTGTTTGCTGGATGGACTCTCTGCCTAGCTGCCCTGGCCATGGCCGGGGAGGCAGCTGCCCGTGGGCCCTGCCTGCGGTGCTAGAGCAGGAGACTCACTCCTGACGTGACCGCTCATCTTCATCCAGCTGGTGCCTCCTCCTCACAGTGAAGATGAGGGCGGACCCCTTGGTAGTTTGAGGAGCTGAGCAGGCACCCTGTCCTCCTTCAGGGCCCACACATTTGGCCGTTAACCCTCCTCACATGCTTCCATCTGCTCCTGCCTCGTCCCGTCCTGCAGGCGTGCAGGATGGGGCCATTTTTCCTGCCCTCTCCATGGCCATTTGGCACCGCCCTTGGGGGCACAGCAGCAGGTTTGGGTTGCATACTACACTATAGGCATGAAGCCCAGCATGGTTAGCACAGCCTCAGTACAAACCTGTCTTTCGCAGACGAAAAACAAACAAGAAAACACCTTAGATATAATTCTTTTATATCAAACATCAGAGGTGTGATGCAACAGTGAGACAAACTCAGAACTGAAAAAGGAGAAGCCATGGTTTTTCTCAGGCTCTCAGTTAGTGACACATCGGAGACAGTTAGGTGCATCTTCCATACTTGAAGCTGACAATTGGATACCTACATTATCTCTCCTTAAGCTGTTTTTCTTAAATGTAGCACTTCGGATGAAGCTTGGAGACCCAGCATTGAGGACAGGGACATTATTTCAAAAGCTTTTTGCTGCAGACATCTGAGTATTGTGAGGCCTTAGCTGGGCTAAGGGTAGAAAAATGGCATCTATAAATATGTGAAGATAATCACAGAAGTTGCATTAACTTCAGTGGGTCCTAGGCTGGATTTCTGCTCACCTGGCAGAGAAAATATATTGGCTGAATATATTAGTTGATGGTTTTGGATGCACTGTGTGATGGTAAAGTCAACTAGTTCGATCCCTTTTACTGGTGCACCCAGCCCACTAAGGTCTGTGTTTTATCAGACCTCTGGGATGGAATTATAGTTGTAAGTCTTTCTTGTGCTGGGAATAATGCAGATTTAATTTGGAATTGTAAGAGGTTTCATGTTATTTCATGAATACCACCTTAATTCCAGTTAGCAACATGCAGAAATCAGTGAGAATGAACACTAAGGAGGAACAGAGAGCTGTATTGTATGGCCTAAATATCCTTCTTTTTGTTAGGCACTGCTGTGCTACAGCTGTTGGTTAATACATGTCTAATCAGCTAGGAAGTACTTCAAATACTTTTAATCAATTCCTACAAATATGACCAACTCCAGAACATTAAAATGATAAATACAGACTGTTAGAGAAAATAAAATGTGCTGTAGAAATGTAATGTGCACAATAGGGTCTATCTCATTTCCTGTCTAGAACAGTGCAACTCTTTAAGGCGCTCCACTTCTTGGTTAATAATCTCGTCTGAAAAGATTTCCTTCTATGTTATTTCCTTTAGCACTCTACTCATCTAAGTAACACTTTAATTTTACACGATTTAAAACTTTGCAGGTTTTTTATATTTGAATGTATGAACCCAATGTGTTTACCTGCTTTAATGGTTCTTTCCTTGTTGAAAGAGAAAAGAATACATGTCTTAAATTTTTCAATTGGTCTTACTACAATAAATGTGAGAATCATGCTTTATGTTAATTAGCATGCATAAATCCTTTAAGTGAACACAGGACCTGGTGTGCAGTTATGGTGTCATTTGTAAAAACCTCAAGTACAGTAGGGGTATGAGTTTGACAATGCACACCCTGGAGCGTATTACCGCTTTTATAAAAATCATACTTCTTTCAATGACTTCTGTAATGGACTTCAACCTGTGCAGATGTGGTTGTGTAATTACACATCTGAGAATCCTCATTAACCAGTTGGGGTTGTCACTGCTCAGCAAGTCATGCACGTCGGGCAATTACCCCTTTCAGGAATAGCTCTCTTTGGGCAACCCATAGGATTTGCAAAAGTGTATTACCAAATTTATTTTTAAATATATGACCGAGAGAAGAAAAACAAGAAAAATAAAATCAGCTCTAACATAAAGAGTGTATTACATTTGTCTGTTTCATTCTCTCTTTCTGTGTATTTCATTGTCTTGATAATAAGAGATGCTCTCAATGAAAGCACCAGAGTGTTCAGAAGCAGCTGACAAATTAGCCAGTAACAGTCTCTCCAAACCTTGTAAAAAAAGGACAGAAATGCTATGATTCAAAGAAGTTATCAAGACATTACTTTTTTTGCTTCATCTTGTGCCTGTATTTGATATTTCTCTTCCAAACACAAGCTGTAGTAATATTTTCTTGTCATTTGCATTCCTGCACCAAAGGATTTTATGTTCTAACTGGTGATGGAAAAAAAATCATAAAAAGTGTGGTTAAAGCAGGTGCTGTTTGTAGTGTTTATATAAACACATTAGCACTCTTTTGACACAGCATGACCTGAACAAGTAGTTCATCCTACTAGTAGCAGGGAAACAATAACTGAGCGTGCCAGAGCCAAGTTCATTCAGACACTGCAAAATTAACACCAGATTATGAATACGCTTGCCACCGGTAATTAATCGTGAAAATTGCTGGAGGAGTTCCCCTACTGTGAGGGATATTGGCAGAAGTATTTACTGCTAATAGGCCTTGTTTAAGCTTTTTTTTTTTTTTTTTTTCTTCCACCCCCTTAGAGATAAAATTTACAATAGACTGCACAGGAACTGGTAGATTATTACATATTCCTTTGGCTTGTTTTTTTTTTTATCAGTGTTTCTGAATATACCCGGTGTTTTTCTCTGTTATTAGAAATGTGCATTGTATGTTCACATTCAGACCATTAAACTGTCCCTTACAGAGGAGGATAATTTCACAATCTGGTTACTGTTTTTCTATATTCCACAGTGATCTAACATTATCCCATATTTTGCAGCAGTAATTTGGAGATATTATAAGAAGAGTTTTGTGTATTTCAAATAATATACACCTTTTATAACCTTAGGTAGTGGTTACATGACCTACAACATCTTTGATGTGCCTATCATTTTAACCAATTTTCCATATATATGCCTTTTATTATAATGTGCTTTTAAAGTGTAAAAAAATGACTGAGATGTTTTCAATCTACAGTTTTTAAATACAGTAAAGATATGCAAGCATGACTATATTAACTAATTAAAACTAAAAATTGAATAAAATAACTTATGGTAGGTCACATACTCTCCTCTACATTTTCCTAAAATAGATTATACAATATATTTTAATTATATTATATGTTTCCTCCATTAAAAAAAAAAAAGAAAAAAGAAAAAAAGATATCCATCATGACTCTTTTTTAACAGGTGTGTTACTGGATAGAAACAAAGGCCAGTTTCTTAGTGAAATTAATGAAAGATTTGCTATTGAGTTTAATGAAAGTGGGTTGAGTCTCATATCTGTTAAAATTTTATTATTGTGTAATATGGGAGTTATGGAGGCTGATTTTTTGCTGATTTTATGATGAATAGTAATGATTCTTGGGCCACCTATGCCAATATTTAATTAAATACCTATAGAGCATATTCTTCATGCAATTTAGTCAATAATTGCAACCTTTTGACTTTTATAAGACTTTTGAGATTGATCTTTTTCCAAAAATGTTTAACTATTTCTCTTGTTCATTATTTTCCCATTGATTTTAATAGGAATGAAACTTTACTCCCTAAATACTTAGTACCCAAGCATTGTATCTTGCATTGCTACATTAAAGATTGGTGGGTTTTGTCTTTTCAAAACTACTCAGAATCTAAACTTCATTTCTTGAATTATTTTTTTCTCATAAAATACATACTTGCTCTTCATCTTTCCTTCTTTCTGAGAAAAAAGAATTCTGTCAGCCTAAAAACAATCACAGCCTTATATTTTTCTGTGGGTTAGGTGTGTATTTTATGGCCCATACTTAAGCCCAGTGCAAACAATGGAGACAATGTAGACAATGGACACACCACGACTGAATTCAACCGTTCAGATTGAGAATGCTGTTAAGTAACTAACATTTGAAAATATACTGTTTATTGAATTTTTGCTCTTTGTGGCTTTGATAGTTTCAAATGAATGGAGGTGCTCTCATTAACATTACTTATATATTTTGTTCATCTAAACAGAGGGGCTTTTGTCTAGCTGGCATAATTTAGTATGAAAGATCACAGAGTCAAAAGTAGGCTATATTGCTCTAAAGAGCTACGCTTTATAGTGAAGATGCCTTGCAAATATTTATTCATGATAGCACACTGTGTAACCTTCCCTCTGTCTTCCCCTCAAATTCTCTGAGGCTTTTTTTTTCTTTAGCTGATCCCTCAGGCAACAAAAAACAACAGCTAACAATTAGTAGCTGTCACACTGTTCTGACACAGAACAATAAAACATTGCAGAGGTTAAACTGTCTCTGGTTTATGTTAAGAGTAATGATTCTGGTCATTTATATGCCTCTAGCATAAAAGTTTATATAATTTAAAATTTTTTATATTAAATTAGTTTTAGTACCAAAACATGTTATGTTTCATTTATGTAAAGAACACAAGCCACCATTCAACAAATGGCTTTTGTTTTGAGTGAGACTGTAGTTGTAGTTTTAGGTATCTGAAGGCTGGATTCAAAAAAAGAAAAAGGTCTTCAAATAAGAGCTCCTTTCCTAGGTATAACAGCTGTCTAGTATTATCATTTTGTTGCTCTGAGAAAGGAAATGTTCAAGGCTCTACTTATGTATACACAAGGCACTGTGTACATAAAGACAGTCATATGCTGAATTATTCAGGATGTCCTTTGTATCTTTCCAACTTCATTATCCATTTAAGGTAGTATTTTTTGTTTTAATGAATGTTTACAAAACACATTCTGTATTATTCAAATAATAATGTATTTTTAAAAAAACTAGACCTTGTGTTGAAAGGACATCTGAGGTCAGGTACTCTAATTCATAATGAATAATAATAGATCCATGTTACTTCTGGTTCTACACAGCATGAAAAGGCATGTTTGACTGTTGTTAATATAAAAATATAAGTGTTTGTTGATGTTGTTCACTATTTATATTCTTATGGCTCTTAATAGCTTCCTTTCTCAAATATCTTTTAACCTTTATAAAGTGACATTCCCAATAATTTTATTTTGCTTTTTAACCTTAAAAATGTCTCTATTTGTATGACAAGGAAGCTCTGAATTTGGTTGAGCAAATAATGTTGTTGTAATTTAATTAAGTGATAATTTTAATTTTCCCAATCAAACTATTTAACTTCAACATAACTCACAATTTGCTAATGTATTGTGGAAATTAAATACTGAAAAGAAAAACAATAATAAAATAGATGTCTCCACACATTTGGTGTAGGAACCAAAAATTTGTTTGGTTTATATAATCAGAATATCCTTGATGTATAAAGAAAAAAGATAAAGATTCAAATGTATTCCTGCAAGGCTGTGGCCAAATTCACTGTGAATAGATCTGTGACCACAGTGGCAGCATGACATAAAAAAAAAAAAAAAAAAAAAAAAAAAACAAACCATCAAAACTGATGACATTTCTATAACAAAATTGTGCACATCCCAAACCAAAACATTCACATATATGTACCAGGTGGACCACAGAGGTTTTCCTCTTCATCAAAAGGAGACATTTTTATTTGTGAAGCTCTCCTTTGAAGAAAGAAAACAAAAGGTAATTTAGCCATATATTCTGTATGGACTGTGTTGGGCCCTGGAGACCTTCAGAGGTATCTGCATCCCTCTATTGACCATTTAACAACTTCCTGTGGGGCAAAGAGTTCTGCACATCTAAAATGATGGTGTATCCACATACAAGTAAACTATCATCTGAGTTAATCATGATGGATCAGGGTCTCAGGGCCCTTCAGGCAGCACTCTACACTGGTCATTTTGCTAACATTTTGTAGAAGGATATATGCCACCATTGCATACGAAGTCAGGTTTTAACAAACAAGCAGTCTGGCACTTTCTCATAGATGTATCATACTTACTCCTAGTACCACTTGCTCACAGTGTTGTCTATTATGATCTAATCTCTTTAAAATCCAAAGTGGACTAAGCATTCCCAGTACCCTCAAACAACAAATAAGTAAAAGTGGCTGCAAGTGATTGATTTATCATCTAAGTACTTTCTAGACACAAGGACTCTGAAGGAACTATTATGAACCATCTTGACAAAAACCCATTTAAGAAGTGTGCCTTTCTATACATGTATACAATAGACTGTGTAATTACAGCATATGGGGTAAATAGTATATGTTTTTAAAATTAGTATGCATGCCAAAACACGTTTACCTTAAAGGCTGTTGCAGCTTTGAGGCAGTTATTTTAGTCCATCAGGTAAATAGCACACATTTCCAGAATGCTGCACAAATGTATGTTATTATGCGGTATGTGTGTTATTATATAATAGACTGCAGTGGCTTTGAAAAAGATAAACTATTCTGTTGTGTCAGTACTTCTAAAAATTCATGACACAATATTTTTACTTCCCTATGTTGAGAGTAAATTAATAAAAAGTAAAACAAAGAACTGAACAAAGGCAGCTCTGAAACAATAATTAAATCCCCCACCCCTACAACTGCCCAAGCAATCATTAGGGGTTTCATTTTTAACTTTCACCATTTCAGAGCATTTTCAGGTGGGACAGAAGATTCTTCTCAGTATAATAGGAAAGGGAGAAAAAGCTATAATTTTGCATATTACAGATGCCCTGTTTCTTTCTGCTGAAGTAAAAGAATAGAATTTACTTGGCCTTGACATCAAAGTTTCTTTTGCAAGTATTCTTTGCTATGATACATATTCTTTCTTCTTACACATGTATGCTGCTTGTGTTGGAAGTATGACAGTTGTTGTGCTGTCTATGGGCCACGCAGAACTGAAAGAGCATTTGAAGATGAGAATATGAAATGCACTAGGACAAACAGGAAAAGTTTCAGAAAAAAGCATATCTCAAAAGCAATGAAAGGATTGAAAAGAAATCGTTTATGCGGAGATAAGGAAAGAACAAACTAAAATGGAAAAGCGGGTTCTGAGGCTATGAGGGTACACATTAGGGTGTAATGTACCAAAGGAATGAAGGACAAATAACCTTTTCCCCTTCTCACAGATCATATGCCTTGCAAACAGATCAAGTAGTGTCAGAATCTATGCTCAAAAATCCTAAAGAATGATGGTATAAAATCATGGATCTATACTAGTATGAGAGAAAAGGAGGAGGCAAAACCACAGCTGAAAACCTAAAGCAACATCGTCTAATCTTGGAAGTCACGGATACAAAATAGAGTTCCTGCCCCATAGGGTCATCCTGTGCCCGTGACTTGATGTGACATGACTGTCCCTCCCACTTGCCAAGGAGCCAGCTTAACCCTCTCTCCTCCACCCAGAAGCAGGAGCCACAGCACCCTTGCACCATCATACTCCACTGCCACAGGGGCAGTGAGCAATAAAATGAGTGTATCTATAATACTGGTTGGCTACCCCAGCTCAGATATGGGACTTGGATCCTGTAGGTGGTGGGTTTGGTTTTTCCTTTCCCCTTTGAAATAATTCTCCCAGAAGCTTCTTGAATATCACTTATTTCATTCAAGCACCTAGGTGAATGAAGTAGCACAAACAATTTGGTGTTGATCCGTGTGTGTGGGCAGGAGGTGAACTTACACTGTTCAAATTATGTTCAATACCTGAATAAGTGATCCCAGCTAGTCTAGTAGAAAGAGTTTAGTTTAAAAGTCATGAAGTTGCTCACACTGTACTGAAGAATATATCCATGGACTTCAGGAGGAGCTATGCAAGGTCTGTGCCTCTTGGACTTTCACTCTGAAGGGGGAGTGCTGTAGTCATCTATTAGTGAAGGGATACCAGACACAGTCTTGTTTACATGTACATGATTTTTTTTTCTTTTATTTATAGACTACCTCCATACTTGGAGAATTATGGGAACAAAATGGGATTGCAAAAGTTTTGGATCAATTGGTGTTTACTTCACTCACAGGAATTTCTATTTCTGAAGCCAATAGAGGGAAAAAGCTGAAATAATCTATCCAGCCCCATTCATGTTTTTAAGTCATAACAGTCTCTCTTTGAAAGGATCTGGATTAATTTGTCACACAGGAGGACTATCATTATAGTGTTGACAGTAGGTGACAATTTCAACAGAAGTTCCAAGAGTTCACAAAACATGAATTGTCTTTTTGTCCCTAAGGGTAGTCCCTTTGGATGGGGTCTGAATTTTGTTTACTGGATAACCTGGTTTCTACTTTCTAACCTGGAGCAAGGTGGCACTTGTTCCAGGAATGACTGCCTTATATTTTCATTTTGAGGTAGAGAGAGTCAGACATGAGCCAGTATTTTCAGTATATTACTAAACGGGCCTACATTTAGAGGTACCTGCATTTTAATTAACATGACATTCAGGAGCAAATTGTAAAATGAAACCATTTACATAGGAAATTAATTACACAAAAATATAATTACCTAATTTGTATCATTCTCAGGTTGAAAATCCTCACTTGTGTGACATAACTAAATTGCACCAAATTACCAGAATGAGGCATTTTAGATGACACAGATGGGAGGAAGAAGTTCAGGACAGTCCTCAAAATTTTGATATCTTGTCCTGATTTCAGAGTAGTTACAAAATATTAGTTGACTGGAAAACCTATTTTGTTCCATCCTTGAGAGATTCATCCCAGTGTATTGCTGATGTATCCATGCCACTGCCTTCCATCCAGTGGTTTCACCGTCAGGAGCATGGCTAGACCCAAAGTTTTACTTTCATCAAAGTGAACTTCAGCTTCAAGGATTAAATTTGTTAACAAATAATTTTTACGTTCATGATAAAGACACTGTGTTTCACATTTGCATGCTTCTAATGTGTGAGCTGGAGTTTTGAGAACAATCACCAAAAGTGCTCTTCACAGAGAAGCTCAGGGAAACTAATGCCCTACAATTTTCAGTGGTGAACAACATATTTTCTCTTTGAACTGAAAAGCTTCTTTGGCTCTTCCAGCATAGTGAGTCTGAAAAGAGAAGCCCAGTTATTGCATTTATATACATATGTGGAAGACTTTTTGTGTACTTTCACATTTCTTCTTATTTGAATCAATATTTATTTCTTCAACTTGCACAAAGGGGGGATCCGATGAAAACACAACACATCTTTTCAGGCAGCAATTCCCTTGCTTGCAGGAATCCTTTGGGGTTTTAGCCTCAGTCATGGAGAAAAGGCAGTTTGTTATGAGTGCTGAATCGCTTTTTCTTTTCACATGTATTAGCACTTAAGTGTCATGTTAAGCCCGAGGCAGGAAAGACTTTTAAATGACCTGTTCTGACTGGAATTATGTTTACTGTACTTTTTTCAAAATGCAGTGCAGGATCCCTTCCCTTATCTGTACCCAAAGTCTCACAGACTGCAGACTCAAATTTCCCCTTCAAGGCAATGTTGGATTTGTCTGTTGTTTTTCATGACAAAGGGTTTCATGAATTCTGCAGTTTGGATATCTGTCTTGAATTACCTACTGTCACCCTCTAGGCTAGGAATCAGCATTTTTCAGCTCCCAGAAATTGCCCAAAAGGCTGCTAGAAGCATTGCACATCGAGATGTGTAGGTACATATGTTTCTGTTTGCATCGGGAATTCTGGCAGAGAAGTTGTAGAAGTACTCTCTGTGGGACTAAACCGGTGAACAATTAAGCAGCTTCTGTAGGGAATGATCGCCCTTGGCGTTCGTGACTGCAGGTGTGGCATGCAGGGTTTACTCATTCAAACCTTCAGTGAATCCATATGGCAGAAGAGCCTTATAAACATAATGAATGTGGGAAAGTCTCCCACTGGAGTTCGACACTGCTGCTTTCCCCAGTCACTCACCGTGTTCTGCTCTGCTCTTCATCTAGGCTGCACCTTGTTTCTCCCTACCCTGCAGTACACCTGGAACAAGCAGACAATGCTGTCCCATCCACTCTCCTTCACAAAAGTAAGCCTCCCAGAACTGAATTATTCCTTGAAGCAATCCTACCTCACTCCTTCTGCCATGTCCTATAAACATCTTGAGTGTTTGTGTTTGCATTGTCCCTTCACTGCCTATAGGTTGCAAGTTCCTGAGGAAGAAAACTTTATGTTGGCTCATTTCACTCTACATATGGTGTTAGGTACACTGGGGATGTTAGTGACATGCTAACACATGCCATGCTTGTCGGAGAGTAAAATGCAAAAGATAGAAGTCACTGGGGTGTTTTTTTACCTCTCTAGAGGTAACTCTCTTGGGCCAGCACACATGTATGTACGTGCAGTTTGGTTCTTTGTTGGCCATCACCAAAGGCCTCAATAGCCTCAGCGTCCCTCCATGACAAGAGGAAGAACAGTAGCTCCATGGGTTTTGATATCATTTTTTAGCAATGGGCCAGGGGTTCCTCAGGATCTCTCTGCAAAATTCACATTCCCAACACTTTAACTCCAAGGGAGCTCAAAATTGGCCATTTCTCAAGTGTGCCTTCCCTTTGTGGTTTTGCTTCTTCCTGTTATCTACATATTGCATATTCTTCAGGGAAGATATCAGGGCTGCACTGCTTAGGAAGTGTGAATTACAGAGGTAACATCTAGCAGAAAACTTCATGGACTGAAGGACATGCAGGACAAGAGCAGCCCAGCAGGAGAACCCAGGTTCCTCAGGGGCTTTGCTGATTATAGCTAGTGTAAAACAAATGCAACTGCATGTACAGAGACTGCTGACCATTATCTTATGGTATGGTGAGATCCAAAGATATGTGGGGTCCAGTAAGAATCAGCATCGACATTCAAGACTGGAAGAAAAACAGGTGTGCCATAAGTGGGATTTTCCAAGACTCATTTTTGCCTCTTCTGGAATGTACTACCTCCAGATGAATCAAATGTGTAGATTTATAGTGCTACAATAATGCAGAATACACCAGTCGTTGAACCCCAGGCTGGTTTCTCTGATTAGGCAAAGGGCATCTATAATCAAAACATTGGTTAATTAAATTCATCCTGACATTTTTTGATTTTCGGTCTTGTTAAAAATAAAATTTAAAAAAAAATTAGAAAAAAGAATTAGAAAATAACGAAATAATCACAAAACATATAAGGCTGGCTGAATCACACTAACTATGACACTGGAATTGCTATTCAGTTTCAGTGCCAGTCACTGAAAATTTATTTTTCTTTTTGAACAAAAATATTAGCTTTTCAGATTATCTTAGGAGTCCAATAGTGTGCCTTTAAACAACAAACAAACAAACCAAACCAAAAAACTATAATCAAGACAAATAATAGTGAAGGGCTTAGAATATTGGATTTCTTTCTAGTATCGCAGGATATTTGAGCAGTATGTTGTCAATAATGCAATTAATTTTAATATTAAAACATTAAATGATGAAAACCAGTAAACTTTTAAATCATGGAACATGAGCATTACTCTTCTGAAAAGTTGAGATGATTAGAAAATAATTTATATTGTAAATCCTCTTAAAGAGTATTAATCACCCTATATTACTTAAATACAACTCCACCATTATTTTCATGTTATAACTCCTAAAAATTAAATTAGGAACATGTTGTGGTTTAACCCCAGCCTGCAACTAAACACCACACAGCCACTCACTCACTCCCCCCTACCCAGTGGGATGGGGGAGAAAATCGGAAATAAAGTAAAACTCGTGGGTTGAGGTAAGAACAGGTTAATAGAACAGAAAGGAAGAAACTAATAATGATAATAATAACAATACTAAAATTACAATAATAATAAAAGGATTGTAGTATACAAAACAAGTGATGCACAATGCAATTGCTCATCACCCACCAACAGACACCCAGTTAGTACCCAAGCAGCGATTCCCCCCACCCCCACTCCCCCCAGCTTATATACTGGACATGATGTCACGTGGTATGGAATACCCCTTTGGCCAGTTTGGGTCAGGTGCCCTGGCTGTGTCCTGTGCCAACTTCTTGTGTCCCTCCAGCCTTCTTGCTGGCTGGGCTTCAGAAGCTGAAAAATCCTTGACTTAGTCTAAACATTACTTAGCAACAACTGAAAACATCAGCGTGTTATCAACATTCTTCTCATACTGAACCCAAAACACAGCACCATACCAGCCAGTAGGAAGACAATTAACTATCCCAGCTGAAAGCAGGACAGAACATGAAAAAACTTCAAGATGAGCAGGTAATATTAAAACCAGCTTTAAATTAATTTTATTTTCCTGGTACTTTAATATAGGAAAGGAAACTGTTTCAAACAAATTTCATGCTTTTTAAAGTCAGTCTGTAGGAATCTTCCTTTTAAGTAGAATATTTACATTCTTTGCAAAGAAAATGCTCCCCTAAACACCCTGATTAATTTATAGAATAGGATAAAATAAGTTATTATTTTAAAGAAAGAAAAAAAAAATACAGGTAACATACCATTTGACTGACCTGGGAAGGTATCAAAAGCACACACACAAAAGCCTCCTATCAAATAAATTACTTCTGAGGTGCAAAAAAAATATTTAGAAGAAACAACAAAAGATTACACCTTAAAATATAATTAATCCATCATGCTTGTTTAACATCTAATCTTGAAATATTTACCTGTATGATTACCTTAACATTTTGAAAATAATTCAAGACATTGGTATATATAAAGGAGGGCAAGCACACTTCTTTGAATGATTAGCTGATCTGTTATAGAAGTGGGGATGAATGAACCAAATAAAAACTCTGATTTTATCTCTTTCTTTTAGCTGCTGCTAAAGGCAAAATTACAGGACTTTATAAAGTACTATATGTTTTTAAAAATACATGCCAAAAGTGGCAAGTACATGAGATCAAATTTTGAAAAATATGACAATATCGCTGTTGTTCCGGTGTCATTCCTTGCTGTCTTCCCTTCCACAAAGAAACCACATACCAGGAAAAAATCAAGAATGTGAAAGAAAACATCTGAGAATAAGTCAATCTACCAAACCTAAGTCACAGTATGGATTCATCCACCATCAGACTTATTAGGAAGACTGCTTTCTTCCATTTGTATAATATAACTCACCAGGCAGGGAAGAAAAGAAAAAGAAAAACCAACCAACCAAACAAACAAACAAAACTCCAACCTACTGTGGCTTTAATTCATTGCAGCACTACTCCCTGTGTTACAATGATATTATTCAATTGGTGTCAAAGTTACATTACTGTAAAACTAAGGGAATACAAAGATGGATCAGGTTATTTTTCTGTAATATATATATAAATATCTGATATCTAAGTCATACAATTCTCAGTCTCTCTTCTGTACTGCAGATTAGTTTAAGAAGTGTGAAAGGAATTGCAGAATATAAACGATGTTTCCAATCTGAGCTTTCTCCATCCTTTTTGTGGGAGATTGTTTATGGGAGCTTTTGATCTTCACTATGAACGTCAACTAATGTTTACTTCTTAGACTTGGTTTTTTCACTCTTCCATATGGTTTCAATTCATTGCAGTTCATGCTTTGTTTCCAGAAGACTTCAGATACTCAATCCTTACTTTTACAAAGCAAGGTCATTCTATATTGTCTTCTTGATCTTTTATCAACAATGCAATGTTAATCCCTCTGTAAGACTTTTAGTAGCATAGAGATTTTGAAACAGTAGCAAATAAATCCAACTAAAACAAGCTTGCTTTTTTATGTTGAGTGTCCATATTCCCTTTATTAAAGACACTTCATCAGAAAGGTGTTTTCCTTCAAGTTCAGAAAGAGGATCTCTTTTGTTTCAGTCCACTTATGTTAATACATTTATTTCATTTTCAGCTGATCTAGACTACACACTGAGTCACAATCAGAGAATGAGTTATTGATATGAAGGGGATGAGGAAAAGGAAAGAGAAGAACTGCAGTTTAATTCCTTTCATAGAGCCAGCTTTCATGATCTCCCTCAGTTTAAAACTTTTGTTCTTGAATTTTTGGGATATGACCCAATGACAGAAATCAGGATACATTTAATGTCTTAAAACTGAATTGGGTGACCACCCTGCTAGCTGGGTCATCTGTATGTTCATAAGTTTTCCAGCACAAACTATAAAAAAAGAGAACTGTGGCTCTTCAATTTAAAAATGCTGTAGTGAAACCTGTTCATTAAGAAAGTGCATAAGTATCCTAAAAAAGACATACACCAGAAATGAGGAAACAATAAAGCACTAGATACAAATGTCTTCTCTCTTTGTGTATGCCTAAATGAGACTTATATTCCAGTATTTTCAAAAGTCTTTTTTATTTACAATGAGCCAAAACTAACCTCCTAACTTCTCCCAGATTTTAGAAGCTCAGGACTGGAATTTGAATTTTTCTGTGTTGCATCTTCTCATCCATCGAAGCATTGCACCTGAATCTCTATTACCTAAGTGCAAGAAAAAGAAAAAACAGAACTTTTTGTTCTTTTCTTGAGCATCCTCCCTACAGGCCATGGTTTTGGTAAGCAGAAGCTGACTCTGCAGGTACAGAAGCTCAGTTCTGTACATCCTCACACAGATTTTCCACTTCAAACAGTAAAACCAGCTACTATTTATCTTAAAAATGCAGCAGTGAAATTCATTCACATATTCCCGTTAAATACATTCTGAAAATGAGGTAGCGTCAAAATACCAGAGGTGCAGAGTATTCCTTGTTTTAAGTATTGACTTCCCTACATGGAAAAAAGAAAAATTTGAATGCCTGGTTAGCTGGCACCCATCTATCTTCAGTACAACTTAAGTGCAAATTTAATTCTTCTTATAGATCTACAATCATTTCTGAATTGGGTCCTGACTAACATGAGTTATTGCAGTTGTGATTCAGCTCTTGGCGATGTCATTGCATCCTATTCTTCTGCTCTAACGTAAAAGAAATGTGTTGCAATAGAAAACAAAACTTGCAATCAAACCAAACTCACTTAATTACTCTCCCTCTGTCTTTCTCAAGGTGACCCAATCTTACTGTCAGTGATCCTTTGGATTAAAACTTGTTGCTGATGGACTTCTGTGTTATATGCAGAATTAATCATAGGTGCAATATTAAGCAGATAAGTAGTACATAAAAAATATATTTTAAGGGTATGACCAGCTTTCTCAACTACACTGAGACTTCAGGAACTTTATGCAGAGAGCTGCTTTTTCAAGTACACTGAGAAAACTTCCAGTTACTCTGAGGAAAATTTAAAAAAATGTTAATGGTGTTTCTTTTTTTTTAACAACCGAGAAAAGAAAGGCACAAAAACATTCTCAGTGGCTCATATCAAGTAAAAGAATTCAAACTTCAGTATAAAATATATCTTCCAAAAAAAATCAGTGATCATTTAATATTGAAACGTTTTTTTAAAATCTTACACTTAACAATGATTAAAAGCTGAATGTGAAGGTAATATTTATCAGAAACATTTTCATTCCTAGACAGGTTATCTCTGGTCATGAAGCAGTGCTGGAAAGTGAAGTTCTTTGTTTCATGAAGAGCAGTCTATTTCAAAGCAAAATTAGTGCCTTCTCTGTCCTACTATTGACCTCGACTTTGACCTGGCTGGACCACCCTCACTAGAATGGGAGGTAATAAAGTCCCCTGGCTGGCTCAGCCCTACGTCTCAGTTAAGCAGAGACTATCAATCATGCAAAATTAAGTGTAGTGGGTTTGTGATGTGGACATTTACTAGGAACTTAACTGAGATCAGCAAACACTATTCATTTACATTTCCAAGGAATACTTAAATGAACAACAAGACATTAAAGTAACATTTCTGAAGTTTTTAACAGTTTTTGTGTGATACAGCAATCTAATTTAAGAAACTAGTAGAATTATATTGTATTGAAATTTAGTGTTTAAAAGTTAAAAGAAGAAAATGCTTTCCTTTAAAACAAGTTTTATTATCCTGTATGCAATACAGAAATATAACATTTAGAAGAGAAATTCAGTCATGAATTATTTATTTTTTTTAAATTAAGTTAGCATGAAAAATTGGAGAAAAGGAAAATTTAAAGCATTATGCAAAATGAATACTTTTAAAATTTAATCTTTGAAACTTTTAATGCTTAGATTCCAAGTATGATACAGCAAAATACAGCAGACTATTCACACATCACCTAACATTAGTCCATTCAGCCTTGGCTTTATTCCCCATCAAAAACTCTCAGAAAGATGACAAGCTCTTTAGGAGTCAAGAACTGGAAGAACACTTTTTTATTATTATTATTAATATAGTACCCAGAAGTCCCCCAGATCCTATTGCTTTCAGTAGTACTGAAAGTTTGAGAACTTGTCCATCTCAAAGAGTTTATCTTTCCACATAGAAAGTAAAACTTACAAAGTCCAGGGGCTGGGAGCAGGAAGCAGGAAAAGCAAAATGTGGTTACTTTGCAGAGCTGGCAACACAAGGCAACACAGTGCAGTGACGTTGCTGTCAGATGGCATTGCCTCCCCTAAGAGAGGGAGTTATAAATGTTTTGCTGTAAGACGGCACAGGTTTGCCGGCGTTTAAAGGAGGCATGCTGGCGTGCCTGGACACAACGTGCTCTTCCCACACTGGCAGGCCAGTGGAGGACCGGGAAAAGCTTTTGACCTTTTGAAGGGAAGCCCTGGTTACACAGAATATTTGCTTTTCCTGGCAGAGGACCTCTCACAGGTCTGCTCTGCTGGGCAGTGTTGAGGGAAGAGAGGAATACCATTTCTTCTGTCCTGTCTCAGGATCTGGCCATAGTCTGTTTTCATACATTCATTAGTCAGGGAAACAGTTCCTGGAGCTTATCTTCTCAGTCAGAAAGCCTATAAACAGATTTAAATAGATGCTCAGTTTCTGAAATAAACTTTTGCATTCCCCAGAAAATAGCCTCACTATCCACCGTGGGGTCATGACCCCCAGGTTGGGAATCAGTGATACCAAAGATATCCTGTGTCAGTCCCATGTGGCTCAGCACTGCTGACGGCTTCTGTCTTATTAATCTCACACCTCCAGTGAAGAGATAGATGAGTCCCCTAATATTGATCGGCACACCTCATTTCACTGCTAGGTTTCATAGATACTATTTGCAGAGAAGTTTTGAATAGTTGAAGTGCAGAAGTGGCTCCATATAGGAATTCCTTCTCAAGAGTGCCACCTGGGAGATGTCTCTTTCACCATGCATGACACAAAAAGTTTTATTAATGATCGAAATCAGATCATTCTCTCCCTGCCCTAAAAACAACTGACTTGATCCCATGCTGTCCTGTGTAATCATACAAAAACTGTTTTTCCTCAAGTTTTGATTCATCTTTCAGTTTAATCAAAAAAGAAAACAATCAAGCAAACCTTCTCCAATACCTAAAATTTCCCATTTAACATTTCAGGTATTCATGCCAAAGGAATAAAATTACAACATAGCTCCTTTCTTTTGAAAAAGAAGTGGGTGAGGGAAGCTGCTGTTGAATTTAACAAAGCAGTGTATGATTTGGCAGCCAAAAGGCTGATGCCATCAGGAGCTTTTCAAACTTGTTTGCTGAGAAATCAAGATGATACCCCTTTGGCAGGCTGTCTTCCTGACAGAGTGAATGCACAACTTGATTTCAGGGCTTGGTCACTTTGTTGCACGAGTACCTTCATTCTGTATTTTCTAATACTCTGCTGACACTAGAAAAATCATTTGATAAATTCCTAGTTTTGTTAAAACATATTCAACTCAGTTAACTCCATTGACTGTCAATATTCTAGTATAATTATCCTGCTGGTTATCCTTAACAATTGGCCTTTTGATTAGTGCTGCTGTGACTGAGCTGATATTGAGTCAGTTAAAACAACAGTAGTGGCAACAATGGTGAGCACTGAATTTTACTAATTTAGTTTCCTCTTCATATCTTCTGTGTGTAATTTTGCACACTCTTAAAAAGCAAGCCAAACCCCTAAACAGAAGGATTGCACAGCCCTGTGCTGCCAGGTCTGTGCTTCATAAGTAAGGCTGGAAAACTCAGATCCACAGGGCCAATTAGGGACTTAGTTTGACTGGATGGGTCTGTCCAGAAGTGACCATGTTTCAGGACTGGGGAGTCTTTGTTTCACTGATTGATGTTGACGGGAAGGAGGAAAGGAGATTAAAACCCTTCTAATCCCCTCCCACCAAAACTGCCGCCAATCCATACTGTAGACAGACTTAAATCTCCCAAATTAAGGGAATAACTAGCAAACTTTAAGTGGCCCAATCACTATAGGAGGATGAAGGTACGAATTTCCTCAGTGGGTTCCAGAGATATTTCTTGACAGCAGCATAATGCAGAACCAGAAATCTTGGATTACTTTCCATCCTTTAAGTCTGAACCACTATCTCTTGAGTCTTGTCTAGCCTTTATGATTAATTTTTCTCTTTCCCTCTTGGTTGCTCATCACAGTCTGCCTCTCTTCTACTCACAATCCAGACATTCTTACTCCACTTATGCTTATGTCTCCAATTTTCATCCCAGTACTACAAAACTAAAATAGAAAGATAAATGGGAATGTATTATGCCCTCATACATGAATGTTAAAGGCATTTATGAAAGACAGGAAGTCTTGGTATCTCAGTCAGAAACTGAAGTTTTCAAACTGGGTATTCTGAGACTGTACATCCAGATTAACGGCATTTATCATGGTTAATTCTTAATTGTTCCCATATGACAACCTAAGGAAACTTGAAAGCACCATCCAAGTTTGGCAGTGAGAAGGGAGAGGAATCAGTGCTTGAATGGTGTTCCCACACCTTTTAACTCTGAATCGAATATTGACACATCATATAATCAATATGTTGTCCTATAAATTCTTTCAATGCTTGATATTAAATTATAAGGAAATAAAATTGTGTTCATAAATTTGATAATGTATAATTTACATTTGAATAGTTTATTCTAGACCTGAGTCATATTTCTCCATTGTTCATATTCTCATTTGCAAATCCCAATCCTTCAGCTGTCTCAGAGAAAATGAAACTACTAACAGATGATAATAGATAGATAGATCTGACTGATGTGTATATGCCTTTACAGGAACATATATTTCATTCATATGACCTCACTACAATCAACAGTAAAGACTCTTCACAGCCCTCCCCCTTCCCCACTGATTTCAATAAGGAAAAGTATTATAAAATTCTAGATTATTCTGCCCTGCATTCCCTCCTCACCCTGCTCTGGTGCAGTGCCTCTGCATGCATACAGTACAACTTAGAGGCAATGTAAACAAAGAGTAACTTTTTTTTTTATGATCTATATAAGAGCATTCAGCATTTCATGGGTCCAATATAAAATGTTTGACTTTCAGACAGGAAAACAGAATGTTCACCAGAATCATGTAATTGATAGACATGCAAGTTGCCAGGTGCAATTGGACTGACTCCAGTATATTAAAGTTTAAAAAAAAAATCAGGCACTCTATTTTCAAGCATTTTCTGCTTCACAACTGTTCTACATATGAGAGTGAAAAGTGTTACCCATCGCACATACCGTTTACATTCAGTGTGTTCATCAGGTCTTTCTTCGCAGGGAACAATGGGAAAAATATCACAATAGGAAACCCTCTAAAGTAAAACTACGCTCAATAACATCAAGCTGAGATACAGCACTTTCATGGCTTTTATTTTCCTCCATGCTTAGTAATGTAATAACACTAGGCATTACAGAATTCACACATTATGAGGCATGATTGAAAAGCTCTGGGTATATGAGAATTAATCTTCTCTTATCATGACAGACTAGCATATTAAAAATGGTCCCTCTTGTATAACTACTGAAAATTGCTTTTGGAATTCAGTCAAGTAAAAGAGGTTCAAAAATTCTTTTTGAAAACTGCCTAAGAGCAGAAAATCTGAAATGTATGTAAAGTACCACAAGAAAGATATTTCAAATGTATTTTGAGTATTAGGAATAGGTTCTGTGGCAAAGAAGATGTGGCAAAGGAAATGTGGTACTGCACTGCATCTGAATGGGTAGTTACCAACTTATCTAGTAAAATAAATATATGTGGCAAATGACACATACCTATTTAATGACACTTTGAGTTCATGTGAAGTTTGGCAGTGTAATAAAAGTCTTATCTCTTGCCTCCGCTGTTATTGCACAGATTTAAACTGCTGTCTCAGAGGCAGTTTTACTATCTTTTTCAATCTCTCCCATAAAAGCGAGACTTGATTTGCTCAGCATGAGAACAGATCAATAAAAGCTGAGTTATACAGCAGATTAGATCACTAACTCAGAGATCAAAGATGTTAAATACAAATTGTATAGGAATAATTAGATCAAAAGTTCAGTTCAAATGTACTATACTTGTTTGTAAGTCTCTAAGTAATATCATCCTGATATGAAAAAATCATTGAAAAAATGTCAGTTTTATTTGTTTTATCTAGAAAAAAGAAATAACACTGTTTCTGAAAAGACACAGTTTCTAATGATAGAATAAGATTATTTTAGGGTTTGATTATGCTAGGTAATTTTTCTCATTATTATTCCAGTAATCTATTTGCATCTAATCTTCTAGATTCTAAAAAGGCATTCAAATTAAAAGGTGATTGTGCTCAATGAAGAAGAAAGTCATGATTTCTGAAATATCTTTGAGGTACTAACAGTATCCTGAACAAGGATCTCTAGACTTCTATATGCTTTAAATATAACTTTTTTAAAATGAGGAGTCTATTTAAAAAAATTGTTTCCTATTCAGCAAGGAGGTATTAACCTATATGGGTAAGGATCACAAGCAGTTAATTAATAGAGAATTTACTCTTAGGAACTAGAAAAAAAAAATCATCCATAGCTTACACACAGACATATGCAATGGGTGGTATGTCACCTATAACATAAATTCAAGTCAATGGATGTTTTGGATTAAACAGCTTGATCTATTTACCTATATCACAGAGGTATAAATTTTGTGAAATGACTCACATTGTAATGGTCATTTTAGTTTAAATATTTGTCACAGTATTATAGCATAGAAGTCAATTCTCTTCTTGATAAATTTACTTACTTTCAACACATGCTAATGGAAGGTTCATATATGGCAGAACAGTTCTTTCTATTTCCAGTAGAGTGTAATATCATTCGTACATAAAAAATTAAAACAAAAAAAAACCCCTTTCTTCTTTGCTTGGGGTTCTTTGGTGATTTTTAAAAAAACTAAGTGGCTGTGTCAGATAATTCTCTGAAAGTAAAGATTCAGAGTATGTGGTTCAAATACTGATGATGACTACTACTGTCATAAAGTTCAGAAAAACAATAACTTAAAAAAAATAAACTTGATCTATCTAACTAAAAATATAATGGCCACTAGCAGGCAGGGTCTGGAGGCTAATCTACATTTTCTATAGTCACACAATCATACCGCAGATGTTTGAAAAGCAGAACAAGAGCATCACGACTTTTGAGCCTCTAAAATTCTTAGACATGGTGTAGGCAAAAAATACTTCATTAGAAACAATCATTTGTAACAGTCACTTTAAGATAAGGAATTCATAAATTGATTCTTCTCTATAATTATTGCTAATCAGATAGCTGATTGACTTATACAAACATATGTCAGTTGTTCCATATAAAAATCAGAAAGATAGCATTTTCTTAGGAGGAACAAGTTTCATGCTTTGTTAACTAATATCACACTAAATATAACATGTACTATTCAGTTTATAAGTTAAACAATAGAAAAGATATTCCTTGGATTGTTTTGTTTGACTCCTGTGAATTATTGTTTCCCTTTCCATATTTTTTTAGGTTTTGCCTACTGTTCACTTTCAGAAGTATATAGGAATGGAGGCACTTTATGGACCCGCTCCTAGAAAGATTCTTCTGATGTAAAAGAAAAAATTTTATCATAATCTTTCTGGTATATATGGCTGATGATGAATGCCAGGACACAACTGAAAACAAAGTAATTTCTGAATGGCCTACGTTCTGATTTTTAGAAATGACATTTGATTTATTTAATTCCTGTGTGTTCTCAGTTTGGCATAAAACAATCCCCCATACCAACACCCCTCTCCCCAAGATGATTAGTGGTGGAGGTACTCCTCGAATTCTCTTACATGGTGTATGTCCATTCTACTGTAGCCCTCATAGCAAGTTAAGGTCACTAAGAAAATATTGAGTGCCTTGCATGGGAAGACTGCAACTTCTCTCTTACAAGTGCTAATCTGCCTATTGTTTTTAGGGAAACAAAGAAATCACCAGAGGATGCTGACAGTCTTTCAGATATTGACCAGCTTTCACTATTTTAGCATTTTCAGGTAAAGCTTCTAGTGATAAAAATAACTTGCTTTCTAGGTGCTAGCTATCATCTCCATGTTTTTTTCCTGCATTCTGTGTTGACCAGGATATGACACAGACATCAAGCTGGTAAGTTTGGTTCATTTCTTTCTGTTGGTAGATGAATATTCAATGTCCATTCTCTAATTCATAGACATGTCAGTTGTTTTCAATACTGTAAATCACAGCTTGCTGATGGTTAGATACCCTAAAAGGTGGGACAGTGCTGTTTTTCAGTATCTGTGATAAACTTGGTGAAACTGAGGTTATGGTAGATTTTGGGGAAGTGCCTTGTGGCATGGTGGAAGTAATTATATATTGAAAGAGTATATCCACCATTAAGCAAAGGTGAAATAAAGAATATAGCAGTACCTGAGTCAGTTTTGTGTCATCTGCATCTGTCCAGAGGCTTGTTTAACATCCTACTGGAAATTCTTTCTGAAAGTGGATCTTGCCATTACTACTCATGATTTTTCACCTCCAAAAACTTAAATACCCTCTATGAGGGGCTGCAACTTCAAATCCTATAGAATAAAACAGTATAACATCTAGCAATCTATTGAGAGAGGTAGCTTGCTGAGAGTATTAAAAAATCAGTTCTTCATAACCTACATAAGTAGCCCATACTAATGGGCTGGATAGAGTTCAAGCCAATGACAGAAGCTTATTTCCTTCCTTAACCATTCAGAAAGCAAAAACTTTTGTATACATTTACCACCAGCAAGATTTTTGAGGGGTACTGAACACCCAGTATTTGCAGTGCTGTGCTCAGATAAAGCTGCCAATTCTACCATAGTCATCCTTTCTCCACCCAAGAAATACGTAGCCTCGGTTCTCAATTTCATCGGTCTACTGACCAGGTGGTATCCCAGTTGTGCAAATAAACCCATCTCACAGGATTCACAGAACAATTTTGGCTCCTGGAAGACTAGTTAGTCTTCCCTGGTTTCAACAGCTGGGAAATGTTATGATCATTATAAACTTGGTTTGGATTTGTCTGCCCAGGTTACTAAAGAAGAGTGAAAAAGGGTCTCTTTACCAGTGGCAGAGGAAACACCTGTGAGAGTGATTATAATTCTTCTGACGATTAACCAAATTGTACTTACTTAATGATCAGTTATGATAATTACATTAACTCTAATTTTTTTATTAAAATATTTATATTTTATTTGAAATAAGTAGGTTAGGATGCAAGAATTCTTACCAAATCATAGTAAACAGATGAATGTACACATGCACCCACACAATACAACCAGAATGCAATTACTGAGATGATCCTATTGTTCGTCACTGCAGAGGAAATTTTCTACTGAGTGTTTCCATGTTTTGTTACCTAGGTAGAGGATAATGGCATTTCACAGTTTCAGTGACTAGATCGAAGTGAAAGAGTGTGGTGGTAGCTGTGGTGGTAAAGAGAATATTCATTTAAGTAATGACAGATTGCAAGGAGGTTACTGTCCCAAGGGAAAGAGCTGTGGGTATCCCACCCTCCTCTGCCAGAATGCTGAACGCTTCTAATTGAATCCACTGTGAAAGCAGTTAAAGAGAAACAACTCTCAGGCTAGAAAGATGTCATGATGTCAGTTTTCTAGAAGTCTTGTGCAAAAGAAATAGAAATGCAAACTCTCAGCTACTTTGATAATTAATTATAAAACACATTCCATACATTTGAAGTGAATTGCTGAAAATGCATCCTGAACTGATAAAAGAAACTGAAACTGGTGCAACTTGTATGAAGAAATACGAATCAAAATAACTGTTTACAAAACATAAATTAAGTCACAAGCGTACACAAATAAGGTCATTGAATATTGAGCTAATTGCCATAAAAGAAAATTCATACTAAATGTGATATTTGCCAAATGTAGAGAATTTAGTTATGTAATTAGAACAGACAGAAAATGACTGAACTAATTAAACTAGAGCTCCGTAAGCAATTTATCTCATTAAATGTTTTACAGTTCTACATCTGCATCAAAGTTATTTTGTGTTTAGTTTAAATAATAATAAAGGAGGTAAAATCAAGGTTAATTGGCGTTTTAATAAGTATCTCAATTAAAATTATATTATCTACAGAACAGGCTTCTGCTGTAAATAATCACAACATGTTCTCTATTTATTCTGCAGTTTGAAGAACAGAATGAAAGCAAATTTGATAGATTACTTCAGTGTGAGTTCCATCATGTGTTTTGATGGAAGTATAAAATCCACATTTGTTATTAACCTCTTATCACCTCAAAAATTGTTATTAGTGGGGAAGTCTGTTCTCATGCAATTATTTATAAAGACAGCTGTATGATTCCAGATGGATATTCCACTGGATGGAAGAAAAATCCCCTTATCCCTGCATGAACACTAGATGAAAATGGTAAAAAAAAAGGCTATAGATATGCAGAACAACTTTCCAAACTAGCTTAAACAATGGGTTCACTGTCTTGATCTTGTGATTTGCCATGACAATTGTCAAAGATTTTTTGGGTTAGATGCAGAATGCACGTTTTTATATCTATATTTTCTGTGAAAGACAATGCTTGCTTTCCAGTGTCTTATGGTTGCCCATGGATTATAGACAGTAATGCAGACATAAGCCAGATGCTCTGCTTTACCTGTCGGAGGCAGAGGAACCTACTTCAGCAATCTGCCAAGTAGATTTCCATTGTTTCATATGGTTAACAGCAACTGGGAAAAAAATTAGTAATTCAGATATACAA
The DNA here is from genome assembly GCF_929443795.1 of Astur gentilis. NCBI lineage: Eukaryota > Metazoa > Chordata > Aves > Accipitriformes > Accipitridae > Astur > Astur gentilis. The sequence goes on from NC_064919.1 coordinate 70,366,797, forward strand.
AATGGACTCAGATTTCCATTCATGTCCTATCTGCTAGGTGGCTGATAATTCCACCTCTGTGCTTTTTCCCCTGTACTGTTGCATCTTACAAAATAACCTCCTCAAGCCCTTTTCTAAACACAACTATGGGGATGGGGATGGTGGATGGAATCCTCCTAAATTTCCCTTTTTCACTCAAGAACTTCTCACTCTAAAAAGTGCAGTAAATTGTTCAATACACAAAAACTAATGAAAAATTTAATCCACCATCAATTGTCTGTCTTTCCAATTCTGCTAGTTTTGGCTGGGGTAGAGTTAATTTTCTTCATAGTAGCTAGTATGGGGCTGAGTTTTGGATTTGTGCTAAAAACAGTGTTGATAATACAGAGGTATTTTTGTTACTCCTGAGCAGTACTTACACAGAGTCAAGGCCATTTCTGCTCCTCACCCCACCCCACCAGCGAGGAGGCTGGGGGGGCACAAGGAGTTGGGAGGGGACACAGCCGGGACAGCTGACCCCGACTGACCAGAGGGGTATTCCAGACCACAGGACATCATGCTCGGCATAGAGAGCTGGGGGGGAAGAAGAAGGAAGGGGGGACATTCAGAGTGATGGTGTTTGTCTTCCCAAGTAACTGTTATAGGTGATGGAGCCCTGCTGTCCTGGAGATGGCTGAACACCTGCCTGCCCATGGGAAGTGGTGAATGAATTCCTGGTTTTGCTTTGCTTGCGTGCGCGGCTTTTGCTTTACCTATTAAACTGTCTTTACCTCAACCCACGAGTTTTCTCACTTTTACCCTTCGGATTCTCTCCCCCATCCCACTGTGGGGGGAGTGAGCGAGCGGCTGCGTGGGGTTTAGTTGCTGGATGGGGTTAAACCGCGACAACATTTTGCTGCCGATTCCCCTCATGTTTTGTTTAATTTTTGTTATCCTGCTTTTTGAAGCCAAGACCGCATCTTCACATATATATATACAGACTACCATTAGGAAACTACTGTAAAGAAAGCTAAACATTTGTGAGAAACCACATAACGATAAATGACTTGCCTGAATGTCTAGTTTAATGAGGATCTTCATTTATAGCAATTGTTCAGGCACATTCCTTTCTAGATCAGCAGAAAAAGGATATGAGAAATGAAGACTTAGGGATTTCAGGTTTTGCTTTCACTCATCATTTTTCTATCAAATGCCAGGTTTTTGGCATTTTCTTAAAGCAAATTTTCCTTTTTGAAACAGAAAGCACAAACACAAAATGTAGCAGTGACTTAATTCATGTTTAATATAAGGTATGTAAATAAGTGCCATGGTCACTCTTAATGGAAGAACATTCCTATGTGTGAATACAATAGATAGGCAGGCTTTTTTAAAAAAAGAGTATGTGAGATACCACCTGCAGTCACCCATGCGCCAGCTAATCTGGACTTGCTTCTTAAGGATGCTGCTAGATAGACCTAATTGGAATAAAATAAAGGGAATGATTTAATGTGCTCAAGAAACTTTGAACTCTGTTCATTATTTGAAAAGGCTTGCTTCAAGGTAACAAGCAACAGAAGTATCCAGATAAACCACTCTTTGTAGAAAAATTGGTAGATTTCAAAGACACCTTTTATTACTTTTAGATTTGACACAAGTAGTCATTGTTGGGTTTTTTTTTTTAAAAGCATTCCATTAAAAATAAGAAATAAGTGAGCATTCAACAATCCTTTTAATGTTATGGCACTGTAATCTGCTTCTGTAGAAGACACAAATAGAAAGCATAAATGCAGCTATTTGCAACAAGATATTCAGACCAGAACTTTCAGAAATGTTGAAAACCTTCTGAGTGCCATTTCTACCTTTAAGTATATTTACTGCACCCCCAAGCTCAGCATTATTCACAGATTTGCTGAGGGTGCACTTTCTCTCCTCTTCCAGGTTACTGATAAATGCATTAAAGTGGATAGCTGTCCCTCAGGACTGTGGCTGGCCTCCAGGGAGTGTAGAAACTGTTAACCCATGCCCTGGACCCTGATGAACCAGTTAGTTATTCACATGTCAGAGTCCACCTGTCTGAACGCAAGTTTTATTAGAAATCACACTAAAACAAAGTGACTTCTGAAGCAACCAAAAAGACATGTATATTAAGGGGGCAGGTTAGTATAAGGAGCTTGGACTGAATTGCAAACAATTCCTAACTCCCATCTCCTTTAAGAGGCAGGTCCTTGTCTTCACTATTCTCACAGCTCAGAAACTTTGAGCAATATTCTGCCTTATAGAGGAGTATGTATACCTGTGTATATATATTATATATATATATAAAATGCAACAATATTCATTTATATATATATATATATATAAAATATAATTTGTCTTTTATTCACTTCCAAAGCCTGACTTTGACTTCTACTTCTATCAGAAATCCCCTTCCCCATGTCTTTCACTATGATCCCAACCTCTGTCCTGGAATTCTTTCCCTTTTTCTTCCCCTAGGGGTACCCAGGGAGTTGTGATTAATCACTTTATTTTGCAGTAAATAGCTACTTAACAATTTTTCATAGTATCTTGATGCAAATAATGGCAAAATTCCTAGTCTAAGTACTGTGATGAATTTCAGGTGACACGTGCCTAGGCTTGGATCTGTGTTTGGAAGGAGAAGGTAATGTTAATGAAGGCAAGTTAAATGTTCTGTTTGCTAACTGAGCTTAAATATTGAATTTAGAAAGAGTGCTGCCAGGCCTAACTTGGTGGTTTAGTCAGTACTTAGCTTCTGGTATGAGTCAGAAAAGAGGATGAACAGGTGATCCTTCCTGCTGTGTTATCAATTTGTGCTTGTAAAAGAAAATATGTTAATTAGTGAAAAATCCACAGCCACGTACTGTTTCACTAGGCTGCATGACTGACTCCAGGACTGCCTGAAAGCAAATGCGGAAAGCCTGCAAGTGTCTTTCTCTCTCACTGTTCCCTTACACCAAGTATTTTGGGAGCACTAGAAGGACGATCTCTTTCTAGGCAGGCTGGTGGCAAGAGAAAGTCTCTATTGCTTAATGAAATTCCTATTGCTTAACAAATGCTTGAAAAGAAGGGTAGTTTCTAATGGTCAGGCATTCTGGTCAGCTGCCTGGCAAGTGGCTAACATCATGTACTCCACTTGGGGAGGAAACCCAGCAGCAGCAAAGTTTCTGCTCTCCAGTATCTATCCCTGTAAGAGGAAACTACTCTTGAACCCATGTTCCCAGGTTTTTCTGAACAGCTCTCAAAGGTAAGGTAAAATCTTACAATGTATGTGGTATAATAATTATCGATGCAACTGGAAGATAGCAGAATTAATTCCTAGATCTGTGACTCCGATCCATAATTATTAAGTGATTAGCCAGAAAACTGTTTTCTAGCACAGTATGCAGACCTCCCCAGAACAGCACAAGCAACGTGAGCCTCAGCTTGCTCCCACCCCAAACTTCCTGACCCTTAGGGTTACATCTCAGGGGTGTGCAGTGCAGCACCCCAGCCTCTGTCCCACCTTGTACCCCAGCTTGTGCAGCGCAGCTCTTTCCACACCCTGCTGAGAAGCTATGTGCAGTATGCAGTACTTGGGGCACGGAGCAAGGGGTGGCCCCATATGCTGTGCAGGGCATGCGGTGCTCAAGGGTACTTCCCCGTGCGGTCCCTGACTTTCGCCCTGAGCTGCAGTCACACTCCTTTATATGACCAAGGAGGTAAGCAGGTCCCCAGCTTTTTTGCTGTTTGGTCTGCAGCATTGTCTCAAGCGCTGGAGAAAAACAAATTAGAGGGTTATGAGACACTGTTTCTTAAAATTTTGCCATGTTAATTTGAGGGTTGCTGCTTTTATTGTTCATGAATCAGAACTTGACAGCACTGTTGGAGATCTGCACGAGAGGAAGAACTTTGTGCTAAATGGTTCCCTGAAGAGAAACCAAGGCAGGGTTTATGCCAGTAAATCGGGCTGAGCAGCCTTAAGGGTGAAGCATCAAATGAAATCTCTGAAGAATGTTTTTCAAGAATCTCAGTTTCTATGGGTTGTGTCAGGCTCTTGGCTAATGTGAATGCCTTTCTTCTGTGGCAGAGCTGGAGCTGGGGAGAAGTGTGTGTTTTTCTTTTTCCACAGAAAGAGATCATTAGCATCCTTTGTTTATTTTAAGTAGGTATACTGAAGAGATTAAATTTGGTTTTGAAACTTGCATATCTCTAATTGACTTTTTAAAGTCGAGGCAATGTTATAAATAATCTACAAATGATAAAGACAGTAAATTGTTTGTTTTTCTTGCCAAATGACTTGTTGATAAACATCTGTGATAAGACTTTAAAATATGAATGCCAAGGACTGAGACGTTTCCTTTGCTGGGCAAAAAGATCTTAAGAAATCTTGAAGAATAACATTGTTATTCTTCACCATTAGTCACCAAGCACAAAAGTGATTCTTGTGAAAACGAAAGAAAGCTATGTTTAAAGCACAAACTGAGATTGTGTAGTCATTATCTCACACACACACCCACACACACACACACACACCTGCACAACATTACATAAAAACAGTAGAGTAGAAGTATATTAATAATTGCAGGAAATAAAATCAAAAGGTGGGTTGCAAAAACAACGCAAGTTTTTTTCTCGTTTTCTGAAGCAGTGCTCTCTTTCTTTGGGGAAAAAATGGGACCTGTTCCCCACACCCCCAATCTCAGTAGGGGTCTCTCCATCTTGCCATCACCCACTGTCCTGTGACCTCTCACTGATAAATCTGCAAAGTTTTTAATTCACTGCAAATGGGGGGAGATCCTATTGCTAGAACCCAAATTTCTCATGAGAGAAACTTCCCACACACTGAAGCTGCTGGGTGTAAGTAATCTCTGGTGGAAAAATAATCTCAGCTACATCTGAACTTTTATATAAAAGGCATTTTCCAAAAAGAATATGAAGCTTAACTAATCTAATTTTGAACTGAAATCTGTATTCATGTACAGTGAAATTTAAATTATATAAATGCTGTTTTACACACACACACACACAAACAACAATCTTTTAAGCTATTAGCTTTCCCTATCACTAGAGACTCTGATATGTGACTTTAACAAAGATCAGTGTGATGTCAAATCAAAGCAGACATAGCTAAGATTCCCTCTCCATTTCTTCAGTTTTCTTGTCCTATTTTGTAAGACGTATGTTCATCTTCTAGGTTATTCATGACATCTGAAATGTAATTGAGGGAAATGATGAATAAACAACAAATTAAAACATATCAACTGTGCCTGTCTGCTTCATGGGCATCTGTTCATGAGTGTGTGTATATAGAAAAAAATACTGGTATGTTAAGACTTGGTGCTACTTAATTAAAATCAAAGGTGTTTTCAGTTGGCGTGAGGGGAAACAGGTTCTAGTCCTCAGCAGAGCATAACTTGTGTAAATAGGAAGAATTAGGCATTTTCAGGGATGTTAAGTATTGGTTCCCTCTGACTGGAGTGGCGTTCTGCTTCTAACAAGTTTATCTGTAAGCTTTGTGTGCAAACATGTGGTTTTTGAACTTTAAAATGCTTGCATCTCGTTGTATTAAAGCATAGGAAAATTTCTGAAGACATACATCAGAAAATCAATTCCAACAGTTTGCTTTATAGAAATTTAAAAATAAATTAACAAATGCTAAAGAAGTTGCCAATTCTATAAGTAAAGCAATGCCTATACCTACTTGTCTCTTGTGTTTAAGAATAGGCAGTTTCTTTTGATAGTATTCTCCAATACTATAGGGATAGGTAGTAGTATGTAACAAGGATAACTTTCTAGCAGCAGCTTTGGCAGAGCTGGTGGCATTTGCTCAGTTAGACCTTAAGACCATATGTGTACTAGTAAGATAAAACATATCTAAGGATATCCCAGGAGCTGGAACGCAAACATCTGTGTTTCCAAACCCTTAGAGAGGTTCCCAACTCACTGTTGGCCTTGTCCAGCTGGCACTCTCCCAAGCAAGATATAGGTTGGGCTACTCTAAATATCTAAATGTTGCCTTGCATGTGGTTAAAATAATTTTAGTGAACAGAAGAGATAGCTAACATAGACATGGGATCTTCTGGGTCTACACTGTTCCTGTGTAAATGCAACCTATATTCTGCTTCAGTTTACAAGTGAATTGCTCTTAGGGCAATAAAAAATGAAAATTCTTTGAATAGAAAGCAAATATCAAACTTTGCCAGTCTTCTTCTTACTAAGTCTCTCTGTCCATTGACTACATTAGCATTATGGACTACAGAACAATTACAATCACAGTGTGGTACTCCAGCAGACCAGTGTGCTGGTGACATGCTGTTATCAAAGCACAAATTTTAAGCAAGTAAATACCAGATTAAAAATACATAGCATGAAAAATTATTAAGAAAGGAAGGACATATTAAATTGTTGCCTCTGCCTAAAAACATATGAAAAAAATTCAAGTTAGTGAACTGTTGGCTGTGCTGTGGGTGAATTACTTTCTCCCACATTGACACTCTGGACCCCATACACTCCACTGAAGAGTGTATTGGTCACTGTAACAAAAAAACAAAATGGATACCAAATTACAAAGTCTAATTGTTTATGCATTTCAGAATGAAGGGGAGAAACTTGGTTCCAGACAGGTTCCCAGCTCTGTTTATGCATTTTGTTTGAAATGGCTCAAAAGGCATGAGCAACGTTTAAGTGCAATGGCTTTAGAATTAGGACATATTTGCTGTGATTATGAGGGTGTGCTACCTCTATATCTCAATGCTGTACAAGAGCTATGTCTCTTGTCCAGTATGAAGAAGCTTGCACTGCTGACTTCCAGCTTGCCTTGCTCTAACCTCCTGAGCTATGACTTCCTACTACCAGAACTAATATATAGGTAGATATATATATATATATATAAAATTGAAATACGAACATATACATATATACAAGTGTGTTCTAGTTACTCTGGCTTCACCTTTTGATTCATGTCACTAACCAAATTCTGGATTCTGTTAGTTTTCCCCATTAGGAGATAAAATTGCTGGGTTTTTCTTTGATGAGATGCTTGTGTAGACACTCACTGTGCCCTGGAGAAACAAAGCACAAAACTAATTAATATCCCCTTTTGAAGCAGCACTCTGCCCAAAAACATCTTTTCATATGCCTTCTTTAAAGGCATGTCCTAGCTGGGGATGTGCCTAATGATTTTCACTGCCTTTGTTATTTTCTCTACAATATAGTTTGGACATGCAAGGCTTCACTGAGCCATAACCGATAGGAAACTATGAACTTCCATGAGTATTCATTTTGGGCAACAGCATGCGCCTTTGTTTCCTAAAAGAGTGTAATTCATTAAATGACCAGACAAAAAGCTGTGTTGATGCACCCCTTTCTTTCTAGAGATGCTTTGTGCAACCTATAGCAATATCATCTTGAGAACGGAAAAAAAATGTAACCAGGAAATTAATGAAACTTGATGTAGCATGGATTCTGTGGCTTTAGGTTAAGCTCCTGTGTGGGTTTTCTGCTGTCTGTTAAGCGTGCCATTTCTGCAGTGGGGGTGTGCCTCTAGCAAACATTGTAAAACTCTAATACCTTGATCTATCTGTATCTAACACCATTTTAGGCAGCCAACCAATATCTCAAATAAACACATCTTGAATTGTCAGGATACAATATTTCAACAAATCAGATTACAAATGCATTGTCAAGTGATAAATATCCAGATAGTCTCCTTTTAGCATTGTTTTTAAGAATATTTGGACAGATTATCTGCCATCAAATCTGATACTGACAAAAATTCACAAGTATAAAACAAGCACATAGTCTTCCAGAAATGACAATTATCTACAAGAAGAGTCAGACTTGCTCTAGTTCACTAGAGAGGGAGAAAAAAGATTGAGGAACATCAAGCTTGTTAAGGTTTTTCTAAACACTAATCATGCTTCTGCTTTTGCCCTTGTCCCCTCTCTGGAATTGTGCACTGTTCATGTACACCACTGAGATAAAATATGTTAACATAAAGAGGGCTGGTGAATCACAAAGGGGAATTCTTTATGTAGCTTGTTTCCATATGAAAGTAGCAACGTTTATGCATAAATGGCTTGCAGCATTTTTTATGAATTGGGCCATAAGTGCTCATGATTGTCCTTGGTATGCAGTTTTCAGTCATTAGGTAGCGTTGAAACAACAGGAGGAAAAAAAAGGAAACATTTTGTACCTGTGGTACTGACTTGGGCAACACAGTTTTAGCAAAATAGCTACAGTCTTTTTCCTTTTTGTTATAAATTATGCAGGGACAAAATGATGTGTGAATCAATAAGAAGGCAAATAACGTATTTCTGAAACATTAATAGTCAGTGCCGTACTCCAGAAAAGCGGGAAAAATTGTTACCCTGATTTTTCTATCTGATTTAAATTCACTTTCCCATCTTCACTAATCTGGCTGCTGCCTTGACAGAATCAGATTGTGTACGGAAAAAGAGATGATGCTTCTCTCATCTCCAGGTTAATAGTATTTCACTTTTTTTCTTCTTTTCTTTCTTTTTTTTCTTTTCTTTCTCTCCCTTTCTTCCTCCCTTTCTTCCTTTCTTTTTTCACTGCTTGGTTTTTGTTATTCTAGGGGTTTTTAACACATTATCCAACCATCAGCTTTTTTTAGTAGGATTTATTCTGAATCCTTCCTTTCCATCCAGGAAGGAGAATATTAGCTGAGAACAAAAGCCTCTTTAAGATGCACTACAAGAACTGGAACAGAGTGAAGGTATGAAAAACTCATGGTTTTTGTTCTTTCAAACTCTGTCAGGACCCTGAACGTAAAACATATATGTTTGAATGAAGTAAAAGACATTCATTTAACATGATCTAAATAAGCAGCAGTGGTCGTTCATTTACTTAATAACCGGTATCTGAGCCTAAATAAGACTAGAACATTTGGGGTTTCTGAATGTTAATTTCTATGAATTTTAACTTTTCCTGTGTTACTTCTAATTGTATAGTGCAACGAATCATAGATTTTAAGTGGAATGAGGTTTTTGATTGTCCTTCTATCTGTACCTTTCATCACTTTTGCTTTGATTTCCTTTCCCTTTTTTATTATTTTTTTTTTTTATTTTCCTTACCGCTTTGCTAAAAGGGACATGATGAAAATAGAAATAAATCACTGCAGTATTTCTAAACTACAGGTGTTTGGTACCTGCTCCAAGCCTGTAGAACCACAGCAGTTAATGATCAAGTTAAACATTATCATTAACATACTAAACATTAACATCTTCAGGGAGAGATAGGTAGACCCATTTGGTTGTTATAGCAGGACAAATTTATCTCTAATGGAGATAGTGGTTCCTACTGAATTGTTAATATTGAAGTAAATGGAGTTTCTTTGGGGGGGCATGCATCCAGGTACTGATAATGATAATCTGATTTTAACTCAGATTATGTGATGATATCAGAGATAGCATCACTTAATTGTGTATTTGTGTAACAGCCAACTCTGACATTTGTGCATTCAGTAAATAAACTGGTGTTATTAGCCTCCCACAAGAAAAGCTTTTTAAAGACTATGCTTACAAAAAGAAGTGCTTCTGGTTAATGGTCTTTATGTTGAAGGAAAAAAAGTTATGGTGATAGTTATCACTAGCAGATGTAAATCCTAAAATAATCTTAAACTTTAAGCAGCTTTTTTTCAGGTTAACATTTCATTCTAGATTGAGATTAATCCAATGTTTAAAGATTACCTGTGTAATGATCCTTGCCTGTAAACTTTCAAATTAATATCATAAGGAATTAATTTATGGCTTGTTTCTAGTGGCAGAAATCGCAAATTGTCATATGTGTTCCTCAGCCCATTGCTAGCCTGCCTTGTAATGAGAGTGAACCTGACTGGTAGGTAATGTAGCTGGCTTTGTAATGGGACTGAACAAAAGACATCCTGTCCCTTATCTATGCATCCTAACGAGTTCATAAGCAGAAGGAGGATATTTCAAGGGTTTCTGTATTTCTTTTGCCTTCCTTTCTCTCCCAGTCCAGGTGACTTGCTTGCAGTCCATCAGTAGGAGATTCTCCAGCAGGTTAGGGAGTCAACTGTGTGTGAAATGAAACAATCAACCTGATCTTCTGTTCTTCCAGGCTGGGTGGGATAGCTTAGAGCTGGTGAGTGTTTCCTTGGTTATCTGGGGGAGCTGTGCAGCATTGTACCCTTCCTTCACCCTTCCATGCAACATTACCAGTAGCCCCTGTTTGGACCTGGGCTGAGTAAACTGGAGTTATTTAGCCCAATCTCACTAACAAATCTGATCATTAGAGTGTTCTGAAACTCAGTGCTGTGGGCTTCTGCTCCAAACCAGCTGTGTGGTGGGAGGGGAGGAGTACGTGATGAGAAGCAAATGACAGACACAACTGTAGATCAATGTGGTGATTGTATCAATTTCAGATTCTCTACTAACAATAGGTGTCTGATTGGACACCACTGACTTTATTGGGAAGTAGATGGGATATAATACACCTTCCAGTGCATTAGTTGTTTCTGCTGATTGGATGAAGGATAAATTTCACATGGAGGACAGTTTGAGTCCCATCATTCTCACAATTACATTGAACACCAGCTAAAAGTGTCCTGTTGCTGCTGCACTTTACAGCAGCAAATTAGAAGGATTTTCCTAATGCATTTCCTAACCATAGTCTGTGCAGCATCATTCTTCTATAAACTGAGATCTAGGTCAAAATGTCTCACCGTTCTTAATTTCAATAATGTCATTTAAAGGGTAATCACTTTCTCTGGAAAAGGAAAAGGACAATAGAAAGAATAAACAGAACAGTGGGACTTATGGAAATGGAACAAATAAATTGAATGTTAAGAAGCTTTTATTACAGTAAATCTTATTCTATTCCAAAACACAACAATGTGAAGTATGTAGTGAAAATAGCCATAAACCGAATCATCACCCTCTTAATCCCATAACCCTACCCCCCATAGGATTTTTAACAGTACTAGATTATCTGGACTACCTCCCTTTGTTTGAACCACCAACTTAACCCCATGCAGAAACTAATGTGTGAGATTTTTCATTACTGTTTTGAAGATTCAGCTCTGTAAAATGTTGAAGTCTCTTCTAATGAACCAGTAAAGAGAAGGAGGTGAGTGGGAGGTGGGGGGAAATCCCACAGTTTGCTGAAGAACATATTATTTGTCTTCCACAGACTTAAAGTTCTGCGAGTTAGCTCTGCTGGCCCAGGGCCAGACTGCATAGTACATTTTAGAGTCACGCCCCAAGACCCCAGTTCATCAAGGTACTTAAGTATTTGTCTGATGTTCAGTGTATGAGGCATACAAGTTAAATTGGAGTTTAATTATGTGATTAACTCTATTTAACATTCTAAGCAGAGCATATAAGAAGACCATGTAAATAAAGCGCGGAAGAGTTACTTTCAAGAGTAACTCAATAGCTGTTAAATATTTTCTATATGGTTCATGAATTGTGTGGCCTCATGTATTTACCTTTTAATTGTTCAAGACTATTGGGATTCTAAAAACAAACAACTGAGAACTAATCTGATCTAAGGAGCTTTCCAAGGAACATTTTTATCATTTATCAAGCCCTCTTTGCTCTGTTAGACTTCACCGAATGACAAGGCTATTTTCAAGCCATAAACCCCCATGCCCCATGCAGTTATGGCATGCAACCAAAGAAGTCTGGAGGAGAAAATGAAGTCATAATTAACAACAGCTGCTCACGCCTAGCATTTCCAAATAACATCCAAGATATTTTTTTCCTCCTTTTTTTTTTTTTTTCTTCCCAAAATCCAGAATCAACTGAGATCCTAATGATTTATCTTCATGGTAAAAAGAGGAAGCCTCACAGCAATCTCTGGGGTCTCTTTGTTGTCCAAGCCATGCATGAACTTCTCATCACAGTCCATTTGATAGAAGTTTCACCGTTGTTTGTTTGTTACATTCAGTGACCAAAATTAAAGCAAAATGACAGTAATTTCCTTTACTCACATATTGTTATTAGTTTGGTGCAAGGCTCTGTCATCAAAGCACACGGGAGTGTTCTGTACTTTAGAAGCTAATATTAAAATATAGAATGGAATGATCATGTTTTATTGGCTTAGCCTTTCTCTGCACTGCTTATAAAAACAGACAGTGCTTTAAAATGTCTCACTAATGCTTATTTTCCTGAGGGTGGAGTTGACCTCAAGTAGTTTACAACTTGGCTGTTAGTTAAAACTAATTAACTTTGACTTTGTTGTTAGAATAGCCTAATCTGCAGTTTCATCTTGAAGTATATTCAGATAAAGAAATAGTATATTCAAATGAAACAATGGAAATAGTGAGGGGTTTATATGTTGGTTGTATAAGGAGGTCTTTTCCTCTGCAGTCTTCATATCCATATTCCTAAAAATGTTTGTGGTTTCACACAGTCTTACAATTCTTTTCAACCTGGTCCACAACTCTTCAACAGTGAAAAACACTCTTTGTAGTTTCCACGCTTTATCTGCCTGTTTCCAGTTCTTCCAAGTAAGCAATACAATTTCATTTTTAAGCAGCCTGACTCATATGAAATAGTAATTTTTCTTAAAATGGTACAGCTTAATGCTTCTAAACAAAAAGCATTGTGCTAAGGACTAAATTTGCAATACTTCTTAATTCTATCATTAATCCTTGATGTACTCTCTCTGTGGGGCCTTCCTTATAACATTATCACTTCGTAAGAGTAAGCCATACTTTATTTGTGGAAAACACTATTTTAATTTAAGCCAGAGGAATGGAGAGTCTCATGTTTTAATTATGCTAAAATTACAAAAGTGACCTTATCATACCACTTTTACAGAGAAAGAATTTGCATTAGGCGGTAACTTTTGAGTAAATAATTGTCTTTAATAGCAAAAAATAACATAGGCTGAGTTTGTATAACAGCTATGAAATTGGTCTTAATGTGATGTTCGGCTTTAATATATCAATTAGATCAATACATTAAGCATTACTTTAACTTAAGTAAAAGTTAAATAATTCAGTTTTAGGGAAAAGATGGCAATAAAGTCTAAATTGCTCTCTTTAAAAGTTTGTTTTATTTGAATTTGCATCTTTACAATTAACATAAAGTGAAAAACAATTTAGGAACTTATTGCCATGACATTAATATTCAAAATTAATTCTTTTTCTTTTGTTGCAGTGGAAACAAAGAAAAAAGAAAATTCTAAAGTTCTGTGTTTATATCCGGATCCCCCAAAGACTTTGGGACAAACCGTTTACCATTATAAAGTACAAACATTACATTCACGGATCTTGAAACTGTCACTCATAATGTCCTATTTTATTAAGATAGCATTAAATAGTACTAAAACAGTATTAAAATAATATTGTTAAAGTTATTTTATGAAATCTGGGGCTGGACTAAGATGCCAAACTGCATAAACTTCGAATGAAGATATACCAATGTGCTCTAGCAAACCTCCCTCACTGCATTGATTACATTTGCAAGCTTTATTGTCTGATGAACACCACCACAGTACCCACAAAACAACACGGGAGAAGTCAGCTATAATTTCAGCCTCACAGTGGCCTGATCACTGCCCTCAAACTTGTTGATTTGTGCATAAGCCTCACATTAGGTGTTTTCCATTTGAGAGTTCTGGAGCAAAGGAGACAATATTCGTCAGTTGCAATCAGGCATTTTGGTAACTAATTCAAGCAGATCGAAGACTTGGGAGTTTGATGTTAATTGGTACTTCATCACTTTGCTACGTGGAGTGAGGGCTCAAAAGCTAGAACTCCTGGAGAAATGTGGCAGTTTCATCCAACAAACTCTCCCCCTGCACAAGCCGTGATGCTCAAAAGTCTTTCCTTTTTCTGCCCAGCTGCTGCAGTTAGTCTCCCTCTCTCTCTACTCAGCTGAGGTTAAGTGCACACTTTAATGTCTTTGTGCATATTTGTGAAGTAGGAGCATATACCTTCTGACCCCAAAGAAAGGAGAGCAAGGGCAACGTCAGCAGTGGGGTGAGAGGTTTGTATAATCAGGCAAATACACTCAAGTCACACTGGCTGCTACTTGGCCATTAACAGGGAGCTAAAAGAGGAGGTCTGGGAAGGAGGGGCTCGCAGTGGCCTTCCCCGTTCCTCCCAGATTGCACTGGTGCCGCAGTGACATTGTTGGGACGCAGTTCACAGGGGCACTGACTCTCTGGGCTGCTCTGAACTACCACGGCCCTCAGCCTGGCGGTGAGAGGTGGTCTCTTGGAGGCAGGCGGAGCGAAGCGATCTTCAGTTTGTTGCAGGCTGAAATAAGAAAATGCTCTGGCTTAACCTCTCCTCTCAGGAGAAAATTCACTCTGATTCACCTGAAGAATATCAAGTAAACCCTAAAACTTTGACCTATGGCTTAAATGGGATTTTAGTGTACAGGAAAAGACGCTTTCTAATGCTTTTGCATAAATCTGCGTTGCACTTTTTGCAGTAAGGCATTCCATGCAATGCTTTTCATCAATCCATGTTATTCCTTAATATCTTTGCCTGCTTTGAGGGTGACATGTAGACGTGTTTAAGCTTATCTAATTCAACGCTCTTGTGGTTTGATTTTTCACTTTGTCTTATTGTCTACCTTCATTTTTTCTTGACAGTGTGCCTCCAGGAAATATTTTCCTGTTGCACGCATTTTGACATCCCCGGTGATCTGTTATACTGTCAGCTGCTGGAACTACTCATGAATTTTTTTTTTTTTTTCCTCATCCCTGTTCTTCAGGCAGTCTTTTCTTCTTGTAACACATTTCTCAGGCCTTCAGTAAAAGAAGGTGCAATGCCTGCTCTCCAAAGCCAAATTCTTCCCATTTAAACCACTGAAACTCTGTAGATCTGTTGAATTTTATGTAGTAATTTCATTTATTTTTTAAGTGAAATGAAGCAGAACCTACATTGTAGTAAATGCAATAGGAATGGGTATTGCATGGGAAGGTCTCTCTTTCTGTGCTCTTTCAGCCTCCTATCTAAACAGTTGTAACCGTGTTTTACAGAAAGGCACTAACCTCCTTCTTAGTGAGGACACGAAAGCTTGACAAACAGGAGATACTGTGGTTGTTCCGGTTGATCTAGAAAGCTTAGTGGGAACATGTTTCCCATCCAAATGAACAGAGATAATTGCCCCTTACCAAAATTCAGGGAAACTGAGTGCCATCATGGGCATCTCTAATCCAGGTGTTGCAAGGTTTAAAAAAAAAATAATAAAAAAAAAATATTGCAGTGTGATTCAAGGAAACAGATTCAGGGAACGTACCTTTGAGAGCCAAATGTGACTCACTGCATTTGAGATTCTCTTTTTTCTCTTTTAAAGAAGAAAGTACTTTTGTTAGGTAACTTATGCTCCTACTGGATTTTTAGGTTCTTTGTTCTAGATTTCCACTGGAGAATGAGCCATACAAGTTATTTTCTTACACCTAGGCATCTCAGTCTGCCTCTGCATCGAAGTAAGTAGTCTGGATACAACCCCAGTTTTAACCACTGAAGCTGCTTCACCTTTCTGAGTACTGTATTTCGGGGGGGGGGAGTTGCTTTTCTGAGATAAACTCTAGCTGGAGCCACATTGCAGAGAGGAAACTAGAACTGTTTGCATGTGGTTAATGTGAAAGTGGTATGGAGGAAGAATTATAGAATCCTATTTGCTAAATGTACCTTCAAGTTTGCTGAATAGACTAAAGCTGTTTTTGCAACCATGCTAACTTTCTGCTGAATACGTGAAAAGAGTACCTGCTCCTCAGTCCTGAATCAAAGTCAGAGAAATGATGCTTAGTGTCTGCCAACAGTA
The DNA here is from genome assembly GCF_929443795.1 of Astur gentilis. Lineage (NCBI taxonomy): Eukaryota > Metazoa > Chordata > Aves > Accipitriformes > Accipitridae > Astur > Astur gentilis. The sequence continues at coordinate 70,382,522 of NC_064919.1, forward strand.
TAGAATGAAACTTTTCAGTTTACTACTTTAGTGTGGCCACCTGCCAGTCAGCCACCAAATTTTGATTGCTATTTTAACATTAATGTTATTTTAACAAAGCACTTATAACAGAAATAATTGTGATACTTGACAGTGAAGAAATCTTTTAGTGACCATCTGCCAAAATACTCGTAGACAGCAGGAGATAAATGTCTTCCAAAATGTCAGTATTTACTGAGCTCTTAATGCTTCACAGTGAAACTCCTAGTAAGTCTTACCCTAGTAGCTTCATAGAATACTGTGACTGGGAAAAAAACTGTTATGATGCATCATCTGCAGCTGTTGGGGGGGGAAGGATTTATTTCAAAGTCTTGCTAGTTTTCGTTGTTTTGAAAGGCACTGGTTGATGATTGTGAAGCAAGAATTCCACTTGCCCTTTTTTTTATCATATCAGCTCTGGAAGATGACTATAAATTAAAATCTGTAAATATTTTTCTCTCTTAACCCATTTAAACACATGAGGCAGTTCCCAGTTTGTACTATTTAAATTATCATTTACCACTGTACTAATAAGAAAAATTAGACTGTAACCCCCTCCTGAACTTTTAAATAAAGTTACCATTGAACTTAACTTAAATAAATTTAACTTAAACTAAATTTAAACACCCCTCAAACTGCAGTCACAGTCTATGGAAACAATTTATAATTGTGACTAATAAAGAGGAAATAATATCAACAAATCATATGTATTTAACTATAAAAGTACCTTGAAGATAAATTTGCAGAAAGAATCTTGCATCCATGTTACAAAACCCCAAAACAGTCACATAGAATTCATATCTGACAGAAGACCCAATACTCTAACTGTTCTCTGCTTTTGCATTTTACAATTAGTTTTTTTCATTCAGGGGTATGAATTATGCTTATAGACAGTGTAGTGATTGCACAGAAAGCATCCATTGCTGTGAGAACAGTGTTTTTCTTTAGCCATGAAAGAGAATCACAGCTCACAACTGTGCATGGAGGTTGTGGTCTAGTCCGTACTAGAGGCAGAAATACCAATATACTTCTGAACATCAGCTATTTCAAATGTTTAATTCCTTTTTGGTGTAAATTTATTTGGAAGTTGAAAATGGTCCTCCGTCACAGTATGAGTGTCCTGCATTATATTATTTGTGTTACAGTCAAGTGTGCTAGGGTACAGCTATATGGGCTACCAACCTCTGAGGCCTTCTTGGAGACAAGATATGTATCTCTTGAGCCTACTCTACCAAGGAAATTTTTAAAGAAATAAATACTGTATGTGCCAAGAGTGCTTTGTGTAGGCAAGTTTATTGATCCATCTGTTGGGGAAACCTGCCCTGAGGGTGAATGAGAAAAATAGCCATGTCAGACCACTGTAGCAGGCCCAGGAACAGAAAGCAATCCCAAGCCTGTATTTGATAATGAACTTTGTATGGTATTTAGAGATCAGTTACAATGCTCAGTAAGTGCAGAACTGGGCTTTAGCTTAGAAATGTTTGTGAAGGAAAGTGGTCTGTCCCAGGGCCGCACAGTTCTCCCTGTGGGTTGTTTACAGATGGCCTATCTCTTTCTTGTGAAAAATGGTAAAATTGAACAGATAGAAAGAGCCCAAAAGGATGTCATTAAGGTGGCAAAGGAGAAAATCTGACCAATTAAATATTAATCACAGTGGCCTTGGAGAGGTTTTTATACTGATTCCAGGATTTCTCAGTGTCTACAGATCAGACTCGAGAGTACAGGGAGAGAGTGTAAGGGCTTTGAGTCAAGTGACTTCGTGTTGCTCTGTGGTGATACAGCATCACAGAGCAGCAGTGAAACTGCTAAACATCAAAGTTATTAAAAAAAATAACTATAGCATATCTTTTCATAAACTTGTTTTACTGTTTGAGTTCTTAAGCAAGCTACTGCACACAGTAAATTAAATTCACTTAAAGATACATAACAAGTCTCGACATGAACATAGTAGACCTTACTGGTACTGACTTCAAGACTTGCAGGCACATAATCTTCAAGGTGTCTAAATCTAGAAGGAACTTCACATTTAAATAGTTTTTAATATGTTAATAGAAAATATGGGGGGGGGGTGTTTATTGTCAAGATATGGATAATCATCTAAACAAGTTTTTTTATACAGACAGGGATGTAAGTGTGGGCAAGCAAATTATCACCAGGGATGCAAAAGTTGCTGTATGATGTGCTTCAAAAAAGCTGAAAACAAATGTTTGACCTTCCTTTTACGGAAACCTTGAAAATTAAAAACAATGATGACTGCCACATCTGTAGCTTTGCATTGATGTCTTTTCTCTTTACAGGAACACTCTGTCTCTTATCCTCAGGCTTGCATCTGTCAAAGTTAGAATTTCAGTACTTCCAAATTTTAGACAAGCATCTGTGTACAACAACCCACTTACGCTGTTTCTGTCTGTACCTACTGGAGAGATGCCTTTTTTTATCTTTTTATTATTATTATTTAGAAAGCTGTGTCAGTGCTATAAACTGCCCAACAAAGTCCTCTAAAACAAATGAAAAAAATTAAATTTAACATGAATTTTCATCCACAGAATGATGAGACAAATGGAAAGTCTGGATAGGGATTACTAACAGCCTTCAGTGTAAAATGTAAAGGGCATCCAATTAGTTTAACAGAAGGTAGGCTCAGAACAAATTATCAGGTTTTTTCATGCAGTGGATTGAGACTTCTTGCTTACAGCTGTTATGGATGTTAAAAGTCTGCAGTTTCAGAGGAATGTAGTAGGGGTGATGGACAAGCAATGGAAGACAAAGCTGTGGAAAGGTTGTAACACCTGATCCTATCCAGAAGCCACTTGTGTTTCAAAGATGCTTAGGCAAAATATCATGTTTATTTGCACTCTTACATCCTTTCCTAGGTACCCCTAGGCAAATGCTAGGCTTAGATGGTTCCTTGGACTGAAAATACAAACTATTGTCACGTTTTATAACATCTTCAGTATGATCAGGAAAATGCAAGTTAAGATTTACCTTATCGTGCATGTGAAGCATAAGCAGCTAGGTCTTTTTAAAAAGAAACAAGGAAAACCGCTGTAACCAGGATACTGTCAAAGGTTGCCAGATCACTGCCATCTTTGGCAGAAATTAAGTCACGGGTTTTTATATATAATTCAATTTTATGCCATATTATTTTTCTGGAAAGAAAATAATATTGGTTAGTTTTTGTACAAGATTCTTCATTCTTTGTGGGAAACAAGGATTAGGGCTTGGAGTTTTCTTTGAAAGGATGCAATGCTACCTCCCTAGTACCCATTACTTCATGAATTGGGTAGTTTTCCTCAAATGCATGTGGAGTTGAAATGCCTTCAGGGAGTGGTCTAATCCACATTAGATATTCACCTAGTTCAGTATAAAGAGTCAGCAGGTACTATTAGATGCCAACTGTATGCTCAGAGTCCGGCACAAGAAGGTTTCTTCTCTGGGTGCACCTGGTGATGCAAATAACATGGTTGAGCCCAGAGTGCCCAGCAGGGAAGTAGGGACATTCGCACAAGAGGTACTGTCCTGGTGCACAGGGTCCTTCAGCAGGTCAGGAGGCATTTCAAAGGGAACAATCTCCCCCCACTAACTCTGCGCTTTAATGTAAGATACTGCAGTTACATATGCAAGCTAGAAGAAAAGCAGGCAAGAACATTTGCACTCGTGAGGGCTTTCAGTTGGCCAGGTGGACAGGTACGCACTACAGCATTTGGTATGGCTTAGATGTCTGCTTAGCCATATGCTCTGCGCTCTGTTGCTGCAAGATTTGGGATCAGAATCTTCTGTGTATCTTTAGGGATTTATTTTTTACATGCATGACTCCTTCTATAAGATAGTTAACTACACTGATTGGAACAATTTTCACTTTAAGTTTACACTGTAGCTTCTTGAAGTTGAAGAAATTAAGAGACTCTGTACAACATTTAGTGGTATTCATACTCATGTTTAAAATTATAGAATTATGCTGTTGTGGTTTAAGCCCAGCCGGTAACAAAGTACCACGCAGCCGCTCACTCACTTCTCCCCACCCCTCAGCCACGGTGGGATGAAGAGAAATATAAAGGCAGGCTTGTGGGTTGAGATAAGGACTGGGAGGGATCACTCACCACTTACGGTCACAGGCAAAAGACAGGCTCACCTTGGGGAAGAAACAAAATCAATTTAATTTACTACAAATCAAAACAAAAAAAGGAATCCCCTCCTCTAGCACACCTCCTCCCCCTCCTTCACTGACCTCGATATCTGCAGAGGTGTTCCTCTCCCATTCCAATCCCCCTACTCACTACCAGTTCTCCTTCTTAACTCTGTTCTCCCAGAGGCGCTGCCACCGTCACTGATGGGCTCGGCCTGGGCCAGAGTCGGGTCCGACTTGGAGCCGGGGGAGCTTCCAGCGGCTTCTCACAGGAGCCACCCCTGTGGCCCTTGCCCCACTACCAAAAAAACCCGCGCCACACAAACCCATAACATATTCTTAATATCGAAACACACTATAGCTATGAATCAAGTCTCACACTTATGCATGCATGCTTTCAATGGGTTTGCCTCTTGAGAATGTTAAATTTACACGATCAACTAGCAAAGAACAGTATCATTGTTTAAGAAGAAATACCAAATATATCTTCCATGAGAGCTTATTTCTGAAGCAAAAGGAGCCTCAGCAGTAGCCTGATACATCTGATACATTTCAGAGAGGAAATGTGAGAGTTGCACACTGTTGAAGAAGATCAGCTCTTCAAGCCCCCCTCTCCCAGAAACCTTGGCCCCCACACACCCTACTTGTGCAAACTGTTGTGGAGCAGGTTTCTGCTTTGTCCTCCTGGCAGTCCTGGGCCTTTCTGTGGCCCTGCAAAACACTGCACAGCTCCCCTGCACCTGATCTACAGTAGGAGGCTGTTGCCCTTGAAAGTAATTTCTCTGGATGGCCCTTTCTTTACATAAAATGCTCTAACAGAAGAATGGCTCTTTGGCACAGAAAGATTTCTGTGTTTTCTGTGTCTGGTTATCCAGTATACGAAATATGAGAAAGCAGCAGCAGCAACTCATCATGATCTTGGATAACACCAAATCCAAATGGAACAGATTTATATGTTTCTGAATCCAAAGGAACTCAGCCTTTGTGACACAACTTCCCACAGATGTCTCCAGATACTAATTCTAATCGTACAGCTTCTTGTTTTATTGAAATATCTAATAGCGAGTACAGTTGCTATTTGGTTTAATGAAGTTCTTGAAGGACACTTCAAAACTCTGACAAATGGAAAAACATGCTCTTCTTCAAATATGTCTGTGTGTAAACCAGTATGCCATAAGAAACCAAAAGCTTTCCCTGCCTTATTTCTAGAAGATGTGTCACAGGTCATGCATTATCTTTAAGTGTCTGATGTAGAAGATGGTGTGCCTGTCATGATTTTAAGAGACTTTTCTTGAGAAATGCTGTCATTGGTTGATTGCCATGTTCGAGGGCTCTTCACTTTTTATTTCTGAGACTGGAAAAGTCCTTTGATTCCTTAAAGGCTGACTCTAGGGGTCCCCTCCAGTCTTCTGCATGTATGAAGAAGTTGTCATCCTGTCCCTCCAACTGATCTTTCTCTAGCTGCAAGTGATTGACCCCCAAACTATTCAAGGATATTTGTGTCATGGTCACATTTGACAAGAAATGAGGCTAGAAAGTAAGTAAAGTGCTCTAGCAATCAGAGGTCTTCACAGCCTGGAGAACAACAAACTCTGCTAAAGGGTTGGCAGGTGTTTGAAGATCGAACTGGAGGTATCACAAACACACATGCTCAAGCAACAGCAACTGCCTCACACTGTTGAAAGATCAAGTGAAGGCAACCAAAGGCTGCTCTCCAGCTGTAAATAGACATTCATCAAACAAACACCTTGGGCACCCTAATGAACTCTGTGACTGGGAGGGCGTTAACATAAGCATGTATAAGATGTAAACTTACAGACATCTTCCATGAGGACTGGAAGAGTTGGTCATTTACTGTGATTTGTTACTGATACTCTGCTTCCACATCTTGAGTTGTAGAAGAAGAAAGACCACTCTGAGGCAATGGCAGGTCAACATATTAGCACCTTTCTTGTTCGCATGAGTGTCTTCCTGATGGCTTTTTTCCTTATTCCTCAGCAGAGGTTACTCATGCCTTCATAACCTTTATATTCTTTAAAGACCACCTTGCCTAGATTTCAGGTCTTTTCTTAAGACTCAGGTCTTTCATGTGGTGCTTGTAATTGTATTTGTGAATTTTCTTGTACCAAGTGGTATGATAGTTTAAACATGAGTTTCATAAAACACTTGTGCAGAGGGAGATGGCTTAAAATATTATTTTTTATTTGAATGTTAACTTTGATTCATGTCAATAGCTACAGCACTGAAAATATCATCACTTCTGTAGTGATTCTACAGTATCCTACAATAAAACACACCATAACATTTACTTAGGAGTTGTTTACAACCTTCTCTAGTTAATGATCAGAGCATAGTACAGAAGATAGGTATCATATCTGTATGTCTTTACAAAACTAGAAAATTTTTAACTGATTTCTTTAAACGTGAAGAACAGAAATCTGTCTGGGGCTCATGCATGATGCTGAGATTTAAGATACAGGAATTTTACTTATTACTCAACTTTATTTTGTTTTGTGAACTTATATTGCTCTATGTTAGTACAATCAGATGAAGGCATAGTCTACACGTGAAATAGTGTTTATAGTCACTGGTGGCACTAATATGGGGGAACAGAGGCTACAGCTCTCTTCCCTCTGGTGGTTAATCTGCATTTGATTAAGGTTATGTTTACACAACTTCTTAAAATCCATTTACCTGTATTAAGCCATATTTCCCTTTTTGGTTAACTTTGGAGGTTTTTTTAATAATTTCTTTCCTTTGTGCTTCTCTGTGCTGTGTTTTCATTATGAAATTATCAAGCTTCGCTTTAAAAAAACCCAAAGAATTTCAGGTCACAAATAATGCTGGAGAGGAATCACAGGTTCATGTTAACATCCTACTCTTATGTTAATACTGCTTAAAGGGAGTGGTTAAGCTGTATTCTGTACTTTATCCTCTCCACAGTGGTTCAGTACATGGTTGCAGCAGTGCACCATATAGCTTGCAGATACAGACATTTCTCATTACAGTGTCACAGATCTGTGCAAGAGTGTCTCTAAATTGTGGCACAGATCTCTATTGTTAACAAAAATTTTTTAACTGCGGTGGTGGGGAGGAGAGTCACAAGAAAGTTAAAGTATTAATATACTTCATTATGCCTGCCAGTAGAAATATATTGGTTGGCAAATTAATATAAACATAACATGATGACTAAACCACTTAACACAGAAAATACACTAGCACACACACGTGCATTAGTACAGTATAGGAAAGTTCTATTTATACTTAGTACTTAGATACTTTATATGTGCTGCAGTAGGTAGGCCCATAATATATCTCAACACAGTCTCCACAGCTGTAAGCTTTAAAAAGCAAGCTCCAAGGGTGGAACTTTCCAAAAGATTTTTTTGTTCTTCTTCAACAGTTGTGAAAGACTAGTTTATTGATGGCTCTTTTTCAGAAGCAGAACCCTAGAGTTATGGAAGTCATGTCCTTTAATTTCTTCTCATGATAATATTTGGACTCCTTCATGTGCTTATTGTGGGGATTTGTGCCTGAGATGTGTTGAGAGTATATGAATATGTTTCAAGTAAAATAGTTACCAGTATCAAAGTGGTACTTGTGCTGCTTCTGAAATGTTTCCATTTTCTGCAGTAAGCCTGTTGGGACAGAGGTTTTGGGTTTGATTTCTCTGAATTTTACTTCTAGATATGCAGTCATTTAGGAGATGCAAGTTTTGTGCTAGAACTAAGTTTTTGGTTTTTTTCTTTTTCTTTTTTTTTTTTTTTTTTGGAACAAAGAATTTTCAAGGATTTCTTAAATTGCTAAATCGCTAACTGCTTAAACCTGCAGTTTGTGGAAAATAGAATGCAGAATATTTAAATTTAGCCAACAAAGAGCCAGCAAATTATGTTAGATAAAATTTTATGGGTGAAGAGTTAGGTGAGCAAATGCTGGATTAAATGCAGGGGGTAGTGGTTAATGGGTTGTACTCTACCTGGAAACTGTTAACAGGTTGAGAAGCATGGGTCTATCCTGGGATCTATCCCACTTAACCACTTTTTCCACAACCAGGAGGAGGTAAGGGAACATTTGCTCCTCAGGCTGGCAGGTAAGGGGGCCCTGAGTGATGGGACTGCTTCTGACTGGAGAAAGGAAGGCTTTGGGGGCACCTCAGAGCAGCCTTCTCCTGCCTGTGACCTACAAGTTGCGAAGACGGAGCCAGGCTCTTCACAGCCTGACAGTAGCATGAGAGACAGTGGCCATAGACTAAAATAAGACAAATTCAGACTGGAGAGAAAGGGAAACCTATTTCCTCATGGGAACAGTCCAGAGTGGAGAAGGCTGCCCAGAGAGGCTGTGTGGTCTGCATCCTCAGAGGTTTTGACGGCCAGGCTTGAGAAAGCCCTGAGCCACATGGTCCGACCTCCTCAGTGACGGTATTCTCAGTAGAAGGTTGGATTGGAGACCTCCCAACATCCTTGCAACTTGAATAATTCCATGTTAGAGGGACAATAGTAAGACGCTGTCCTCCTCCCACAAGAAGCAGTGACGTAAGAACTGAGGTAGAAGGAACTGTTTCACTTGGCAGCTTCCACACTTCATTAACAGCCAAGACAGAGTTTTCATATCAGTCCTTTTCTGTGAACACCCAGATGAGATGGAAGGTTCCACAATTGTATTTGCTGGCTCAGCCTTGTTCCCTGGACATTTTGAAAACTTAGTGCATTTCCAAAAGGACGACTTTGCACATAAGACTGTACTTTGATGCTTTGGGCTACACTAGCATTTCTAAGCATCATTTTTGTGGATAAATGTAATTGGACGATGGACCAACGTTTGTTGAATGACTGATATTTGTGTTGAGTATATATAAATAATGCAATACAGAATACTAAAATGTTAGTGCCATGAAATATATGCGTATCAGACAGGTATGAAAAAATAACACTCAGGGAAAAACAAATACATAAAATAGGAATTGAGTATTACTTTACTTTTAAAAGCTAATTTAATTACCTGAAAATACATTTTTATTTTCAATGTAAAAATTGTAACACATAAGAACTATGTATTTATGTATATTAAACCATAGAATACCTGCTAATGAAGGTACTCTGTAGCATCCTATGAGGACAATGTAACAAGCACTGAAGTAACAGAATGAAGTATTTTGTGATACATTACTTTGGTTTTTTTCTTCCAGAAATTTACTGTAGATTATTTACAAATCATGCTCTGTTGCATTTCACTCAGCATCTTGAGTGCCCAGTGCTCTACAGTTTGTGAAAAGGTATATATATAGTGTAAAAGCAATGAACAGTTCTCTCGAGGTGCTGTGTACCCACAGCTCCTGCTGGAGACATAGTTTTATTTCTTCAGATTGTGCTGCAGGGCACTCTGGAACATTATTAATTCCTAAATGTAGTTTTTTGTAGTTACTTTGCAGTGTTTGAATACAATTACTTCTTGCACATCCATGATGTTAAAAAAAATAATAATTAAAGCTGAAACATTAGATCACTAGGAAAACATTTTTGTGTTTCCGTACTGCCTCTCCACAGAATGACAGTATATTGCATAGATACATTTGGTGTGTGATGTAGGGACAGAAAATCACAAAGCAGCTGATACAGTGTTTATCATCTTAACACTTTTGTAGTTGAAATAACAAAAGCTTTTTTTTTCTCCTTCAAAAGACCAATACTTAAAGGGTGTTGATTTATGTAAATCAATAATTTATCAACTTGTTCTCTTTCTCCACTGCCAACCAGATGCTTCTAGCTTTGCTCTGCCAGACGATGTCAGCTGCAAAGCATAATGGCCTTGCGCTTCATGTAGAAATAAGAACATAAATATTTAAAAAATCCTGCTACAGGAAGTGAGGGGGAGTTAAGGTGGGGGTGAGAGATTTTGCTGGTTTACTGTGAGAACAGTGCAGGTCTACATATTTTATGGGCTGGTTTTATCGGAAGTGGAGGCAGGGACATTTCAGTCTGATTTTTATCTCCTAACAAGACTGACAGACCCAAGTCTTTTCATGGCAATTTGTTGAAGACATCTGGTGAAGCTTTCTAGGGGATGAACACACAGCAATGTGTTCCTCTGGTATTGGTTGGCATGGCAACTAGTAAAAGACTATTCAACATCCATAGGTTTCAAAAAGGTTGAAGCCTAGTTGAAAATCCATTTGGGCTCCTATCTGCAAAATTCTCCTTTTGAAAATGCACTAAACCATTTTTCAGGGAACCAGGCTGAACCAGTAAGTACAATTGTGGAGCCTTCTGTACCAAATAATTTCCAAAGTACAGTATTAATGATTCCAGGAAGCAGTGGCCTGAGATGATAGACAGTATTACTGGCACTGTACAAAATAGAATATTACCAGAAGGCTGGTAAAGACTGCTGAAGCCTGGGGGTAGTGCAGGGAAAGCTGAGACAGAGGGGAGAGAAAAATGCTGTTATCAAAGTTTAATACAGTAATTGTCATGAGTCACCACCGGCAAATAACAGATTATGCTTCATCATCACATATTGTTAAATAATATAAAGTTTATTCTACACAAGGCACTCCACTCCCTACTTGACAAGGTCGTATCACACAAACACACCCAAGAACTATACAATATAGGTTGCTTATTTAAAAAGACTGACATAGGAAAAAATATCTTGGAAAGTGGTGTTCACATCTCCTGCACACAACCAAGTAAATTGTCTTTGATGGATAACTATGTGAATATTAAGAAAAGAAAGAATTTACCACCCTGGGTGTTGTCCTCCCATAGTCATTAGTCTCAATGCCTGTGCAGGTTATGCATTTTGGAAATAGATTCATTTGGAGTTTGCTTTTCTTTCCGGAACATGTCCCTTCACAAAGACAGTCGCTCAACAGCTGTACCAGCCTTGTAGAGTTACTTTCTAGATTTAAAACAGTTTACATAATGGAGTTCAAGGGCTGATTAACTGGAAGCACACTATAACTGGAGCTGTAACCAGAGAACCATGTGGAAGGCAAGTGTGGATCATCGGAAGGTGTAAGCTTCGTTATAAAAACATGATATTCTTTCATTTCTTTCATGCAGGTGTATACAAAATAGGAACAGAAGCCAGTTAAGAGAGTCAGTCAAGGTTAGAAAACCCCTGTCTGCACACTTTGCAACTAATAAAGCAGAACTATAGGGAGACCTTTTCATATGGCAGAGGACAGTGGAATACATACTGTCTATAGTGTGTGTGTTTTTTTCAGGAAAATAAAGCATGATCATACACCTCTGAAATCCAGGTTAATCACACTGTTGAGGGCTGCTGATTTCAGTGTGCTTGGGAACATACACTAAATCAGTAAAATAGGAATTGCTGTCGGGCGAGTGTGTGTGTGCATGTGCTTGTATCTATGCTTATATTTTCTTTTTATGCATGTATTTTTGTCTGTTACTAAATTATATAGGATATTTGGGAATTTATTAGCGTGATATATTTTATCCTTGAGTATAAACTGAAAAAAAGTAAAAGAAATTGATTACTAAGTCTGTGTTCAAAATGTTAAACCTGACTACGCTGTTTCCCCTTTACCTGGACCTCCTTAGGAAACCAGATGTAAACCTTAACAAGGGTTATCCGGGTTAAATACAATTGCAGTAAACTGTACAGCAATGGGTAACCTGGCTCTAATTAGAGTTAAAACTTTTTTTCTCTTCCCCACCCCCAAAAACTTTGCCTGTGATCTTTTCAAATTTAGAGCAGAGAAGAGAAGATAACTCCTGTTCAACCCATTCCTCTTCACCCCCAAATTATGATTATATATTCTTCTTGGCTGCAATAAAGTGATGAATATAATGCATTTATGTATGTCTTTAAAACTTGCAGCTGAAGCAAAAAGATCATCTTTTTTCCCACTAATGAAGTGACATTTGCTATCCTAATATTGCTGTTCTATGAGTTAATATGGATTGTTTCAGTGAGATCCCTCTTCAGACATCCAGTCTCCAGTGTTTCACTTCACATTTTTGGATATATGTAGGTGGTTCAGAAGAGGTGGATTCAGTCTATAACTACTTGTTATTGAAGGAGTTCTCTAGCCATTAGTTCCCTTATTAACCATAAAGTTGGCAGAGGTCTTTAATTTGATGCTTTCCTACTTGGATCAACAACACACGTACAAGATCATGTGTGTATGAGTGGGACAGTCAAGGGCCAGTGCCACCCCGATGTCCTATTGACATGTATTTTAGAAGCAAAAGCACAATGGCTATAGATACTGCTTGGATGAGGATCTAGGACACTTCATTTCAAGAGGAAGTGAAGACTGACATAGACATTCATGGAATCACAGGATTGTTGAGGTTGGAAGGGACCTCTAGAGATCATCTGATCCAGCCTCCCTGCTCATGCAGTGCCCCCGAGAGCCAGTCCATGGTCCCCAGGACCATGCCCAGATGGCTTTTGAAGATCTCCATGGATGGAGATTCCACAAACTCTCTGGGTAACCTGGTCCAGTGCTTAGTCATCCTCGCATCAGGAAACAAGTGTTTCCTGATGTTCAGGCAGAACCTCCTGTGTTTCAGTTTATTGTCATTGCCTCTTGTCCTGTCACTGGACACCACTGAAATGAGCCTGGCTCCTTCTTCTTTGCACTTTCCCTTCAGGTTTTTGTATACACCGATAAGATTCCCCCTTTCACATACACTGCTCCTAGAGCCTGTGATCCTCTTTGTTCTTGTGAGGAACATGCTTTTCCTTGCTTTTTAATTCAGTGAGAGGAAGCCTGCTTGCATTTACATTATTTAGTTATTTTTAAGGTCAAATACTTAGCAAGCACTCTGTATGCAAACTGAGTTCGGTATGGCTGAAACAAGCCCTGTCATAGACCCAGGAGAAGCTAATGACAAGAACCTCAGAATGTTTAGTCACTATATTATAGGAATGACTGCAGAGGGGTTTTTTTCTGTTTCACTAGGGGCAGTAAAATTTCACTTAAGCAGCAATGGTTTTGAGTCTTGAGTATGTCCTCATGTGCCATAGCATTTCCAGTAAATGGATAGATGGCAATCTAATGTGAATCCAATTAGATGTAATTTTATCCTTTTTTTTTTTTTTTTTTTTTTGGTGCCTTTAGAATGTATCAGCATAAATTCCAGATCAAGGAGAAAACACCTTCTTTTCCCACTATATACCTGCTTTCTTGGACAGGTAAATCAATTCATACATTTTTGCAAGATGTTGCATTTTGAAGAAAAAAGCACCTTACTCCAAGTTGAATCATCAACACTGAAGGTAGCCCATGGGCTTCAGCCTCCATGGATGTATAGACAGCCCACCTACAGTAGCTAGTTAACAGTGCCTAGAGGTAGATATCTGTTCAGTTACAGTTCACTTCTTGACCATATCTGTCTTCTGTGTGAAAATATCAGCAATTTTTAATGACTGCAGATGTAAGGAGTCTGTTACACCTATTTGAATTCCTTATTAGCCCCCAAAATACTAAAACATTGGGAAGACCCTAATTAAAGCGGGGGGGAGGAAAGACACATCTAGTTCTATGCTTGATTTGGTGATTAAACTTCATTCTGTCTTTTTGTTGTCCTGCAATGTCAAATGGTTGACTGCACTTCAGGAAAAGGATCCTAGTTTTATTCTTTCTACCTACAGTGTACATTGAAGTATTAGATTAAATTTTGATGCAAGCTTTTCTTTGCCTACTGCAATCCATGAGCTGGATCCACTAAGTGAAAAATTATACTCAGTACAAAATATCTATACTTTTTTGGATATTTCTTTTTATTTTCATATGCCTGCTTCTGAGTGTCCATCTATTTTTTTCATTTGGTACATAAATAAATGGGACCTTTAAGTTACTCCTCGTGTGTGTTGCTAGGAGTCTTCACTACTAATGTACACAAACATATTCCTCTGTCTTGGACCCTCTCTTTTTCTAGGAACGCTAAATGCCACAGATACCAAATTATTTGAATGACCTGTCATCTTATTATTGCATAGCCTTAATAAATCTTCTGTAAGGTGTTGCCTATCATTACCTTGGTTTCCCCAATTGTAAGCAATGCTGCTTTATCACTAAAGAAATAGCAGAATGGTTATTATTTAATTATGTAAACATTTCTGACTTGATAAATATTTTACAGAAACATTAAAATTATATATCATCTTTAGACATCTTAATTTGATTAGTTACTGACTAATAACTAAATAAGTAACTGGCCTTCAATGTAAAGTACACAGATTACTTAAAATAAATTCTATTTGCAGAATATCTATTATCTAATCATGCCTGATTTAAGAAAATTATTTAGAAGAGCAATGAGACTTAAACAAGAATGACCCCCCTGAAAAAATCCTTCCACTACAGATGGTGATTTCCAACCAATCATGGCAGAGAGAAACTATTACTTTATTCTACAATAAAAGGCATATTTTGAAGGTTAAAGAAGGGTGAATAGTATAACTCACTCCAGTGACTTCTTCCCAGCTTACTCCCCCACATGCAACTGCTCTCCGTTTTAAACCCAGACTTCATTTTTAATTAATACATATCAAGCTGTCCGTAACCTGGTTTCAACACACTACTCCCAGTCTCACTTTAAACTTCAGTTATCCTTTAATAAAAATAAGATGTTTTAAGATCTCAGCCAGCTCAAGCAGTCACATACACTCATTGTTTTCTGTTCCAAATCAGAAAAGTGTGCTATACAATAAATCTTTTTTCACTGTGATCCTTTACAAAATGTTAACTGAAACGCTTAGGACTGAGAGACTCAAAGAGCTGTGTGATCATTTAGGCTCTGTTGTGGTTCTGAGACTTACAACCAGACCTAGCATGAGAAACAGACTGAAGTAAAATTTTGCCTTGGAGCCTGACAGCTTTTGGGCAGCTTGATCACGTCAAAACCAGGCAGAGCCAAAGCCCTTGCTCCCTCTGTGGACTTGGCTTTAAAGCTAGATCGAGGGAAGGCTCAGACCTCTAAAGCAGAGCTGAAATGTCCAAACCAAAATTTGAAAACTAAAAAAACCCGCACTCTGTGAAATCAAAAAATGGTTAAACTCATCAGGTTTCTTTTTTCTTATTTTTGATTGGTGATTCTGGCTCATAGCTCCCACCAGGAACTCAATACCTGTGTCCTGACTGGGATCCAGTATCTAGGTCTTCCTTAGGGTAATTTTAATGTAAAAATGTACATCTAGCCAGCAGAAGCTCTTCAGCAATATCAGTTAATCAGCTAATAATAATGCTAAACACTTATTCAGACCTACTCCAAGAATACCTGGTTTTTTATACATTGGCCTGTCCCTCAGGGAGCTGAAAGTCAGACAAGAAGACATCTGAAACATTTAGAAACCTGGACTAGTGGAGGCAAAATTTTACACCAATCTCGACTTAAATTTCTCAGCTTCACCAAAGGTCTACTCAGGCACAGAAGTCCTTTACTGCGTGTTTTAACAAATTCTTGACCTGGAAAAGTGGGCTCTCAAAGTGAGAATGTTATGAGGAAACATTTATTGCTGTCATTGAGGAAACATTTATTACTCTCATTGCTATTGCTATTAGTAATAGATTTTGCTTAGCTATGTAACTATACTCTATTTTATACACAGTGCAACTTGATTTGATGCAGCTGCTTTTAATTCCTGCAAATGCATAAGATTTATCATAATAATATACTATATTATAAAATTATGTTGAAATTATGTATTGTTCCCCAGCTTTTAACATCAGTATCATCCTACTCTTTTTAACACCTAAATGCCTGAAGGTATCCTCAAAGTACTTGAGTTTGGGAAAGCCACAGAAAAGAATAGGTAAATGCACACTAAGGGTCATCAGCTGTTGAAAGCTAAAACTATAAAAATGCAAGCTAAAAATAAGATATACATTTTTAATAGGTTTAGCCACCGGAACAGCCTACAGAGAAGTGTGGCAAGTTCATAATAACCTGAAGCCAATATGTCAACATTGACTCTTCTTTTTTTTATTCCCCTTCCACTGCCCCCAAGTGTGTGCTAATGCTCATCCAACTATTGGCTAGCTAAAAAAATTCTGTGTCCTATACAAAGCATGAAGACAAATCAGATATTACTACCTGTCATGGTTATAAATATGTAAGAGTTTATGACTGCAAAATATAGTTTGATTAATATAATGCCAATTTTAGGTGCCTGTGGAGTTATTTAGGCCATGTATTGTAGCTCCCAATTTGGACCTGGATGCCTACTTTGGCAGTGAAGTTCCACAGTGGTGAATAATTCAGTTACAGTTCCTAGGGCTGCCAGAGTCCAAGGGACATTCATAAGGTTGTGATTAAGACTAAAGATGGTGTAGATTATTCCTCAGGTTAAATAAATGTGTGAACTAAGTTTTCAGTGGAGGTAATTATAAGATTAAGAAAGGTCTAGGAAAAAGAAATTGTTTCATCTCAAAGCTCTTTGAATTTCACTTTATCTTCAGTAGCAGCAATCTTGTGCCAGAATCCTGAGAGTTCTGGCATTGCATATTCAGCAAGTCAAAGTGTTCAATGAGTGCATTAACTTTAAGGTGATAGTTTTTACTAGAGAGGAGTAAACACCATGTTTATGAAGAAAAAGTAATTCAAGTAACAACATGCTTAATAGCCTGACCTCAATAATGTACAAAGACTTTCAGAGTCAAAAAAAAAAAAAAAAAAGACAAGAATAAATGTAGGGAGATAAATGGAAAATGGGGTGAAATGCAAAACATCTTTGTCAAAAGTAGATCATGTCAGATTAACCCTGCTATCCTGGGTTTTAAACGGCAGTTGACAGAGGAAATGTGTTCTGTGTAGTCAGTCTAGATTTCACTAAAGCATTTGATAGGGTGCCACATGGGAAATTACCAATTGAATTTGATAATACGGGGCTAGTACAAGAACTTTTAAAGTGGATAAGAAGAGCTAAGTGGGAGGTGATAATGGATTATGCTGCAAAGGGAATTACTAGCTTGAAGAAAAGTAATGCCGTGAGTAACCTAATGACCCATTTTGAGACCAGTATTATTAAATACTTCCTTTAATGTCATGGGCAAAACGAGATTGTTAATGATGATTTCTGACAGTAATTTTGCAGGGCATCATCAATACAGGACTCAATTGGACTATTATGTGGGAAAAATAACATGATTAATAGTATGATGGAGATGGAATTACTTGCATTATCACAGGAAACCTGAGGACATACACATTTTCAGAAAAGTGATTGCACTGAAGAAGGTGTAGAGAACAGCAGATAGGACTATGCGCATTTAAAAAAGATGAGAAATGCAGTAAGGGTGGAAGTGAAGATCAGCAAGACTGATCGCGAGGACCTGGAGGCCTTTGTGGAACTCCAGTGCAATTTAGTTCGGGCTATCTCTAGACTGGTCTGACGGACTGAGTGTTCATTATTGCTAGAGAATTTTGAATGTTCTCAGGAGCACTTATTTGGATTTGCTTTCAACCTAAAAAATGTCCGGTTTGCACACTCCACAAAAGACCCACAATACAAACCAAAGCACAATAAGCAGGGACAATCAGTTTGCTTCAAATGTGCATTCTTGGTCTATAAAAATACTAGAATAATTTTTCTTATTTATATACAGAGGATTATTTCTATTTCCTTTAAATACAAAGGAAAGTGAATGCAGCATCTTAGTTTAAAAAAGGATATTCACATAAAAATAAGTAGGTATAAAGTGGATAAAACAAAAAAAACTTAAAATACATGGAATTTGCTAATTATATGTCTGAAAAAGTTAGGTTAAAATAAGTTCAGAAGACTTAGAGATGATTCAAGGTAATTTCAGATCACATCATGAATCCTGCTTTAAAGTTCTGTATAGTTCACCAGTTACAACCTCTGGGAAATGGAAACAGAAATTCCAGTGACTTCATTACAGCAGAAGGACACTAAAGCAAGCCTGTCTTAGATATTTCTTGCTTTTTATTATTTTTTTTTCTTAGCATTAATGCAGAAGAATGTGAGGGTGGGTGAAAATGAAATAGTCATTAAACAGCTGTATTTATTTGTTCTTTATCCACTTGAAAATGTTCAGGTTTGTGTTCAGCTCCAATGGGACACAGGCTCAGGTGAGATCATACTGATCTATATTGAAACATTTGTTCTCAATAGGAATTACTTTTTTAAGAAATAAAGCAAAAGGTGCTGTCACCAAACTGCTGAATATTTTGATCTGTTGAACTCTGTCTTTTAAATCATAAAAATGTTTTAGTTGTCTCTCTGCATACATTATTTTGAAGAATCTAAGTTTGATATGTTGGAGAAGCAAGACCTGTAAGATAAAAAGAATAGATCAGACTCATTGTATTGTTTCTCAAGAGAGGAAGGATAATTTGGCTGAGAAGAATAGTAACAACATTTTGTTTGTAGAGCATAATTGTCTTGAAACATTTGGAGGAGAACTTATTAGTTAGAGGTCATGCACAGGCCTTATCTTCACTATTTGAAATGTAGGCGGAGTGCCCACGAGTAAATCTACTTTCCCAATACGTTACCAATGTACAACAAATGCATGTATCTACATATTGCGCATAATAACTGTATACATCTACTATGCATATTATTGCTATGCACTCCTTTTGCTGTGGTCAATTTATATTTCATATCTTTTGCCTAGGGATTTGTTCTTGGGAGAAAAGGACTAGTCAGTCCATTAGCTGATCTGAATTTATGATGATAAATCCCTTGATGTTCAGCCATGACAGGAATTACTCTGCTCTAATGAGTAATAAATGTGGATAAGTCATGTGTCCCTATGGATTTCTTGCCCAGAAATTACATTTAGAAGAAGGCTAATTGTCTAAAATTTATCCAAATTCAATACAAATTTTATTGCCGCTAATTGCCTTTCCAGGTTTTGCAGCATTAAAGATATTTAAATGTATTTGTCATAGCACTTGTATGTGCATGTAATGCTTAAGAATAGGACCAACTGCTATCATATTTAGGCATTTCAGCTATTTCTGTAATTCAGCACTAAATCATTATGACTTGGAACACAATTTTCCATTTTTAATACCGTATCAGATCATGTTTGAAAAATTGTGTTAATGTTTCTGTCATAAAATGTGTCTTTACTACCCTTGTTTTGTAGTTCTGACATGCTTTAATTACCATGACAGTGTTATAAGCAGGAGATACTGTAATCAAATGACACCTGCTAGTGCCACTAGAGTTAAGGTTGTATCAGCATTACCATGATAGACAACACTTTTCAGGTGTTTTCATGTCAAATGGTATAAACCACTCTAAGCTTGAACTATAGCACAGAAGGCCTTGTAGTTTTAAGCTCTGCATAAGTATTATGCAAGGTGGAGAAGAGATTATTATTATAGTGCTAACAATACATACAGGATTGACAGGAGATGCTGTTGTACCTGAGTATCTGTTCCCAAGATGCAGCTCCCAAGGCCCTTGCAAACACTGTATTTCACATAACTGCTATTGTTTAGGACTACTGTTTATTGTAAAACATAAAAGCTATGATGTGCTTAAGAAAGGTGGTTCTATTAGGATGTAGGATCATCATCTGTTCGACAAGTACGTTCACTACATACTAGAGATAATGTGGAAAATCTATTGTAGGAAGTCTGTTACAATTAGGGTCACAAATATTCTGGAATACACTGAACTTAAAATTTATGCTTTTGAAATCATGCTTTCACTCAATTTTATGGCATATTTCTGTGCAGTCAAAGGAAATATGAAAATTTTCCAATACATGGATTTTTACTGCACTAAAAATATCAATGCACCAAATTCAATCAGGACAGGTTAACAGTTTTACTACTATTATTGCTATTCTGTTAAAACTGGGTAGGATTGTTGTTTGGGGGTTTTTAGGGTTGGGGTTGTTGGGGTTTTTTGAGTTGGTAGCCTTTGACCTTGCAGTAAAAATTATTGTTATGAGACAGAACTGACCGATTTGCTGACAGAATTGTTTTCTTGCAGAGCTCAAGAATGAGCCCAGTTTTGTGGTATTCTGACCTCCCAAACCAAGAGCAAGGGATGAAGAACCTCAAGCACTGAGAACAGGGAATGACTTACTGGGAGAGACACAGGGGGGGGGTGTTGACACATTCAGGTTGTGTGCCAAGACTTCACTTCTCCCTGTCTAAATTATGGTCAGAGTCTATGTGGTTAAGTGAAACTGGAGATGGTAAAGAGAGAGAAATAAAGGATGACTTACAAAGTGGTGAAGAATAGTGTGTTGCAACCTTCAGGTTGCCATCTTTGTGAAACAGGTAGGCAGAGGCAGAGCCATCTCTTCCCTTCCCACTCCCAGGTGCTCACACCTTGATGAGTTTCATCCCAAACTTCTCATCTTCCAGTGCATCTGGCCCTTTGAACTGTCTTCTACTATTCACTTATGCCCCCATTTGGGGATGGGACTAACTGTATTGTTAGTCGTCTCCTTTGGCCTGTTCTCATAACTTCTCAACTGACATCAAACTGAAGATGTAAGTTGTCTCACCACTAGCTTTGCCAAGCTGATTTCCTTTCCTGCTGATTGTGGACTGTTTGACTGGGCTTTGTTTTCAAGTTTAATTCAAAGCATGGGAGAGTCCCTATCTGGTTGTTCCATTGAGGTAAACAGTACTTGCTTGCATGCTTAAGAATTGCAGTTGTTTAATGTAGAGAATGAAAGACAGAAAGGAAGTGTGATAACAGTCTTCAAGTATGCAAATGTCACTGTGAAAAGGAAGGGACTAATCTGTTTGCCATGTCTGTAACATATAGCAGAAAGAGTAAAAGGCTTACATTTAATCGAGAAAGAATGCTAGATGGGAAGAGAAGCTTTTAAATACTAAGAATAATGAAGCATGGGGATAGACAGGGGAGGATGTGAGGTCTTCATCCTCTGAGTACACTGGTGTAAGAAAATCCTATTTTAGGGAAAAGGAGATGACCTACGTAATCCCTTCAGGCTTCTTTTGCCCTTTTTAATCATTCTTTCTCTCTGCAGCATGAAGAAAAACAGTTTAGAAATGCATATGCAATAAACGATACCTAAAAGTTCTTGAAACATGGGTATTTGAACCAAATATACACAAAGCACCATGTTTTCCCAATACCTTCATTCCCAAATTCTGTTCTTTCCATTGATGAAAAACAAGTCTGCTCCCATTGGCTGATCACTGACAATGTGCAGTGAGAACTTTTAGTTAAAAACCATTGTCAAAATATCTCAATCTCAGTGATGAAAAAGACGCAGGTGTGCTCTGCATAACTATGGGATGAATAACTACCTTATTTATAGTCTATTTTTATACTTGTTTAGAATTTTTCAGCCCAGGTTGTATATCAGACCACAGTTATTTCTAACAATAATGAACTTCTTGTAGTATTCCTATTCCTTCAGCTTTCTGCTTGCAATCTGTTAAAAGTTCTGCCTCTTGTTTAATTTATTACTGCTTCTGCTACTCTCATATTACCCTTTACTCAGGCAACTGCATTGGCTACCTCTAAAGCTGAGAATCAACTTCAAAATTTTATTGTTAACATTAAAGGCTCTTCAAACCTTTTCCCCTTTCTATTTGTGAAATCTGGTTCATGTTTATGGCCCCTCTCATAATTTATGTTTGGCTTCTGACCTGTTTCTCCTCCATCCCTACCATTTGCTGTGTCAAAATATCAGGCTTCTCCTCAATTAACACTGCTATTTTGGAAGTTTTCCCCTTTGTAGAATTCTACAGCTGAATCCTTCAGACTGTTTGCCTTAAAAGTAAACCTTTTTCTGTTGCTTTTTGTGAGAACACCGTTGAGAGTTTATGCCCTATTGTCCCATTTATTTTGTTATTTTGTTGTACTCTGATATTTAAGGGTCAGATGTTATTGCACGGCACAGTACTTATGTTTCTGAATATTCAGCTTATGCTGTTGTAGTTTTTGTCATCCATAATTGTAATTGAATTCCCAGGCATGATACATATGGATACAAAACCATAATTGTTATCTTGGAGTTGTAAATGTCCTGTCATGAGATAATACTTACAAAATTGAGAATTCAAGGACCAACATAATCTGGAAAGGGCAAATGAAGGAAGCCAAACATAGAATTGGGGAGAAGGACAAACACCTGAAAAAAAAAAAAAAAGTCTAATTTATCATCGATAGCCATAAGCACACAGTGAGAACCAAAAAATTAAATAGTATTTAGTCTCCAACTGATGATGATATATCAAAGCAGAGCTAAAGCAAAATGCTAAGAAACCTTATGGTTTATGTGGGGTTTTTTTAATTGATTCCCAGCTTGCTTCATATATCAGTTTACATTCTATCTGGCTATTGGTCAATATGCAAAGTTGCAGTAGACTGAGTGTGAGTTCTTAGCTGGATGTAGATCTCAGCAACAGTGGTTTGTGTGCCTTCTTCAAGGACATGAGCAATAGATAACTGGGCACTTTAAAAGGGCTGTGGCAGCTGCATGCCTCACTCACGTGCCTTTGCCTGCCTTGCCTGTGCCCATTCATTGCAAATGCAACTCTGTGCTGACAGCAGTCATGGTGGCTTCTTTTGATTCTCCATCCTATCTCTTTTCTGTTTTGTTTTTTTTTTTGATCCCCCTCCTTTTTTTTTTTTGGTGGCAACATCAAATCCTAGGGTGTCACCTTGGGAATGGTAAAATTTAGTTTTGTTTACATTACTAAACGGTTGACACATTGTGGCAACTTGTTTGATTTATTTTTCTGTTCCGTTTTTCAAAAAATCATTTTTTGAAGGACTTTACCTGCACTATTTTCAAGTCATGGAGAGCTTTAACAGTGACACCATGCAGGGATTGCCCTGTACTAGGGGTTCACTCCAGTGGGACTTCATACCATGCATTACCCTGAAGCCGCTTCAGTTTCAGTACCTTAAAAATGCTTGACACCTTTCTGTCCCTGAGGGTATTTGGCATGGAGTGGTATAATTAAGACTGCTCCAAAACACAGTAGCCACAAGCTAACAGCCTAACAGGAGCAGTAGATAGACTAACTCCTGACCCACAACTGGAAATTGTTTGGGAAAATGATAGCTTTTCTGGGCCAAAAAGTCACTGTCTCTGTTAGAGGGTCATGCAGTGCCACAGGCTGATCCATGGGGTGCGACTGGTCATGCTGAGTGTCCCACATCCTCACTCCCTGCACACATGCACATTGCTGCAGACTCATTCTGGTTTGATTCCATGAATTGAATGCTGGTCAGGGATTAGAGAGCATGAGATTCGCTTCTGGGGGTCAGCTTTTGCCGGAAGAAAGTCTAGTTTGAGTGCCCTGAGACACCTCTGCAATGGAAACCAGAGCACTGTCAATGGGAACAACTGGAAAAGTCACTTCAAAAGTTTGCTCCCCATCCACACTAAAACACTAACGTAGACAATCCCAAACTGGGGATGATTTTAACAGTTTAACTGGATAGGTGATCAAGTTTCAGTACTTGGAAGTACTTCTTGGCATGCTTAAGTTGCTAGCTTTAGTTCTAAATTTTTCTTCTATATTGTGATGTCCCAAGCCATGCCACAAGTGCATATATCAGGAAGCAGGCTGCACACTGGAAACCCCATGGCATCTGAACTTTTCATACTCAATAAAACCGACAGCTGCTTGGCAACAGGGTTGCTGGGTGGTCCATCTAGAACTGCTGGAAATGCACTGAAGCTTACTGACGTGGCAGCCTCATTCCTAAAGTTCCTCATTCAGACTGAAGGAGCAACACACACTTATTTTCTTGATAGTGAGATTATGTTTATATGAACATTAACTGGAGAAAAGTTTGAGAGTATAAGGCATTTTCTGAAACTTGATAAATCTACAGGATAGAACAGCTACACATAAAATGTAATGAATATGTGAGCAAATATAGTCATTTTTATTAGTTCTTGAATTATCTTGAATGGGTAACAATAAAGTAAATGTTTAAAGTTTTTTTACAACATTTTTTAATAATTTGATCTCATTGAAACAGGTTTTGGTGCCCTTATTAGAATCTAAATTGTGATTTTTTTTTTAGTATGGAAAAGTATGGATTAATGCTATAGTTTAGTTGCTCCATGTTATGTACAATTCAGGTCTCTAGCCTGGACTATATATTACATAGTCCAAGTATATTTTTTCTAAACCTTCTGATAGATGCACTTAAACTGAGATATTTTGAAAATTATTCTGCTTTCTTAAGATATGAATTATTCTTTTCTCACAATCCCCAGGCTGACTACACAAATACAGTGTTAAAGAAACAGTAGAAATTCATGCAAGCAAGTCCAAACATATTTGTACAACTTTTGAAAAGTTTGTGTAAATTCAGAATGTTTACTTATCAAAACTCTTCATAAATGAAAATACAGTGTAAATTTGTTCTGATTCATATTATATAAAATAATATAAACAGGTCAGAATTAATATATTAAATGAGAATTCCGGTCTTATTTAACATAGATTTCCCTTTAATCTCTGCAATGTAAGTAATCTATACATTGCAGGTTTGCAAATAATGTCTTAAAAATAATTTAAATATACTAAAGTAGTGTGAGGCCTGATCTTGACTTCCACAAGAGGAGATCTGGTTTGTTATACTGAAATATACTGGCCCAGTATGTTTGTTCACAAGTAGAAATCTGGTATCGTGAGAGGACCGTCAAAACTATGTTGATGGGTTTGACACACGTCTGTACACTTTGAAGCTCTTTGCATGTGTTGAGTAGGTGCATAGATACAAAAGGTTGAGTAGATACAATAACTTACCTGATTTAGAAAATAATCTTTTAGCTTTATGGTGCTGCAGGTGGTGCTGCAAACATGTCTCTATCACTGAAAATTTGTAGTGAAATGTGGTGATTGGCAAAGCAAATATTATTGTTATTACCAGATTTAACATGAATGGGTGGCTTTGAGTATAAAATAGTCTCCAGTGCAACAGTTAAGTAAAAACAAATACACAGTCAAGTTGCTTGAAATGCATTCTGTTGCCTGTCATTTTCCACTTTAATCAAAAGGTGAACTAAACAAGTACTTCAATCAGGTCTCAGGCTGCAGATAAGCCCTTGTTTTTGATAAAATCTGGGGCACAATATTGAATTTGAAACCGTATTGTTTAGTATATTTGACTGAACCTTGGCCATTGACATCATATGTGCTTATCTGTATCCTAATTTTCTAATCTGTTCACTGAGCTGTTATTTACCCGTTTTACAAAACATTAAGTCTGAATTAATTGAGACAGGATTTTGGCCTTTCTTCATATGGCTATGAGATTAGAAAGAGAAAACAATGAATTCTGGTACCCACCCCGTCGTCTCTGAAACTGAAGTACAGGTTTACAAATCTTCTATGTGAAGGTCACATCCCCAGAAGAATGATGCCAAAGGCTGTCTGGGGACCTTTCAGACCACCATTGTTTATTCCTGCATGCTCCAGACACCTGTGGAGGTCTAAGGACTTTGGGGCAACTCCTGATATCTGCCAAATCCTTGATGATCTTCAGTTAAAAAGACTATGTACCTTAAATCTTCTGCAGTTATCCATATGCACAGCTCTGCAGCCATTGAGAAGTTAATCTTAATAAAGCTTTGGAGAAAAGAAATTTTACGTGTGCAGTGAGTACAGCATGCAGTGGACAGCTGGTTGGTGTGCTTCCCAGTGAGCCCCAGTTACAGCCCCAATCTCATCCTGTCCACTTCCCTATCAGATTTCAGTGGTTTGATTTATGATTCTGGAAGGAGTTTTGTTTGGTCAGTGAAGCAATGATTCCTACAAATGAAAAATAATATAGATAATACTGTAAGCTGCCTGCTTTACAAGACAGATTTTCCAGACGTGCTGGAGGAGTGTTGTGAGCATGAGTCCCAGATTTGGCAGGATCTGTTAGTCCCCCTAGAGCATGTTCCCTCCTGACTATGTCATTACAGCATCCTTCTTGCTGCGTAGCGTTCAATATCCAAATGGTTGATTGGCATAACTTAAAATTGCGCATGTAATCTTTTCTTTTCCATATGTATAAGAACATCCAATAGCTTAGAAAATGTTATTGGCATCTGAGACTAGGAAGATTTGTGTCTTTTCAGAAATGCACAGATTTTTTTTAAAGAAATATTCTTATTTTACAGTATGCTCTTCTAAATTAAAAAATGTATATTCTGATATGTCATATGATCATTTGTTGTCTTTCATCTGAGGCCTTTGAATGCTGGTCTGCAAAGTCAGTGCAGTAATTTTTGTGAGGCACAAGAGTCCTTGTTGCTCAGGAAGGTAATAACGAATCTTGTTACACCCACAATTACTATCACCAATGGAAAAGAGCTTGGCTGGGGAGCTGAAGCATGGCTAATGTGTCCCCGAGATGTCTGATTGCAATAATGGGTCCAGGTGATGGTTAGCAGCTGGCATGAGTTAAAGAAACATTCCAGTTGCTGAATCAACTGCTTGCAGCAGAGTAGTGTAGAAAAGCCTGGGCTTTCAGCTGGTTTAGGTCCTATTGTTGTTAATTAAATCTTTCCCACTTGAGCCAGATAATAGACTGCTATCTTCCTGACTCTGCAGACAGTTTCATTCAGTAGCTTCGAGGAGTGAACTGCTGCATTAGAAAAGGAAGAAAAAGAATTTAAATTCTGATTATTTAAAAGTCACTATTAGCTGTTTCAGTATTGATCTACCTAAAACCAGCAAGCCGATGTGTTCATTTTGCAGTTCCAAATTACTAACAAATAGGGTATAAATACCTCTACCCAACTGCCACACCCTCCACTTTTTTCTCTTTCAGTTTGTAGTGCACTCATGCTGAATACAAAAAAATCCAATATATCATATCATATCATATCCATTAAGTGTATTCACAGCACACATAAAGCCTATTAAAAAAGGCATATTCATGCCATATGGACTCGTGTTGAATGTGAGGCCCTGCGCAGTTCTGAATAAAAGGCAGAGAGGCAGGCAGGTGTGGGTTTTTAGTTCTTTAGTCCAGGGTTTGGATCACTGAGTGAGAAGGGAGGCTCTGCAGCCTTCACATCCTTCCCAAGCAGGAGTCTCTTCTCAGGATGGAGAGATACTGAGTGTGTTACCGACTGTGCACCCAGTAAGAAACAGGACCTTCTGTACCCAAGAGGCTGTCCTGCTCCTCTGTGCAGTAGCTTTGACTCATGCTGTGGAGAAAGGACTAGCTTTCCTGGAAAAATGTTTTTTTCTAGGTAACTCCATGGAAGATGGGTGTTTCACCTGTGCGCTATCTTCATTTACTCTAATGAATTTTAGGTGCTGGGACAGGACGTAACTTTTTTTTTTTTTTTTTTTTTTTTTTGAGGGGACTAGAGGGAGGTGTGTTGAAATGTAAAAATATTAGTACCCTGAGTAGTCCACCTGAATTTGGTCCACACTCCCTAACAACATATGATATTCTGTTTTTCATCCATTTTTAAATTCTGAATATTTTAAAGTTTTTTAGTGAAGTGAATCTAGACAGCTTGCTCTTGGCTAGTATCTTTTTATGATAACTCTTGCAAAAAAATTTACAAATGTCACAACTGGATTAGTTAAAAAACACTGAACTCCTCTGAACATTTTTGTTGAGAATTATATGCCATAGACACACAGATAATTTATTGATGATCCACAGTAACTTTTTATGTGGTTAATTTAGCCTGTGGTTCTTACCTAAGCCCTGAGATGACTTTGTATTTGCCATGAATGTGTACAGACTGCTGACACATATGGTAACTGAACCCTTCATGGCTTCAGTTTGATTTAGTTTACTTCCCCTTGGGGGTGAAGTAACCTAACTGAACTACTACCACCTTAGGTGTGTGCACACATATTATTTCAGTTCAACTAATTAATTTTAAGGTGATTTCACTTATTTTCTTAATTTAGACTAATATTTTCCAAATGTCTCCATACAGACAACTCTCAGACAAAACTGAGTCCTACATTACATACAGTTCTGTTATTTTGGTGGGCTCCCCCCGCTCCAAGTTCTGTCTTTGTATTTCCTCTTCCCAACTGTGGATAGTTTCTTTGTCACTCTCTAAGGTTGAGCTCCTTACATAAATTACCCAGGTGTTTGTATTTCTCTTCTATTTTGAACAAGCATGGCACACAGCTTCCACTGGGTTTGAATTAGTGTAAAAACAAAGGTTACATTGTTAATTTGGAATGTTTTTGTAAATGCTTTTGATAAAACTGTGCCAGGCTCAGCTCTATGTAATCTACAATGTATACATTGCTCAATTTAGATGGGAAAAAAATTCTTTCATTTTGAAACTAAGTTCTGCTTTAACATTTGCTAGCTTTCAATATTCGTGTCTGTGATCAGTAAACCCATAATTTTATACATTAATGATGTCTTACATGCTTACACACATATGTGTATGTCTGTATGTAACAGATCTTAGAAATTAATGCAACTTTTATCTAGAATTTACTATCATATACTAACAGATGCTGTATCTTTCCTTACACTCATTTCTTTACTTTCTTTTCCTACACTCATATGCTTCTTCAATACATCGTGAACCTTTCCTTTTCTTGTAATTCTGTTATGGATGTCCCTTTAAAAATGTCCACATGTTTTTCCATACCTCTAATGACTGCAGCTGAGGAAACGTGGGCTGCTGCTTCATGAAATCTAAGGTCATTTGGAAAAAAAAAAAAAGACTTTAAAGAGAATGAGCAAAATAAATCATGAGTGCTAATCATAGTTGCACAATTTTTCATATTTTTCCCCATACTCCAGATGTAAATATATCTGAGCAAGCTCAGGCATTTGTCAGTCAGATTTCATTACATTTTAACCAAATCTTTCTTGTTGAAAAATATATTCAAATAATAACATAGCTCTTCAGTGTCAAATGGTCCTAGTGAGTCTGAGGTTCTAATATACTTCACAAACTGCTCCACTTCAAGTATCCACTAGCATAAAGCTGCCTGTGCAGACAACGTTGGAGGGGGAGTGGGTCTGCTCGAGGAGCCTACAGGCACCGAGCTCCTGTGCCACTGCCCTGCACGCTTCTGCACGCTCTCAAGGGCACTCCAGCACTGATGAGTCTACCAGTGCTCTTCAAGCACTGATAATTTGCCCAGCCACTTGAGGCACTGACACAGAGCTACTTGCTTGGCATGTCTGCAGGACAAATGCGCTTCAGAGACTGAATGAGATAATAAGAAACATGCTCATTAGCCATGCTTTACCCTATATGTATAGCACCAGAAAGATATAGATGCCAGCTTGAAGATTGGAATAAGAAAAAAAAAAAATTATTTTGTCACTTAATTGCAGGAATAGTGTCAAAAGATTCTAGAAATAAACTAGGTGTGAAAGGAAGGTCCCAAATTGCAAGCAGAGAAATGACAAGGACCTCCATTTTCCTGACAACTTCCTTGGGGAAAGGGAATTGTTCTAAGGATGGGTTAGGCAGCACTGACAGCTTGTCTGTCTGATTTGCGCAAAGCACCGTGCCTCATTCATCTTGATTTTCTCTATAATTTTTTTCTCAGCAAAGTAATTAGCAGAAATGCTTATTTCCATATAGTAGTGGTCAGATGACTGAAAAGAGAAAGGAAAAAATTCTTATTTTAAAAGCAACAGATCAAGTACTGTTAGCAGAATATGGAGTAAATTCATTCCTAAATAATATAGTTTTGCAGTCAATATTGCCTCAAAAATTTGTTTATTCGAATCTGTGATCTTGTCATATTTGTTTTCTTCCCTGAACACTTACTAAAGCTTACCAGAATTGAACTCCTGGGTCTCAATATGCATTGAAATCAAGTAATTAACTGAAGATAGGACAATGAAATCTGAAAGTGTTTTGTTAAAAAACAAGTTTACTTTGAAGATAATTTGTCCTATATAATGATTTGTCCCAAGGTTTGAGTCTGTAGACATACCACAATAACTGCTTATGACATCCTGACAGACACAACTTTTGATTGTAACATATGGATATGGATAATTTCATCTGAATATGAAATATTTGTAAGACTATGTACAAATAACTCATGAAGTTTGTTCAGCAAATGAGTACATTTGAATTCATTTCAGAGCTTGTTGAAAATAAAATAAATTCTGGGTGGTATTTGTTCAGAGCCCTTGACTTTGGAACTTGATTCTTCCATTGATCCCAAAAGTTAGCTGGCCCTAGGTCACTCTGCAAGACAAATTTATTGCCTTCTCCTGTCTGAAAAAATCTCTTAGGAGTGAGGTGGAGTCTGTGCTTCCACTGTGAGGGATTACTGGGTTCACATCAGATTTCACTGATTTTTGCAAATTTTAAGTATATAAATCTAAGAGCTCAGTAGCACATTTTACAAATCAGTCAATAAATCACTATACTGATTAACATCTTTTTTTTTAGTGAGCCACAAGTTGTTATCAGGAACTGGGATTGATCTGACAAGTGGTTGGAATTTATTTTCTTTTTAGTTATTTCTAGCTGAATTTTTCTAAGTCTGCTTTCATTAGCAGGGTAGAACTCTTTTCAATAGGTGTAATTTAATAGTATTTTGTTTGGTTGTGCTGTAGGGTCTGTGTTCTTTGATGAGAACAGATTTGTAACTTCTATATAGAGCTAATTGGATTTCTTGATTATCTTGCTGAAGCTAACCAAAATGACCTTCCTGTGAAGTGGAAGCCTGAAAGATTTTCTTTCAGAAATAATACTCTTTTCTTCCTGATAACTGTGTATTGCTTCGAGTTGGCTAAATAGTCCATTCTTTGTGTGTGTGTGTGTGTGTGTGTGTGTGTGTGTGTGTGTGTTGTTTCCCTGAAGAGTAGCTGTCTTCTATTCAGAGGTACATCTCCACAGTCGCAGGAGGGGACTATTTCTGACAATGAATCATTTGAAATGAGAAGTAAACTAGTGTGCATATGAAGCAAATACTTTAAACAGATTTTAGTCTAAAAGGCATTTTTTTTGAATGGCTTAAGCAAGCCTCACATAACATTCATAAGGCAGGAAGGTATTATTAGTTGATGTCATACATGAAGAGACACAAAGAAAAATGTAGAACACTATTTTTTAAAATACTTATTAGTATTGGCCAGTTTCTACTGAAGTTAATCATTGAGCTTGGTATATGTAGAATTAGGTCATTTTGGTAGCCCATCATACATGACTGTAGCAGGATTACAACATAGGGTGAGTCCTGGAAAAAAAATCCAGTTATATTGATTAAAACTGACCCCTGAAAAAGACAATCAGATACACTCCCATCCACCTCTGTGGTACTGACGGCAATGTTTTAATTCATTTTTCATGATTGTTTTGCTGTGTTGTTTTTATGTTACTTGTTTAATTCACTTTTTTCCAAGTTCCACATTGAAAGAGTCTCTCAAATTCATTCTCAAATGTGCTTATTCATATGCCTCCATCAGAAACATCCACATGAATGTGTTGCTCAGAGCAGGTTGAGATGAAAGTTGGTAAATATCAAAATGGGACGACTTGCCAGAGAGAACAGGACTTGATGAGCCTGCAGTCCCTTGTTGATCTGGTTTCTACAAACCTCTAAGTACCAATTTCCTTTTCCTCTTTATAAATGCCAGTTGTTCACTCACAATCATGATTTGGGTGATCTTTATTTGCTTTCAAGACTCTCAGAAGTATACAGGCATGGTCTAAAAAGCCACTTAAATGACTGTGTAACTTTAGGAATCTGCTCACGTGCTCGGATTGTATCATTAATGTTAGCTGACATACAATCACAGAGATTGCCAGTTGAGTAATATTGAAATATCCCTGAAAAGAGGTCACACAACCGCATATAGACAGGAGTTGTGATGTTGGAGCTGTTGCTAGCTGTTTCTGGAACTGGTTTCCTCTGGGCTCAGGGTCTCCTTGAGGTTAGCCAGAAGAGCTGGCTGCAGATTCTTCTCTGCCAGGTCCGGATACTTTCTGGTGCTTTTTCACTGTCAAAGAAGCTGAACCACTGCAGCCATGGATAATTTGCAAATGGGAGAACAAAAAGTAGAAGGAATGCGTCTAGTCCATTATATCAGTTGTTTGTTACAAGAAGGTCCTAGATCTTTACAAGAAATCCCAGTTACCAACCCTGCTTTGAATGTTTCTCAGTGTGTATATATTGGCAAGATACACCATGTATACTGGAAAACTTGATTTTTTGTATTTGTTCCTTCTGCACCATGTGCTGAAAAGACATACTGAGTGACAGAAAATAAATTTTTAACCCAAAATGCTATTAAACAGTATTTTCATATGGAAGTTCAGGAATTGTTCAAGATATAGGTGCAAAAAACAGAATGATAAAATATGAAGCAGCCAACAGCCTTCACACAAAACAATCTGAGTATTTTTAAGCTTCTTCTGGTATAAATACCGCTTTATTTTAAGGAATGGGGGAAAGAATTAATGTTGCTCTCAACCACCTGTATTTCCACTTTCTTTGCCACAAATGTCAGGGTGTTTTGCCAGCAATTTGTAATGACATGACTGGACAGTACTTTGAGACCTTTCTATCCTGTATAGTCTTTCTATCCTGTATCGTAATTTAGGGAACTGCCATTGATTACATAAAGATTATCTTGGCATTGCCTTGCTTCATAACATCCAAATATGGACTAAACTGGCACCTTCATATGGAAAAGTGCCCTTCTTCCAGACATACTGGGGTGGAAAAGAATTGAATGAGCTTTTTATTACTTAACTGATTATACACATTCTATGATGCTTGTTTACAAATATTTTTTTTTTTTTGTTTCTGTACCTATTTTGCATTCTGAATGTCTCTTTTTCCAGGTTTCCATAGCAACTCTTGTACAGCCTGATCATTAGAAAGAAGTTCTCTTTAATTGATCTCCTAATGTATAGCTTAATAGTAACTGTTAAGCAGCCTTTTGTTTCCAGGTCATATTTAAGGTTCATATATTTGCATAAAAACATCTCATTAGCTCAAACCAATCATTATTAGTAATTTTCTTCCTTTAGTTTTTAATAACTAAACCTTCATTGAGGTTTTACAAATAGCAAATATTTATAGCTTGTAGAAAGGGCTTTCTCTGTGAGCCTGGGTGCTTTGTTTCTATGAGCAGCAAGAAAATTACAGAGCTTCAAAATTTGATCACATAATACAAAAAGAAGGTGTGTTTTTCTTCAATTGAAATTTAAATGAACTGTGCTAACTATAGGCCAGAGGCAATATTTAATGGCAAGGTTGCGGTGTATTAGAAGCTTGTACAAATATGAATAATAATGTAAAAATTAACCAAGAATAACTGAGAATTTCCCAGCCCCCACTGCCCCAACTGGCAGCACAAAAGCCACAAAATTCTTGCACTAAGTAGCAGCATTTTCAATGGTACCCTTACCTGAAACAGTCAAGTGTAGATATGTAAAACTAAGTGAAAATAGCATCCGGACTTTACTGTTTATTTGACAATAAAGCAACCAATTGATTGTTAGATGAAGAATTGAAACTAACCATGTGCTTCTCAGAACATGCAGTTGCAGATTCATATGGGTATGAAATGAGTTTTATTGAAAAAGATCCTTTGTAAACATGTACCTCTGTAAATATGTAGTTTGCTTCATCTTCTTGTATATGGAATAATTTAAATGTAAATTTGGATAAACTGAAAATGGAAGATTTTCCACTTAGAGGAATGGGGGGGACGACAGCTTTCACCAGTGTAAGGTTCCCATATTTTCCCTTGATCTTCTATAACAGACTTTATACTCTACTCTAGAACCAGTTAATATTGAAAGAATAGTTTTAAAATAGTATCGTCAGGCCAAAATGCATCAATATAGGTCACACCATCATGCTTAGCTCCAGAAAATGTAATTAGCGCATATAATCTTTTCTTCTTTTCCCCTTTTCTTTTTTTTTCCCTTGTGCATCCTTGACCTCTGTGTGTCTTTATAGAAACTCTAATAGCATTAACATTATGCTACGATTAAAAAGCTAGACAGCACAACAATGCTGCTTGACAAGATATTTTTACAATCCTTTTTGATGTCATTCTGTTGGGATTGAATGTCCTTTGAACTCTTGCAAATTAAGTGGATGTTCAGTGGATGTAGTCTCATATAGTACCTCTTTGTGTTATCTGTTAGGTCTCTTCTGCTGTTTGGAATGAAGGATTGGTTTCCATTTATCCTAGCACCTACAGTTTTGTTAAACAGTAATTATTCATGTATAACATGGATTTCAGAATTAAGATTAAAAACTGGATTTACTATCGCTTTTCAATA
Organism: Astur gentilis; assembly: GCF_929443795.1. NCBI lineage: Eukaryota > Metazoa > Chordata > Aves > Accipitriformes > Accipitridae > Astur > Astur gentilis. The sequence continues at coordinate 70,416,847 of NC_064919.1, forward strand.
TGTTAAATGTATGTTTTAAACAAATTGTATAAACTCTGTGCAAGCTAACATGATAAAAATGCATTAGCTTTTGTTTCCTGAACTATTTTCATCAACTAACATCAGAGTTTAAACATAAAGCTGAACCAGCCCCCAACATACCAGTAGTGTAATATCATTATTGATTGTATCATATTGTGTATGCTCTAGTCACATTATACAGGCATAAAAACAGAAGAGGGGTAGAGACTGAAAAGCTCTGTGTAAATTAAAAGCATATTATCTAGAAAAAGCATCGAAGCTTTAAATGGGGTAAAAAGAAGGGCATTATCATAACATGAATCTTCCATAACCAGGCTAGTGCAGAACTGTGAAGTATATGTTGTGTATTTCCAGCTGGAAAGAAAATCTGGTGAGTTTTCCTTAAATCTCTCTGTATTTTTAAGTACAGTAAGTGGTAAGAATCACCAATAGTGCAAGACCCTTTTCCTCTGAAAGAACCAAACTAAAAAAACTGGAAGCATGTGAATGTTTATTATCTAGAGTTGCAAGTGAACCACCTTCATGGGAGGGAAAAGCCAGGAAGGAATAAAGGCAGAATTCCTGAGGAATGTCACAAGGAGAGATGTCATGGAGTGGTTTGACGCTAACACGTTCCAACAAGTCAAGAACCATCAACCAGGATTAAAGTAAGATAATAAAGGGACCGAGCAACCCAGTGACATTTCGATTTATGAACCAAGAACAGGAGGCCTGTAGTTAAGCTGCAAGCAGATTTCTCTTCTTCACAAAAAGATGGAGGGATTGAAACAGGAGCTGAAATTGCTGATAGAAAGTAGTAAACACAAGTTAGATTCTGATGACTGTACTGTTTCACTTTGCCATGCCATCAGAGACATGACAAGTCCAGATAACAGATAGGATAGCTGTGCAAAAGGCTGAAAGAAAATCGGAGAATGTGGAAACTAAAAGCAGTATGACAAACTGAAGGGAAACGGAGAGGGACATGTATAATTTATACACCTGTAATAGGTATTTTGCTGTTGAGAAGGATGAGAAATGGATTTAGACAGTGATTAACTCATGCAGAATACTAGAGAGTAGCAGCTATCAGAAAAATACACTAGTTCTTTGATGATATGTTTTTATTATGTATGAAAGGTATCTGCTAACAGGATGTTATTAAAACATGGGCCCTCTCCAGAATAAAATGGGAGACCTGGTTACCCAGGACATGGAGAAGGCTGAGGTATGTGATGACTTTTTTACCTCAGTCTTCATGAGCAAGTGCTCCAGCCACCCCACCTGAGTCACAAAAGGCAACTTGTCAGGGACTGGCAGAATGAAGAACCACCCACTGTAGGAGAAGATCAGGTTTGAGATCATCTAAGGAACCTGAAGGTGCACTAGTCCCTGGGACCTAATGAGATGCATCCACAGGTCCTGAAGGAATTGATGGATAAGTGGCTAAGCCACTTTCCATCATATATGGATATGCATAATACTGTATATAACACAAATACAGGCTGGGCGATGAGTGGATTGAAAGCAGCCCTGTGAAGAAGGACCTGGGGGTGTTGGTTGATGAGAACCTCAGCATGATCTGTCAATGTGCTTTTACAGCCCAGAAAGCCAACTGTATCCTGGGCTGCATCAAAAGAAGTGTGGCCAGCAGGTTGAGGGAGGTGATTCTCCCCCTCTGCTCTGCTCTCGTGACACCCCACCTGGAGTACTGTGTTCAGCTCTGGGGCTCCCAACATAAGAAGGACATGGAGCTGTTGGAGCGAGTCCAGAGGAGGGCCACGAAGATGATCAGAGGGATGGAACACCTCTCCTATGAAGACAGGCTGAGAGAGTTGGGGTTGTTCAGCCTGGAGGAGAGAAGGCTCTGGGGAGATGTTACAGCAGCCTTCCAGTCCCTAAAGGTGGCCTACAAGAAAGCCAGAGAGGGACTTTTTACAAGGGCACGTAGTGATAGCACAAGGGGTAATGGCTTTTGGATTTAGATTAGATGTAAGGAAGAAGTTCTTCACTGTGAGGGTGGTGAGACTCTGGAACAGGTTGCCCAGAGGGTTGTGTGTGCCCCATCCCTGGAAGTGTTCAAGGCCAGGCTGGATGGAGCTTTGAGCAACCTGGTCTGGTGGAAGGTGTTCCTCCTATGATTCTATGATTGTATGATTAACCATCCAAAAAATAAAGTTTATATTGTCTTCCCTTGGTTCAGCTTTGTGCATCTGCATTAGGATACAGTTTTCAGCTGGTGAGCACAGACCGTGCTTTTTTTCTTCCCTGAACCGGTTCTCTATTCATACAAAAGATGGAAATTTTAATTTCTATCAGTGTTGTATGTGATATCTCGTGCTTTTCCTGTGCACATTCATCCCCTGTATTGAAGACAGACCTACTAAGAGACTTTCTCCAACAGTCATCAGTTTAAGTGCATCACAAACTTTACTGGCTTAATTTGTCAGGTGAAAGGCTATTATTTCCATTGTACAAATGCTAAGCTAAGGCCTAAAGAATTATTTTCTCAGGCAGATTTCTATTTCCAGAGAGCTGACTACAGATTAGGTTCAAGCACGTTGGCTTGATTTCAAGCTCTGAAAGATCAATCTGTAGTGGGCACAGATATATTTTTTTCCTGTCCATTTCCTCTTTCATTGCACCTTCTGCTTCTCCTGCTCCAAAAGATGCCTCCTCCAGTTTCTCCTCTATTTTAACACTGCCTCTTCACTCCAATCTCATTTGCTTCACATAACCTGCCCTGGTCAGCATTTCTCAGGCTTCAGATCTTACTTAAAATCTCCTTCCTCACTGATTTTTCTCTTAACCTATTTTCACCATTAAAGCATCCCGTTGCCTGCTAGGCTTCATGATGACTGCTCAATATCCTTTGTTCCCTTCCTTGGGTCATTCTTTGGGGCTGCGGAGTGAAAGAAAGCACTGCACAGCATACTCGGCAAATCAAGGCAAATGAGCTGATGGGAAGATCATAAGGCAGTGTGTGAGGTTACTTGCAAAGTGGGAAGCTTCACAAAAGGGTGGAGCAGGCTGACTTCAGGCTTCCTTTTTGTCTGGTAGTTAAGGAACACTACAATCAGGGGCAATTCCAGAAGGGTGTGCAAGAATAAGCAAGGCAGCTAAACCAGTAGCTACTATGTAGGGGTTCATAGTGGTCCCAGAGGTGTTGCTAGTGGAAGGGAGACACCCCAATGTGAAGTGGAGATCAGGTCTTGTGGCATGTCCTATCCTGGCTCGTGCAGGCATTTCTGATACTGTTCAACCCCTGCAGGTGGATGCTTTGTGCAGGCCATGGTGTACAGGGAATGCCTTGGGCCGGGGCCAGGAGTGATGTGACAGGCGAGCACTGGTAGTTATGGCAGTGCAGTTGAGGAACTGCAATAAGAAGGGAACAGGCTTCAGTGTACCCAGAAGTGATCAGATGTAATGAACATGAGGTCAACAGGAGGGATGCTGCAGAGACCACAGCCTAAGCCCCGCCCCAAGGACAAAAAAAGAAGGCATGAGCGAGGCAAAGCAGGAGCTCTCAAGGAGGATGCTACTTCTAACAGCAAGTGCAAGGCTCCACATCCATGCGCACCTGGTCACTTATAAAACAGGTTCAGAGATGTAGCATCAAGAAGGGCAAACGTTATCCTGGGGGAAATCCAGGTGGACCACTCAATGAACGGGGTTAGGACCAGAGCTGGAAAGAGGCAGTCAAAGTCATAGCTTTTGATGACTCGGGTGGGCAGAGGCACTCATCTGCCAGTCTCAGTTACCCTCCAGAGGGGTGCCAGCCAAAATGGCTGGGATTGATAACTCTTGGATCTGCTTTTAATGATGAAGTACACATGAACAGCTAAGAAATTATGGATTTATCTTTCAAAATATTTGCTTAGAATTATAGTTAGATGAGCTGGCTGTCTACAAATATTGAGATTTATACTGCATGGACTGTGGAGCATAAAGGAATGGAAATAGCCACCAAGTTATCAACTACTCGTATTTTCTAACAGCAACAGAGAGCCGGAGACAACTAGAGGAAAGTGAGTATAGTATTAACAATCTAAAAGCTATCGTTCAGTAATATAACTACAATTCCTGCAATAAATACTAAGAGAGAGGCACATTTTTATGTGTTTGGGAACAACAGCATGGATTAGTAAAGATGAGGTCTTAGCTTTTTGTTGATACAGTTGCAAAGTTAGTGCATGAAAGCAATAGGAAATGTTTTAAGTAAATCATCAAATACAACTGCTACACGTTGGTCCAGCATAATTTGGCTGTAAAGTCTGTCTAAACTCCTCCCAGTAAATTGTTGCACAGTAAGAATGATCCAGCAATTATATAGAGCCAGAACAGTCTTCTGTGTCTTTCTTGACAATTTCTTCCTAATTTAGTGAGACAACTGGTTTTTAGGGAAAAGTTGGTACCCCTGCATAGATCTGATCCCAGGCTCTGCTTTCTCTGCAATATATGTTCTGAAGTCCCAACCGCTGGGATGGAAATTGTAAGCCACATAGCCAGTTTATACACACATTAAGAAGTGTCACAACAGAAGGCAGGAGGCAATCTCAGTGGAGGGTGTTTGTAGTTTCTACTTCTCTTCAGATGTTTATTTTCAGAATCTTCTCGTCACTGATCCTTCCTGGGAAAAGTCTTTGGGCCTCCTACTTCCCTGAAACTCAGTTGCATTCCAACTTGGCTCTCTTAGTCTCTCTACTTGCCCAAGTTTTGCAACGCATGTATCCACATGAACAAACTAAAGGGAGATAATAGTTGGCATCCAATTTAGCATGGCATACCCAGCTAGAGGATTACTTCTGTATACAGATGGGATCTATGCCATACCATTCAGCCGATTATTTCTGTATACATATGTGATCTATGCTATACCATTCAGCCTGAGGCTGAAAAATGGGACTGCTTTATTTATTAATACAGACATAACTGGGTAGGTATAGCATGAGTAAGTTACAAAATTAACATACCCTGATGCTATATATTTTCAGGCATGTAGCACAGGTATCAGTGTGTGACCCTCAGTAATTTGGTAGGTTACTCCCTGCTGTATCATTCTGCTGACTCCGAACTTGCAGGGTTTTTTCTTGAAGCATAAGAATAAGAAAAAGGGAGTAACAGAAGCATATCAGAGCAATTTCCACAAAAGTTTGAGGGAAGACATTTAGGAAGTGTTGGACTAATAACTACTAACTACTTGCTGGACTAATAACTAGACAAACCTTGTGGTAGCAATACTACCAATAGCTAAAAATTTCCTTTAGTGCACCACTGCACAAACGGGAGAATGCATATAATGCATATAATAATCTAATTAAGTGAAAATATTAATCCTGGAAGCAGTGACCTTCAAGCGACTTCCTCAGCTTCCTGCAGGATCTACAGCTTCCCATCTCCTATTTCTCAGAATACAGTTGTATTTTGATGTTAAGGTAGACTGGAATGATATTGAAGTTCCTCCAGCCTTCCTTCTGAAACTCAGAAAAGGGTGAAAACTTGAAGACCTAGACAAAGCCCTGTCAAATAGGAGAGGAAAGACAGAGTATTCAAAGGATCATACCCAAACCATGAAAGCTGTACAAAGTGTTTTATAGTGTGTCAAGCTCCTCCCACCTTTGCAAAGCTTAACAGTGAGAAGAGGTAATTGACCTAATCCTCATTTTTATACTCTTCCTTCACTATCATGATGCATTTTAGCTGCACATATTTAATTTCATTCAAATTATTGCCCAATACAATGAAAACAATGTATCAATAAAAGAAATAAATGTCTTAATTAGTTACAAAAAGAAATATGTAAATTCCTCTTTATCTTGAGTGAGAATAAAATAACATGCTTGAAAAAAAAGAAAGAAACCTCAATTCAATAGATCTGGTGTTCAAAAAGAAAGGAAAAACAAATATATTGAGAAGTAATTTTAAGAGCTGAAGAATATCAAAAGGGAAAAAAGAAAAAAGCATAGTTAGAAGCTAAAAAAAAAGTATTGTAATTATAAATTGTAATTTAGAGCATAATATAACAGTTCTAAAAGACTGAATAAGAACAAAAATGAGAATAAAAGGAGCAGGGTGGTGGGAAAGAGTCAGCGATCACATTAAATGCCACAGTGAGAATTTCAAAATGAGAGCACAGATGAATCTGAAGTCTGAAGTGAACAAAAGAAAGGCGAGAGATGTCAATGAAAGCAAGGCTAAAATTACATTGCCTGTAAGGTTTTGGACATACTGATACTGCTTAAGGGAACAGCTTAGAAGACCACTGTATTCAAAAGCCAAGACCAATAATACTTAGTGCATTCAATGCAAATTTTAAAAACCACAGTAAATATCCTGTATGTTGTGCAAGGAAAGTATGTGAAATACCATTCTACACAGTTCTGCATTTCTTCAGAAAACCAAAGATAATTTGCGCTGAAAGCAATTTGTACAAACATGGATTTTAAAGTCAGAAAAGAATTGTTAGATATGCTCATACCACTTGTAAACCTCAAGCTGCAAAATGGCACATCTTCAGCCCTGTGTTCAGCCTGATAACTCATAAGGTCATTATGTAGGCTGGAAGGGTTGAACTTGCAGACTACTGCAATATTGCAGTAGTCGATATTTTAAATAATCATTTAGTACTTTACTAATTAGACATGTTATTGCTTGGAGAGCTTTAAATGAAAGTATTTACCAGCTAGACTGAAAACTGTTACACCACTTCCAATACAAAATATTTTGAGAGAAATAAATGGAGAACAATGCGTTAACTCAGCCTACCTTATCGATATCTAATTTATTAGAAAACATACTAGTATAGGCTGTCCCTGGGTTTAGTTATTACTGATCATGCAGAGATCAATTCACCTCACAAGGAGCACAGTTCAGAAAGAAGAAAAATGGTAGTTTGACAACAAGTTTTTTCTCAAATAGAATGAAATATTCAGAGCATAATGCTTAAGTAATGCAATGAATCTGTACTGACTTGAAGGATTTTACATAATTCTAGGCAGTCCAGGATCAATAATATGGAGATGCTTTTAAATTCTAAATCAGGATTAAATTGAATGGAATCCAAACCAAAGATATCTCACTGAGATTGTTCAGTTAAAGCCTTCAGAGTTGAACTTTTGTCTAAACCAAGCTCTTATTTTCCTTGGTGGCTGAAAGTATTGTGGAAAGCACCTAAAAGATCATATACTTTAGCTGATTAGAGCTAATTATCATAATCAAGAACAATTAAAGCAGCAAGTCAAAACAATAGGTAAGCAGTACTAATTTTTCCCTGAATTAGCCGTGAAATCAAAGCTTTGTAAGCCATTCACAGAATATAATAAGGATAAAAGCTGAATTTATATAACTTTAAAAACCACTCATTCTCTATGTAAAAAAATGTAAGCCAAACTTGGACTGCTAATGTCAGGAAGCAATCAGGTTTTTTTCAGCACTCAGGTGCTAAAGGTCTATTGCTGTTAAACTGGAAGTGAAACATAAATATATGTATAATATAAATCCTTAATGTCATTGAAAATACGAATGTGGCGTTGAGATTCATCTAGCAAGTTTTTTGACTGACAGCTCAAGTCAGAGTTACCAATCTGAAACAAAAGAAGAAGGAGAAGAAAGAAAATCTAGATTGATGGAGCAATCTTGCTCCTATTCAAGTCAATGAAACACTCATTCAAGCATGATCAGGCTCCTTTTGTGCTATATACTAAGTACATAGGACTCTTCATCTTTGTCCAAGCGGGTTTACCTGAGGAGAAGGTGAAATTTAAGATTTCTTTTGACCATTAGAGTTAAGTTGATGATCATTATAGCCATTATGATTGTGTTTACATTATCAGTACAAGGGATTTTAGCATCAATTAACTGTCTAAAACCTAAGGATCTTTATTTTTTCCTGAAAATTTTCAAAACTGCAGACAGAACTGCATTTTCTTGTATTTGAAGTCTTTCACTACTTATTTTACTGATATCTTTATTGCTTACTACTAGTCATTCTGAAATGGATAAATTTTTTTATTATTATTCCAATATTTCCTGAGGTCTGTGTAAACAAACTTTTTCTACTTAAGCATGATTTTCTGGTTTTGGTAACAGCTTGATATTTCTTTCCCATAGAAAACTAGCTCTAACAGGTGCACATTCTTACAAAAACTTCTTATTTTATAAAGGAAAGGTTGATTTAGTGGCCTGAAAGTGTGTCTCTAGGGACGAAAAGAAAAAAAAGAATGTAGGTAAGTTATAATTACCTGTATCTAAAACCAGAATATGAGGAAGTTTTCTCCTTTGTCTTCTAATATTAGAAAAAAATTACAGTTCATCTTCCCCTCTTAGAAACTCATTAACAACCTTCCTGATAAATATTAAAACCCTCTTCAGTGTTTCTTGCAATGTTTTCAGTTCTGCTTTGGCATGCACAGAGCAGTGCTAGTTTGTACATCTATTTCTTATTTAAACTAACCAGAACTAGAAATAGAAAGCACTACATGCCCTGATTAATCTGATCCAGTCAATACACTCCGAGTGCCATTAAAACCATTTATTTTTAAGATGTGTTAGATGTGTTTCTGTTATTTTAACAGAAAGGCTCAACAGAGGGTTTACTTCAGGGTTAACCCCCCCAACTTTACAGGCAGTTTCTCCGTCTCATTCTTGCCACCTCAGCAGTCATCATAGCTTGCCATAACAAACCAAAGCCTTTGCATAAACAGGTTTAGGAGTGGTGGGCCGAATGCAGCAGGTAGATCTAAACCTGCCAATAAAGCACTGGGCTGTGTTCTTTCTTCATTCATAAAGGTCTTAAGTCTTTAAAATAATGAAATAATCCTACAGGAAGTTAAATGTCTCCTCTTGACCAAATGTACTTGCAGTTCAACTCTTCTTTTTTTTTCCTCCTGCTATTTTTTGGCCATCTAATTGTTTCATAACCCTTTTTCAGCTGCATGACAACAGCAGGAAGAGGTGGAGGGTTACAGTTGCGCCCTCCTGCCCTACACTGCCTGTTTGTGGAAGACAAAAGAGATTTGGTACTAACTGGGCTGAGGAATTTGAATGTAAATCACCACTCTGTGAGCAAATAAGTGTATTAACAAATGAGCTATGATAGTTGATGTTGGATGGTAACTGGACTAGGAAAATGAAAGTGCATATCTGCATCCCTAACTTTAGATACCTAAGCTATCAAGAGGAATGTGTTTTAGGAACTCCCTTTGGTTGGTACTTTTCTAACACAAAACCTGCTCCCTTTCCATGCTAACTTTTATGAAATTACAGGTTTTAACTGTTATTCTCTTTTCATGACCTGCAAAACAACTATGAATGTCCAGCTTTGATATTTGTACTTTCATCATTGGGGCCAGGCACTGAGAAGTGAGACACTTGGGCGTACTTTTGGACGCCAGATGTGCTGCCTCTGCACACAGCAGCTCTTTTCTATACTTGCTTTAGAACAGCTACTTGTCTACTCAAGGACGTATACAGATTCTTATGTTAGATGTAATGACGATTGGGTTTACAAATGAGCAAAACCTGAATTTTCACTGTCCAGCACCCTGAACTGCTGTCAGATTTTTCAAAGCCATATGACATTGAAAGTCTTGTACCTGGACTTCCAGGAATGCCCAGCATAGAGAGTGGTCCTTTACTTCAGATACAGTGTGCAGCATGGGCTTCTCCCAAGATTTGCTTCCATGTATAAATAATGGGGCTTCAAACATTACCCATTTAAAGGGGAAGTGGTTCATTATCTGCATGCACTGAAGTTAGGGAGAATTTGAGTTTCACTGCAATTTTGTCACCGAGGTGATGGTGAGACCTTAAAAAGTAACAGACATTCCAGCACAAAAAGTGATGTTCTCTTTCAAATCCCATTTGGAAACAGAGCTGTGGAGCTTCTGAGTAGCTGGAAAGAGGTCTTCAGACCTCTACGATTTAATTAGTTTTAAATGCATAAAATTTCATGAAATTAAATTAATAAAATTAAATTCATAACATTCATCCATTTAAGTTCATAAAAATCACTTGGTATAAAAATCCAAATCATACTATTTTAAGTACATTTATTTTCATACTTTGAGACTGAGTCTTATGTGATATAAGGTATTATACTGCTTTACCCAGGATACCAGCTTACACTCTGGCTAATAAACTTTGATGTAAGTCCTTTAAAATCTAGATAACTCCTGTGAAGACTGGAGCATGAAGCAATGAGTGCTTCCCATGCACACATGGTACTAAGAATGTCCTCTCAGGTGGGATCCAGGCTTTCTTCTAAACCAGGCAACTCTTGTACCGTATAAAAAAATTGACGTGCAAAAACATTAAGCACTCTGAAATTATAGCAGCTGACCTTATGATAGACTCAAACTGGTTTTTTTATCTGTAAATTAATACTAGTCAGATTTAAGAAAGCCTTCATATTCAGATTTTATATTTTCAGGCACCCTTAACTGAAAAAGACATTTCAACAGATTTGTAAAATTTATAATTTAGTTATAATCTACTGTAAGCTAAAGGAACTTGAACACTTCAGGAATATTTCAAGTGATTAGGCTGTCATTAGGAAAGTATTAATAATTATTGTTTATAACTGCTCTAACTACAGTCAAAGACAGTTCAGCAGCTCAGGTCACCCTCAAGTAGTCCCAGAGGGATTCAGGGCAGCTCAGTCAGCCTGGCAGCTCTGGTAATTTCACTGCTTTCGCAGATGCTGCCTGGTCGTACACAAGCAGGGGCACAAAGCAGGCAGACTGGCTTTGCTGCAGCACCCTCGTCCACGTGCTCTGGGGTGGACTAACGCACAAGGCAGCTGTACCTTTTTCTAAGGAAGCCTGTGCCAGTCAGAGTCAGGCCCATGTCTTTACTTCATCATGGTAAAGCAGTGCCTAAACCAAACCAAAACAAAACCCCCTGTCTCCATTTCTTTCTCACATTTGCTTTAGCTTAGAAGAAAGTTATGTTTGGAGCAGATGGAGGAAGATGTTCAGTTCACTGGAGCACCAAATTCCTCTCTTGATTTTTTCCTTCCCAGTTGTGGAAGACACCCTGTATTGGCCCCAAACAATTCCCCCTGTTTCTAATCCCAGGGGCTACAGCAGACCTTTTAAATGCATTGTTACTACTAATTCACATTGCTTACTCTCTCTTTGAAAATTATTGCCCTTTAACATTACCTGATAAAAAGCATATTAACTTTCTTATGTAAAGGAGATATAGGACCATAACCTTTCTTTAAAATGTATGCTCAATACTTATTTTATCAGCCCAGTCAGTGTTGGTTTAATTCCAAAAATGAAAGTTCTTTGGACCCAAAGCATCATGTAGTAAAAATTATTTTAGTTTTTATCTGCCTGTGTTGAGACTTTTTACCCTACCAGACTGCTTGTGTTCTTGCTTCTAGTGTGTAAACACAGGAAGACTTTCTGGGTCACCGAGTCCCGTTGCCTCTCATAACAGACATTGTTTCTTCACAGTTGTTTTAAGACCTATCATAAATGTGTGTGGGGGGTTCTATTGTTTAAACCTTTTAACACTGAAGAGTTCACATATATTGAAAGAAATTATAATTTCTTCTGAGTAGTAAATTCCTGCATGGTTTTTTTCTCCTTGGTGGTAAGGAGTAAAGAAAATACTAATTTAGCCTCTTTTGATAGCAGTCTAACTCCTTCCGATCATCTTAATAGCCCAGTTGTCCTATGTTTGACCAAAATCTCCAGGTCTATAACTCTCTTCTTTTCAGCTGATGTTATTCTCGCATACAACAGGAGTTTGTTACTAATCTCAAAATCAATAAACTTCCATTTTGCAAAATTTCATCCCATTTCCAACATTTTAGTCTCTCAAGATCACTTGGTTATTCCCAGGTGATATCTACATACACCTTTTGCTTTGATAACTCAGTCTTGTTCATCAATAAGTTTTACTCATGCTCCTTTTTGAAACATTCTCCTCCCCCTTTTTTTTTTTGTCATTAACAGCAATAAACAGATCAGTCCCAAGATTTATCCTTGATCTCCCCAAATAACATCCATAGAACCCAATAGTTCCTCTTCAGTAAGCTTTTGTTGTCATCTACATTTCCTTATCCACTTTACAATTCTTGTCTTAATCCCTGTATTCTCTGGCTAAAGTAGTAATTTCCTCTGTGGCACCATATTAAATACTTTAGTAATTCTAGTTTATATTTCCCTTGTGTGGAAAAAAATCATTATCAAAAAAGGATATCAGATTAGTCTAGCATGATCTGCCTTTAGCAAACCTGTGTTGCATTTTCTACTATTTTATCTCAATGACTTTTTATTCAACTCTTTAAAAGCTAAAGCCTAGGATGCTATTGAGATCAGACTAATTTCCTCTCACCCTTCTCTTCTACTCCTGCTCCTTTATACCAAGTCTTACATTTTCTATCCTGTAATCTTATGGCACTACCACTGACTTGATAGATCTCTTTAAAATACTTACCCCCTCCACATTTAGACCTCAGAGCTCAGTGTAGCCCATGACTTTAGTAATGAGTTCCCTCATTTTATTAAGGCTTGCCCTTTTGAAACCCAAGTTCTCATTACAAACCTACTATAATTTAATCTAAACTGAATCAGTCCACAATCACTCAATCAGACATTTATTTGTACTTTCAGCCCTTTTTATAGCAACTTTCTTTAGACTTGTTTCCATATAGAGTAGCATCACCTTTTGCTAGTTCAAGGATTAATGGATAAAGAATGTAATAACAATTAAACCCAGAAAGTCCTGACCCCATTGCTGTAGTGAGGATGCTACCTGCTCAACCCCACAGAGACTTTAAAACAGGAATTGAAAATGACTGGCACAACTCTGGGGGTGTCCAGCTCAGGGCTGAAATAATGTCAGAGACAATGACTGTGATGTGGAAGGGTTTTGGAATAAGTAGACTGTCAGTGAAGGTTTTTTTCTTGAGATGTTACAGAAAGAGAGAAAAATGCACTTAAGTCTGGAAGAGAAACAGAAAGACAAGGGCAACTTTCAGACAATTATTTTTCCAGATTTTTCTCATGTGTCTATGACTATACAGAGATATGATACTAATTGCTCCTAACTGTCTCATTTCAGCCTTCTGTTTAAAATTGCTCACTTGTAGCAGTTTTGGACTGACTTTACCAAATACAAGGGCGTTTCTCCAAAATGCTCATCCAGACTCCTGCTTGGGACTTTCTGATCCAGAAGCAGAGTTTTGAATTTAATATCTCATAATGGATTTATTTCCTTGGATTTGTCCAGTCAATTTTTCAATCCATGTACATTGATAGCACCTGCAGCCTTCTTTTGCAAGGTGTTTTACAGCTCAACTATGTTGCATGAAGAAGTATTTCCTTTCTTTGAACGTATACTGTCATAGTTGCATTTGATGCCTGTATTTGATACTTGCTAATTCTTGCCTGGGGAGGTACAATGAGCAGCCTCATTCTTACTGTCTTCCTAGTGTCACTCATAATTTTTTGGGCTATCTTATCTCTCTGTGGTCATCCCTTTTCTAGCATGACGAAAGCTCATCTCAGCTATTTTCTGCTACAGAAATTACTCCATGTTCTTGAGTTTTAGTAAATATGTACCTCATTTAAAGAAGCATGCATGAAATTCTAAAAGGAAGATAAATAAAAACTTTTATTAGAGCCATGAAACGTTACAGCCGATCTTAATTTTTTTCTCAGTGAGCAAAGGAGTGTTTGAAGGACACAATTATGATTAGTGGTTTTTGTTATAGTGTGTGCCCTTATTACTGTTATCTAGGTTAGTTTGAAAACCTAGTTCAAGCAAAAGCCATGAGAGATCAGCCATGTTTCTGAAAGATGTAAACAGAGATGGCTTGCAGGTGCAGTGCCTCTCTGCAAACAAATAGAACTGCAGTAGCAGCCAAACACAACCAGTCCGTGCTCAGTGCCCACCTAAGATTAGAGCTGTTCTGGTTCACCAAAGCTGGCATAATCAAACTATTCTTTACCAGGCTCATCTTTTTTCAGCCTAATATTTGTACCTCAGCAGCACACAATAATGAGCAATGACATCAGGGAACTTAATACACCGCCATTAATACCCAAAGTGCTTGCCTACCTGCACACTTTAGAATTGTTGTAGTATTTTCATCCCAAACTATTCTTTTTCCTTTGATGAAAACAATTCCGCACTATTGAAAAGACTCAGGAGAGTATGGAGCAAGAGCCCCCAGGAGAAGCCCTGTGTAGCCTTACCTGAAAAATTCTCAGTGCAAGCTTTTAACTGAGCTGAAACTAAAGCAAAAGAACAGGCAAATGGCCCTAAGCATCTTATTTCATGCAACCGTGAGATCAGATCCTAAGATTTGTACACATGCAGTATCCTGAACTTCAATCAAAAACATCTACAGGACAAGTTGCCTAGCCCCAGCTTTGTGGCTATAGGCTAGAATTTGAGATACTAAGTGTATAAGATTTAACACATACTTTTGAATAACAATTTTGACACATAAAAAGGAAAGAGAAGTACACTTTATTGGCAATGAACAGGTGATCTGTATCTGGAAAGTTACCCTGTTCTTCAGTAGTGCCATGCATAAGAAAGAGAAGGTGGCACGTGAAGGACTTTGCTCACAGTAGCAGGGCAATTCCTAGACTGATGGAATGAAGCTAATTTTGAGTGGTGAATTTAGCAGGAATGATTTGTTACCTTTCAGTATAAAATATTCATTTGTTAACTATGAGCAGTAATTAGCTCAAAGTACAATTAGTACAATAACTTCCAGTAATTTTGGTCAGTTAAGCCCACATTTTGCTCATAATATTTAATAAAATATTAAAAAGTGTGACTACTTTTATATCATCATCTTTAAAAACCACACTAAGTTATTTTAATCAATATACTTGTTTTAAGTAAAAGCCATTTAATCTTCTGACTTATACATTAACCTTCCATTAAGTATTAGTGAAGAAGTTAAATGCACCTTAGTCAATAATGCTAATGCAGGAACTGTTGTATTACCTATGGAGAAATGCTTATTCATATTATGTTAAAGTGGCTATCCTTAACGATTAGCTATTATATGTCAGGAAACTGATCATAAATTTGAAATATTCTGTAGGAAAATGAATTATAATGTTGAAACTGAGTTCTCTGTACTGTAATAATTCTGAAATGAGGTCATCTACTTCTCCTGGTCAGTGCTTTTTAAGGCAATGATATTGAAGTGATGAAGATACCCTTGATGATACTTTAACCTCACCTTGTGGTTTCACATCTTGGTGGGTAATAAACGAGACTGGTAATTGAACTATACTAAACCGAAATATACAAATCTACCTGCAGGTATATGGTGAAGGTGTTTTAGCATAAATTCTCATAGCTCTTTTTCTACCTAGAAATGCCTAAACATACCACTAAAGTAAGCAAAATGCTACAGTTATGCCAAAAGATTTCTCTGTGTTTTAGCCTAAATTAAAGCATCAAACGATCTACTTATAGATTTTGTTCTGTATGACTTCTTCTACCTATTTTTTCCTAGAACAGATTTTATTCTAAACCAGTTTGTCCTCCAATATACATTTTTTACACTAATTTAACAAGCTGCTTCCACAGTGGGATATTCTCTTTCCCCTTGCTTTTGGCTGCACACTCCTGCTGTTTTCCTTCTCTCAGGTCTGGTATCTGTGTGGATATCAGCTGAATTGTTTCAGCTGACTGATCTGACATGAAACTTTTTTCTTTTTTCTTTTTTTTTAAGAATAGTTTTCTATTGGGTCAGCAATCAAAATCCATTTGTCCTTTAGTTGCATGATAGCTAAGGTCAATATGAAGAGAGAGAACCTGTGGATGGGGAAGCAAACTGAGATAGTGTCTTTTGTCAGTAGTTAGGTTACCTTTGCTGTGATGCAAAATGCTACCTACATAATACATAGTGTAGGTAATCATGAAAGGGACAGCAAAAATTTGCTCAGGTGCCCAGTCAAGTGATATACAAAAATGCATTGTAATGTAGACTGTAACTTCCAAAACAATAGAAAAGAAAAAGAAAGGAAAAATACATGGTGTATACTTGCAAATAAAAATAATTTTGCCTGTCTTTTGAGGTTGGGCATGAGTAGTTTTCAGGATATCTCATTTTTTAAACTGTTGAATTTCCGCCCCCCCATGGTATGGTGCTGGTTTTTTCTGATCCTTTTCTGATCTTTTTTTCAGCACTGTAAATTATTTCTCCACTTACATTCACCTCTGCCTGTCCTTGCTGTATCATCTGAGTGCTTTCTGCTGACTTTACAAAACTGTGTCTCCAAATCCTTAACGCTACATCTGGTATCCTAAGGTTGAAGTACCTTTCAGAAAAAACCAAGGTCTCAAAGGTAGAATTTAATTGTTTGTTATATAGTTAAATTACAAACAGATTGGCACCATATAGCAATATAATAATATAATAATCCATATAACAAAACTGAGATGTCTCCCATCTGAATTCTAAATAAAACATCTTTTTTACATATTTCTGAATTTTGGAGGCTTTTTTTTTCTATCTCACAGCTTGGTCCCATTGTTTTCTCACTACATTCACATCCATAATTTTAACTGGAAAGAGATTTAAATGATGATGTGGGACACTCATGTGGTGGATTGAAGATCCAAATTGCCTTCAAGCTCTTTCCAAAACACCAAGATTTTCACTCAATGATCACTAAAATAAAAATCCAGACAACTATTTCCATGTCTTCCTTAACCAAGTATTGCCTTTTGTGTGAGAGTTTATACCACTTCAAAACTCCGGAATGGGTAATGTGGAATGATATGCTTAAAAGACGTGCTTACTATCTATGGCGACTAGACAACAGCAGGTGTGTGCTGCTTGAAAATGCCATTACTTCCTCACAAAATATAAAATTTGCTTCTGAACAGTACTGGCATTTTGTTAGTGAGACAGTACTATGAAATGCTCTATTGTATCATAATTTTACTCCCTCTTCCATATGGGAATAGTAAGACACAGACCACTGAAATTGTTATGTTGCTAACAATAGTTGAAAAAGAGAAGCTTTGGATTCTCAGTATCTTCACAGCTACTTCTAATGTATTACTTTGAAACAAATAGATTGTTTTAAAAGGCATTTGATGTGAAATAACTAACCAGAATTACGTAATATTAAATAGTGTTTCTGAAAAAGGCATAATTTCTTTTTTTATGTGTAAAATCCACTTTTTCTTGGAGGATTACAAGACAAAGCACATTTGTTTACAAAAAGTAAAAAAAAAAAATCCCAAAATTTCCTGTACTTGAAAAGTAACATGAACTGACACTGTGACACTGTGATAAAACCTTCAATTTTCTGTAATACGGAGATTTCTTTACAACTCTGTATTCACTTTAAGTTATCAGGTTTTTTTACCAAAGATTTTGCATTTGAATACCTATGGTAAATACCCTCTTCACCCCATTATCTGCTTCTTGCTGATTCACTTTATCCCAGTTTGATCCCTTTGTTACACTTCTTCCAATGCTTCTTTTGCTGCATTTCCTTCAATGGGTGAGAACATTTAGACTCAGGATTAATGACAAACAGACCATTATCTACTCCAACTCTCCTCTTTCCCAGTTTCTAGCTTTTGATTTATGGTCCTTTCTCCTGACTCTTAGTCTAATGAAGTTTACTAACTTTTAATCTTCTAGTAACCCACACTTAAATTAAATAGCTAATTAGGAGGTCTCAGACTTAGGGCACCCATTCCATCTTCCCCCTTCTTAATTTCTCCATGGATGTTCTTCATAGTCCTTTTACAAGAGCCTCAGTTAGTTCTTTCAGTTTTTGTTTCCAAGGTCTCTTTATGCACCTGACCTCATAAAAATCTTTCACATCTTCTTGTTCAGGAACTCTTTCTCCCACAGATGTTTCTTCAGAGTCCACCAATGTCTTTTCCATTCTCATGATACATGATGCATCAGTGAATGATACCACTGTATTTACCTTTTCCCTTCCTTTTAGATTGCTCATTTTCCCCATCACGAGGTCTCCCACTGCTAGCTTATATTGAGCGTGGTTTTGTTTCATACATGAACACATCCATCTCCTGTAATAGTGGGCAACTTGTTAATAACAGTTTTAGTCAGCAGAGTCCACAAAATAGACATCTGTCTCCTACCAACACCATATGTTGCAAAGCATTTCCTTACAACCAATAATAAATGTGTTATTCTAGAAGCCAAAGGCCACCATCCATAATGTATGACAGAAATAAATCAGAACATTCAAGGGAACTGATAATGTCTCACGTCCCTTCAATACTAGGAAACTTGTTACATTTAATGCCTGCATGATCCTGTGTTGTACAGCTCTAGGCACAAAACAGCCAAGTGAAAAATATAGTTTTATTCTATGACTCTGAACTAGGGAGAATTCAATCCTGGGGATTTGATTTAATCCTGAACTACAACCAAAACATATAAGATTGGAAGATTTTGTCTATCAGCATCCACTTCCCATTAACTGTCTTCCCTCGTGCTCCCAAATTCCCTATCTTTACCAGCAATCTTTCTTCTCTTACTCACCCGAATAATCAAGACCCCAGCTGAAAACACACTTTCAGCATCTCTCCCTTCTTCATGCCACTTATCCAGTCCTTTAAATCTTACTATTTATTTGTTCACATTTTTAAGATATATTTTGTTTTGCCATCCCTACAAGCAAGTCTTCTATCTGGGCCCTCACTCGTATCTTAAAAATCAAACACACATTACTTCGATCTTCTCAGGGAAAAATTTTAGTGTACTTCAACCTTTGAAAATAAGTGTAATACATTCTTGGTCTATTAGTTGGATTGTTTTAACTAGAATCTCCATCCTCTCTTCTAAAACATAAAACTTAAGAATATTTTATTGCCACATTAAAATAATAACTTGAATAGTAATGTGCCTTCCACTTGCTTGAAATTGATCTTATCTTTTGATTTATCAGTTATTCCAGCCTCAGACCTTCAATTGCCTGCTTGCTATTTTTTCCTCCACATCACTTTTTAACTACTAAGTACTTTGTCTGCATGATCTTTATAGTCCTTTCTTCAGTCCAGTAGCTGGGTAACAACTACTTCAATAACAGTGCCTACAAGAAATGGATTTAATATTGAAGTGGTTATAGCTGTGATGAACTTACCATCAAAAAACCCCCATGCAAATAAAGACATGGCCTCTTCCTTTCACTACATCAGCTAATGTAGTTGAGAGTCAAGGCCAAGTTTTCAAGAATGTGAGGATATGTGTCCCTGAAAACTCATCTGCTTATTGTTTTTCTCTATTCTAAGTTTAAAAAGAACACTTGCGTTCCTTCAGGTAACTTCTAGTAAACATTTTTAAAATGTGCATGTGATTGCCACAGACTGATCTATGTGTGAGTTTACTTACTGCAAAGCAATGTACTCCAGAAAACTACTACAGAAAGTTTTTTAAAATGACCTTGACAAAGTGCTACAATAACAGGATTTTGTAACTTTGCTGGAATTTTCTTTTTTTTTTTTTTCTTTTTTTTTTTTTTTTTTTTTTTTTTTTTTGTTGGGAGGGGAAAGACAAAGGAGTATGGGGAGGTAGGAGGTGCTGCTTAGTTTAAATTGGTGTTTACAATATATTAAATTTCATTGAAATTTAAAACAAATTTTGGGGGAAAAATCATGTAAGGTATATTTATCTTTTCATTCCACTCTGATTCGACAATTTTCATGCCATTCACAACTGTGTGGCTGTTTGTGTTGGAAACCTGACATAAGTTTATACTAACGTGCCTTGAAATGGATCCACACAAACTCTGTCTTGGTATGGAATCACTTAAAATGGGAGATTTAACTTCATACCTCCTAGATGTTAAACCTGTCTAGATGACAGGCAGCAATCAAGTTTTATCAATTAATTTCCTATTCCATTTGCACAAGAAAAGACTAAAAAACAAAAGTCCCAATGTAAACTTACTGGTGTGCAAATACTTTCAATTTTTGTTTGTGCCAGTTCTGTACTCATAAAAGGTAGGGAAGGAGCAGCAAGAAGGGACTGAAGGCCAACACAAGCAATTTGTTAAACTACTCACAAATACTTACTCCCAGAGCCTCTCCAAATGCCAAGTTTCCCATGATCTTTTTTTTGTCTCTGAATTTGGTGCCTGTCCAACCTGGAAAGATGAGCAATCAGAAAACAGCCAACTGATCTGAAAAAAATTGGGACGCATAAGTCCTTTAGAAGGCTGAGAAAGCTGTGGGGATTTGGCAATTTACCTGCACAATTTTTGTTCCTAAGCCTTAGTCTCAAAATCCTGAACTTTCATCTTTAGTGTAATTCCTTTCACTTTTCATGTTTGGCATTACTTCATTGAGACACTTTGCATGAGTTCTAGTGATATTTCATAATATACCAAAATAATATTTGAAATGTCTTAATGTAACTTTCAGTGTACACTTTGGATAGATTTCTTACCTCATAATATAAGCTTTCTAAATGTATCCAGTCTTATCAAGTCAACAGGTTCCCTCAAATTCAGTAGATTCATCCCATCTGCCTTAGACACCAATTTCAGGACCAGCTTGAGAACCCTTTGGAGGTTCACAGTTACAACTGACACACTAGGAAAAATATGCAATAATAGATAGTGCAGAAAAAGTAATGTTTTAAAAATATATATTGAAATTCTAAAGTAAGTTCATTATCAGAATCAAAATAGCTTCAAAGAATCCAACTCAAAGTTTTAAAAATCTGAATTTATCCAAGTCGAAAATCTAAAGAAAATTTCAAACATAAATTGTATAATGACAGTGGTTTAAATTTTGTTCAATTTAAGAATATGGGTAAAGGAAAGGAATTTTTCCAAGACAGCACATGTCACTAAAGAGCTAGGAATAGCTTCTAAATGCACAATGTTGTAAAACTATTTGTTCTCACCTGATACTTTCTCTTTAGTGATGGTTATTTTTATTCCCTGACAACAGAACTAAATACAATGATGGGAATAGCAAAGAAAATTTGTTTATGAGTTCAACTAATGAGATGCAAAGTATATGATGTGAATGGAAATTTTTTCTGCATCTCGGTGCATCATTGTAGAATTGCAGGATAAACATTTATAATCCTGAAATTACATTAGAATATGGCATAAGCAGTTCCTCAAATCTTACAGTACCTATACAGATATGATTGAAAAATGTCATGTATTTTTTCCTTATTCACAAACAATTTCTCCTCCTGACTTTTTTCCCTACCCTCTGCCTCCTAAGTAGGCTTTTGTTAGTAGTGTCTCTGAAGCAGTTTGCTAATATAGAGTTCCAATAGCTCAAATAACTGTCTGTTTCCATTTCATTTTGATTGATTTAATGGATGATCTAAAGAAATAATTTTCTGTGTGTGCCATAGTATTAAGGTGAAGACAAAGGCACTATTCAACTTTCATAAAATCAGTTGATGTGCCAGATGTAAAATCAATTAACTCTGGTGAAGTATAGCCTTGTATTTTAACGACTGAGGTATCATAATTGCTTGCTATAGTTTTTCTTCTCAGCAAGATGAGCCTGGCCAATGTTTCTGTTTCAGCAAAGTGTTAATAATAAAGTTATAAAACTCAAATATTGAGGGAATCCCCAGAAGTTCAGAGTTCAAACAAATATTCAAAGGGTCAGATGTTTATTGCACTTCTCCAGTTTAAGAAAATCTTGCTTGGATTAATAGCTCAATGTTTCCACATGGCTTAAATATCCATGAAGCATCTTCATTGTTCACCCTTTGTGTTATTTTCTGTTCTTTGAGATTTTGGGGATGGAAAGTCCCATGCAACAGCATTCCTCTCAAAATCAGCGTATAAATCGCTTCAGCACTTTGATCACATACTCCCTGTCACTCTTTCATACCCTTTAAGCACACAGTTATTTCTTGCTGCATTTTTAAATTAACTTTTTTTTTTTTTTTTTTTTTTTTTTTTGTGGTTCAAGTTTATTACCAGTATTTCTATTAGAAGGAAAATGACACTGAACCCAGCATAACAACATTTTCTAAATTACAAATTGTTTCATTTGCTCATAATTTTCTTATCTGTAAAATGTCTGGATCTGAAATATTTTGAAAGAATATCAGTAATAACAGTCATCATCTCCTCCTACTTGCATGTTCATACTGTGAGATTACTTACTATGTTTTATACATAAAATATATAATTTTCAGGCCCTTGTTCAATATGTGTCAAACATGAAGTCTGTGAATGTTCCCACTGAAGATAATGGAGGGCATTAGTGTTCTTGTGTTCTTAAAGATGGGTACCTCCATAGACCCTTCCTTGAACTTTGCTCCCATTGAAATCATCCTGCTGATTTGAGAGAGAGCACAAGAAAGTTTATTAGCTGGGAGTGCCACAGTGAAAATAAATGCACTTACTTTTTCTAAAATAAGCAGAGAGTGAAAATGTTTGCAGAGCCACAGCACTTCTTATAGAGAAGTCTTTAGAAAGTTGACTGGCAGTGCTAGAATTATTGGGTTTGCTTTTCTTTTATGAAGAACAGGCTTCTGGGCAGAAAAGGTAATTTATGCCCCAGATTTCCCCCTTCTGTAGTACATGTTGGAAATACCATTGAAACCCAGGAAAGGATTGTCCATATTGCCTATTTTCTCCAAATGAATTAGAGTAGATAACAAAATGGACATTATAACTCTCTCTTTAGGAAATAAGGCAAGTGACTCTCATCTAAACTTTAACACAAGAAAATGTATTGCCTTTTTAAGCATATCTGAAGATACTAAAATAAACTTGTTAGGAAATTAACATAAACACGTTTATCAGAATGCACTTGTGTGTTTTCTTGAAAAATATTTAAGTTCTGTTTTTCCTAATAGCTGTCTAAATTATGTTATAAGAGAAGCAGGAGCCAATCTTTTTTAAAATTGAGGCATTTCTGGATAGTTCTTTAGGGATTTTAGTCAACAGATCTAGGGAGAAAATATTCTTCTCATCCTGCAAATTTCATAGGGATGCAAGAAGCATTCCTTCTTAGGAAACTAATAATTCCACCTTTTTTATTTAAAATTGGAAGAGATCCACCTACAACGTTGAGTTATCTTGTACCAAGGGCTTCTACAAAACTGTGATTCAAGTTTCTACTTGATCATTTGTCCTTTCTTAAGTTAGACAAATAGCCACTAGACAAAGTGAAATTCCACCTGGCATCCCTCGTTCTTCCTTGTCATTTTGGTTGCAATGAGCAATACTTTCTTCAGTCTCAGAAATACTTCCCAATGATATTTTGTCAAAATTAGCATTTTTTTATACACAATGTGTTTGACAGTTCAAAACTGATAAAACTTTTCACATTTTTTTTCTTGACGTTTGTGCTCAGCACATACTGCCGTGATATAAGATCAGCATATTATGGCTATTAAGGATGATTCAGAGTGCCAAACTGTCCAAAAAGTCAGACCATAGTTGTTGGGTTTTTTAAACTTCTTTTTACCAGAAAAAAAAAAAAAAAAGGTCTTATTGTTCAGTTTGGCATCAGTATAACCAGATGATTTTTACAGTAGATGTGTGGAAATAGCTCTGCAAAGTGATGGTAAATCAACTTACAGATTTCCTCCAGCAATTTAAGAGTCCTTATATACACACATAGATTTCCCATTGATTTCAATGGGACCACAAAAGACCTGCCAGCTCTTGCAATTTTACTGTGAAAAGAGATAAAACAGAGAAAATACTAATGTAACAAACAGTCATGGGGAGGGTGTAATCAAAGGAGAAAGGAGGAATATGTAAATGTTTATGCTGACAAGTTCAGGAGGAGTTTGTGTGTGTAATGTACTTGGGCACATGAGATAAATGTGAAAGGAAAATATCAGTGGCTATGAGACAGAGAAATCTTATGTTTGTGAAAAAGTCCAAATATTAAAGGCAGGTTTTGTTGAAAATATTATAAAAGTGTGGTTTTGGAGAGTGGAATAAGCTTATACACTCTTATTTTAATTGTAGCATCCCATAACGGGAATGATAAAAGGAACTATAATCCCGTTTTGTTAAGAAATGTATAGTTTCTATCAAGGGACACAAAGTCTGCTTTGTAGGGGCATTTCCTGCTAACATCTCCAAGCCCATAGTAAGAAGGCCTTCTTATATATAGGTATATATTTACCACATTAGCAATTACAGTAATAGTTACTCTTATCCTGCATACTGGATGCTTCACAAGGAAATATTTTGGAAGGAAAAAGTACAAAAATTCTTCTCAGTATAATAAATCAATGATATTCATTTAAGTTTTGGCTTTGTACATTATTTTAGAAATAAAATTATGTCCCTGCCCATGGCAAGGGGGTTAGACTAGATGATCTTAAAAAGTCCCTTCCAATCCAAACCATTCTATGATTCTATGTGTATTAATGTATACATATTTTATTGTTGCATATTGTATGTATATTAGTAATAGCTCATATAGCTGCTTTTAGAATTGTTATGGGGTTGCTATAAAAAAAAAAAAAAAAAACCAACCAAAAATATAACCTAGAATTGTCACAAACATGTAAATTCAGTCTCAGTATTGTCTTGCTATTTATGTGTTGATTGTATTAAGTTTATTTAACGGTTTCTTTTTATCGTTTGTATTAGAATTCCTCATTTCTAACGCAAATAACTGGTATTTAGAATGTTAAATACTTTATTAAAACATATCATGATATGTAAATATTTCGGAATTCATTACTGTGTATCATAATTCCATGGTCAACCAGGGAAAATGATATGTTTTAGTATGCTTAGTATTATTGAATTGAAGAATTATCCAGATAATGAGGAATGGTGCCTTTAATGTGGTGGTCAATAATAACACCAAAAGTCATATTGATTTTTCTTGAACAGTCAGCTGCAGCTTGTATATATTTCTTGTACTAATAAAACTGTTCCACTGTGTACAAAATGAAAGAAGCAGTTAATTTTTTTTTTCCTGTGTAATATTTATATGTATGCTAAAACCAGAACAGAGCTGCATCTACAAGTGAATCCATCTTTCAGACTAAATCTTAATTAAAGAAGTGTGTGGACATGCAGTTCTGTGTGCAGTTGTTGTGCATAACTCTGTCAGAAGAGCTTAGATATAGAACTGTTAAGTATCTCTCTATATATTTTTCTATAAATCAACTTTTTTTTTCTTTTTGAGGATGAGCAAATCAAAATGACACATTATCATTAAAAACTGCTTGGGAGGATTGAGGGATTTCACATTTTTTGCAGAGTGACAAAAAGTAGGGAAATAACCTGAATGTATGCAATGCTTACATGTTGTCAGTTATTCATCATATTTATATGCTTAGCTTGCCTCTCTGCTCAGGGTGATTTAATACTACATTAAAGTAGAACCTGGGAGGACATCATAAACAGCTCTTGTTTAAAGGGCATTGTGAAGGAGAGCCTTTAATCTGATTGATGAAATAAATGGAAAGTAATCTATCCTCTATTCAACAGCTTGTTGATGATATGAAAGAATTCCTACCCAAGCAAGCAAAGCTTTAAAGAGAAAGACCTCTTTCATCCTGTCAGGCTCTCGTTTTTAGAAAAAGTTAAGTTTTTCATCATGGTTCAGGGGAGTTCTTGTAAAACGTTCATTGAAAATTTAAGAGCAATTACAGTGTCAGACAGCTAGAAAAATTGCTTTTACTGAGTGAGAGTTCTCTGACAGATGCATTGTGGGAGAATTGATTCTTTCTAAGGGATAAGTGAATTGTCATTGTTAGTCTCTTCTCATGACATCTAGCTAGATGTCATCTGCTTTGTAACAGAAGATTTGAATCAGACAACTGTACTCAACACTAGACAGTGTCTAGATTAGTTCAGCAAAGAAATAAGCCTGTACTCTGCATGGCATCAACTGAGATTTTAAAGATTATGGATGAGCAAGGGTTTGCGAAAAAAGTTTGAAAAATCAAAAACAAAGCTTTATAGCCACTTCAGAAAGCCTGGATGTTTAACCTGTAAGGAAGTCTGTCAAATCCTTGAGGAAACCACATAGAGAAAGATCAATAGAATACCTACTGGCTCCATTAGCTTGATGTAAAAAGGGGAAGAGGGAAACCAGCTCTTCCACAAAAGGAGCTACCTTATTCCAGGGATTAAGCGGGATCAGTTCTCTTGCAGAAAAGAAGACGAGAAAAAGAATGAAGATTCTTGGTGGGCCAGAACTGGAGTGAAAGGGCTTGTCAGGTAATCTAACTGATGATAAGAGAGCAGTTTATTGAATAGGAGGTGTCTCTAATTAGGTGTTCATTAGCATAAGGGTAGGTGCCAATTCTAATCCTGAGTTAGCTGCAGAAAATAGTCTGTCATTCACTCTGCGATCCCTGAGCTAACTTCTTTGTAATGTATGCTTGCTGAACCCACTTCTGATTTTTATGTGTGTTTTCTGTTTGCATTGCAGAGAAACATGCAGTGTGTATGAATGTCATTGGCATTTTCCCGAAATAGCACCATCAGATTCATTAAGTATTCACAGTATTGAAATGTTATGTTGTTTGAATATAGTGTGTATGTATGTGGTATAAAAAAAGATGTGTCATTTTAAGCACAATAATGTTTCAGTCTGAAAGCTTCAATTCAGTTTTTGCATGATTTGACTCTAACCTTAGTTAAACAACAATAAAAAAAAAAAGGCAGTTATCCATACTTAAGATAAATTCACTAGTAAGTACCAAATTATCATGAAAAAAATCAGTTAAAATATTCTCCACATGATCAGACAAGTACATTCTTCAGCAGTTCAAATTTTAGTAATATTTTTGTGGCCAGGGTTGGGACAATATCAGATTTTTACATTTCGACCTCCTTATTCTGTGCATTTCACATATTTGAAGGAGTGTATATAGACTTTAATTTAAATACGGAGTATTTCTTTTAGTTGCTCAGGAATTAAACAGTGATGCATTTGTAGTTTTTCATATGTTAAATTACTTAATCCTTTAATGGGAATAATATTAGCATTTAGACTTAAATAACCTTGTGCTCTTTGGATGTGTTTATATTATTGTTATATAACTCTTTAAAGGTTCAGTAGGAAAGGCCTTGTCATTTTAACTTGAAATAAACTCAGTTCCTCAGCTTTGGGAAGAATAGGCCTGAACTAAACTGTGTTTCCTTTCCTTAACAAGTTTAGAACATCTTAAGAGTTTATGTGCCATTAAAACATTCTTTTGAAGCTTTTGAAATACAAACTGTCAGTACAATGTTTTCAAGAAGTCCCTGATGCTAAAAATCACTAACCTGTGCTAGTTTCCAGACTGTTCCTAGCATTTTTGCCATTACGATTCAATAGATCTTTTTATCAATGTCCACAAGGCATTTGGATGAATCAATAATGATGATGAAAAGTAAGCTGTAATTCTACAGGAAAAGTGCTGCTAAATAGAGCAACATATAAAATTGATACAACTTCTTAACAGTTTTCCTTTAAGTATTGTAATGGCTTGTATTTTCACCTGAGTTAATGAAATGCCCTTAGATACCTTGCTAACAATGTATTTTTCTGTGTTCTGATCTCCTGAAGCATTATCTTGCTAAATGTATAGGAGGGCACATTACTGAGTCACTGAACCTTTACCAAAGTACTAAACACGGGGGGATTATTTGTGTTTACTACAAATAAATTTTACGAAGTGTTTTCTTGACTAAATTTATTTCTGCAGCTGTTAGAGCTGTAAATCATATGTGTGGGGACAGATCATAACAAATATTCAAAAAGGGCATGTATTTGTAAATAGTATATAAATCAACTGCCTTTTCCAGTTTCAATTTTACCTTAAGGAAAATTAGGTAACAATTTAGTTTTGCAATGTGTAGTAAATTATACGCAATATTGTAAGTAAACTGATTTACTGATTGATGTTAAGAATATGATCCAGTGTTCAGTAAAGCTAATGGGAGTCTGCACCGATTTCACTGCTTTTTGATTGAGCCCAAATCTGAAAGCCATATATGGTATTATTTCAAAGCACTGCTTTTTTCTTCCTCACTCTAGATTTATTGTTGTAGTTGGAAGGAGAGAGGGCTTGTTTTGAGGTTTTGGCTTGGGATGTTTTAAGAATAATGTTTCTATTTCTGCTGCAAATTTCTAATTGAAAAGAAGGTTGTGACAGGTACAACTTTTAAAATCTGTATATATAGCAGACAAAAAATGTTTAGTAAAATGGATGCTACTTGAATATAAATTCTATACTACAAAGAATGTTGATTTTTTTTTTTATATCTAGAGAACCAGCTATTTCTCCCAAGCCTATTTTAAGTAAAAATAGAGGGCAATCTGGCCTGTGAAAGAACATCTTTACAAATATAACACACATTCTTTGGGGAATTATAGCTGAGAATTGCAGCTGCAGAGTCTCAACTTTGGCGACATTGTTCAGACGAAGGGTTTAAGATGAAATACTTGTTTTAAAAAAAAGATAATTAAAAATTTAATGTGCATTCACCAGTTCATGACAGTAATTTTAATCAGTTATTTCTCAGGAGGTTTTTTGTTTCTCATTGATCTTTTGTCAGACCAGATCCTTGATAAATATAAATCAGAATAACCCAAGTTTTGTTTTATTTTGTCAGAGTTTCTTTTCTGACAGAGTTATAGTAATATTTCTTTACTTCACATAGCAGTTTAATTAGCAATACATAGATGGACTTGATATTTCCTTTCAGAGATTGTCATGGTGTTTGTTTTCATGTATCACTGTGTTATACAGTTAATGAAATTATTTACTCTATAGCTATCAAGTAGTCATAAAATACTGCACCAGAAACACCAACTTTTGAAAAGCAGTCTGTGTGTGTGTGTGTGTGTGTGTGTGTAATTGCTAAGAGAAAAAAAAAAAAGTTTATTAAATAGTTAAAGTTGGAATATACGGTTTCATTCTGGTATTTAGCTGCCAAAGTTGAATGTGATGGAAGGCATCTGTGGTTGTGTTTGTGTAAGGTTGTCTTTAGTGGCAGAGTGTATTATCTAATGTCACTTTATGAAACTTTCAGTGCTACAGCCTTTTTCTGTTCCAGTATGTGTGTAAGAATTACTTTAATCTTTTTTCTCTATGAGAAAAGATAAATATTATCTGCTGTATATACCTGATGAAACACTTATCTTTTTGATAATTAATGAACCCATTTTAAGTCCATGTTATGCTATCCATCTTTTGTGGTACTGAAATGGATGACAGTGTGATTATGTCTGTGAAAGATAAGTAAATGTGTGTGCTCTTAGATCATCAGGCTTTTAAAATACCAGGAAAGTAGAAGTATAGTAAAACTGGGAGTATTTCTTAATCTTGACTTATAACACAGTGGTTTCTGTGCTTTTATTTATAAATGTACATTTTATTGCACTACATACACGTCAGATTTCACAGGCCCCTGCAAATGATTGCATTAATATTTTATGTTCCATTTATGCCTTTCCCCTGCATATTGACAAAATAATAAATATGCAATAGATTGAATATTACATGACTGAACATTGATTTTTATACATATGACATAAAAATGCTGGTAAGCAAAGAATAATGTTATGTTTTACATGAGAATTCTCAATACCATTACAAGTCAAGTTAAGCATTGAATTATATTTCGGTATTCTTGTCAATATAAACTGGCTTACAAAGACACATTTAGAATAATAATTGATGGATTTCTCAAAATACCTTTGTCATTGAAGAAAAGTATATACTTTGAATTTCATCATTGTAAAAGTATATTTTTAAGAAGTCAAACAGATCCTCTTAAGTGTCTTAAATGGTATAATTTTGGCCGTCTGTGTTACAATATGGAATAATGTCCAATTATCTCGTTTATCATGGCTTCTGAAACAGCTTACACTATGAAGTCTGTTTATTAAGAACAAAATTATACTGTCAGATTCACACATGCTTATCTTTGAAAAGTGACTTACAGACCACACTTTACTCTTCTAGAGGAGGAAAAAAAATGTAAATGGGAAAAGGTCAGTGGATCTCTGGACACTTGTGTCTTGCATGCTATTTGATTCTCCTGTGTATCACCTATAGGCACCAGTGAAAAAGCTGCTAAAGATCAGAGGCACCATATAGCTACATGTAGGCAGTGAATTTAAACTAGAGTCAATCCAGTGTCATTTCTTTTGGAGTTATAGCTGCATGTGAATTGGCTAAGAAGATCGTTATGTTCTAAGACTGGCCAAATCCAAACTTGGAGACTACGTTTAAGAAAAAAAAAAAAAAAAAGTGCTAAACAACGTACAGCTCTCCAGATTGCCTTCTAGAAAGTTAAGGAACAGCCTTTTCCTAAGGCTTCTCCACTGACCTTTATTTTCTGATTCTTGTTTCTGCACTTGAGAAAGTGCCAGAACATCCTGTCTGAAAGTATTTGGGACCTTCTGCATCCAGACTGATGTCATTTGTCTTGACTCCTGGCTGCTCATCAGAAAGATAATGCTTAACTACAGACATTTTATGATCACAGGTATTGTTATGTTAATCATGACAAGGGATAATTAGGAAACACATAAGGTTACAATCAAGTTTATTTAGATCTGTACATTGTCATGAAATACAAATGGTGCTGACCAACCATCATAGTAATTTCTAAATAATCTTAGCAAAGAAGGAGTGAAACTAAGCTTTTGTTCATGAACACAAAATCCTTTCAAAGTTTTAACTTTATTTGTTTACTTAATTCCTTAGCCCATTAAAAATTGCAGTAGTGCAGTATTTAGCTAACCAATGTATAGAAACACCTGTATGTGACAGTGGTTGTTTCTTCCCTGAGCTATAACTATGGTATTTGAAAAAAAAAGAATAGATGATTGATTTCAACTCCATAAATCATTTCCAAGAAATTAGACAGTATGAGACAAGTTAGTTAAAGAAAAAAAGATTTTGGATACATATGAATATTAATGGTTATGAAAGAAAATTGTAGTTTTTATGAGAATTACCTAGTATGCCTTTCACTAATTTATGCCAAGGTGGTAGTTCAGGTAGCTGCAGGTACTCTGAATTAATGACATACTTAAACGGTGGAGCAGCCTGCCCAGGAACTAGCAAAACCAGCAAATCATTTATTTACTTTGTTTCCTCCACCAAACAGGTCTGTAATGACTATAGCCATTAATCTTTTCAGTAAGTTTCTATTAGAAATCACTTGTTGAATATACATACTGCCTGGAGACCTGGGGTATCTAAATTTTAAAGTCAAGTGGTTGGACTCTGGTGGTTATTGTCTGTATAGCCCAGTGGCAGAATAACTAGTCCATCTATAGATGGACAAGTACCTTCTTATAGAAGCATGTGCTCTAACTTGTAAAACAAGTAATTGCCAAACCCACAAATTATTCACACATGTTAAGCACCCTGTGTTTGAGGGGGACAGTATCTAAAAAAAGTATGTTTTCTTCACAACAACAAAAACAGTTATTGCTAGAAATACTGCAAAAATTTCCTAAAAAAATCATCATTGAGTTTCTAACTATCCAAGCAAAGCTCAGGATGAGTACAGCTTTTATCTCCAAATCAGTAAGTTTGTACTGTATATATGGTAACTGAACGTAACGGAATGTTTGATTCATATAATTTATGGAATGCTAACAATTATTATTTTTTTAATAAATTGAAACAATTCTATTAATTTTTTTATATATTCAGTTATTTGGATTTTCTGTGTCAGGAAGGTTCCTGATATAAGAAATCTAATGTTGAAATCCTCAGTCACATTAAGACAGCCTAGTTGAAATTACTGAACCCATGAAGTGAATAGGTGTGTGCTTAGTAATACCTGCTGGGAATTAAGCCTTGCGTGTAGACTGAAACTTTGCAGAATTTACCCATAGTTCTGTTGCTGTGGATCCTTTTTTCTCAGAAAGATGGATTTCATTCTTATTTCTAAAAACTACATTTGTTGTGATTTTTCTTTTGCTGGACTATTACAGTTGTAAGCTCTTTGAACTTCTTGGTTGTAACCTTAAATCTTTCAAGTACATTCTGCAGCTGCCACAACTGTGGTGTACTATTTTCAAAATTAGTATTATTTATTCATTTTGAAAGTTCATAAAATAGTAAGTAATTATATTAAGATTGCATTCCATGTACTGGTGCAATTTGTTACCATTTTGCCTTTTGGACAAATAAAGCAGAGGAAGGAATTGTGTTTTCCTCTTTATTATGCAGTATTGTTTATACTGCTGAACTAGTAAAATTTTGTTGTCATAGCAGTTGCCTACAGTACAGCATATCAAAGTTCAGTTATCGACCGTATTAGAGTATAGCTATATGATCTCATGCCAGGCATCAATCCAGTAAAGCTTATGCCACTAGCCACGATTTGAAACAGTAAACAAACAGAAATTCCTGTGCACAGATTTTGCAAGTAGGAATACGTATGCCTGGGTGCTTGTGTTTTGCTTAAATCTAGGTTTTCTGAGCACAGGCTATCTCTTACTATGTATAAGTAAATAATCTAAAACAATGGCATGCCTTATGTATTACCTTTACGATTACCCACAGTTACTCTAATTAATGTTAAATAATATTATAAAAATAGGTATTAATAAGAAAATCTGATTTGAAGAAGATTCACGCAGCACACATACATATTTTCAACACACTCTGAAGTACGGTTCCATGCACAACTTTGTTCACAGATTATAAATCTTTTGCTGACAAAGTATAAAAGTCTGTACTACTCAACTGCGATAAAATGCATTAAAGACAGGAGAGTTATGCATCTGTTTCAAGGGAAAAATATCTCACATCATTTAGAGAGAGAGAGAGAGTGAACACAAGTGTCCATAAGCAAAGACTAATATCAGCAACTGGATGATACTCTAATCAAAACATCTACATAAGTACAATAGCAGCATAAAAGCTTAAAAAACAGTAGCCCAGTGAGATGCTAGGCAACAGCATTATGGTCACTAAATGAGGAAATCCTATTTGGCTGCCAGGCACTTTCTTTGGGTGCTTTTGTTACTACTTCGAGTCATGCAAGAATAAATCTTTCACTGGCTAATGCAATACCTGTTGCAGTGCTAGGTACAGCTCCAAATTACAACCACGAGATTTAATAGCAAGAAAAGTGGAAAAAGGAGTAAAGTGGGCTTTCAGGAAAATTAATTACAGTATTTTAACTGGGCAAATAAGGACAGGACAGACTGGCGATGAGAGGAAAGGATTTTTTCATTATAATATTTTTGAGAAAACTAAACAAAAGCGTTTCATCACACACAAAAAAAAAAAAAAAAAAAAAAAAAAAAAAACACCAATTAAAGCATAACTTAGTGCTTTTGACCTTATCAGAAAATTTGTGTGTTTATCTATGATTACAAATAGTTCCCTGCTCAGCAGGGACCTTTCTGAATATCAGAAAGTTCCTATCCCTGTTCCAGTTAAAATGGTAAATTCTTTTGAAAGCCTGTATAGAAATACCTTGATTTCCATTTTAGTTCACTTGTCAAAAGCAAAGAGAGTGTTGCCATTCTTGTACTCTAAGGATGTGAGGTGACATATCTGACAAGCAGGAATAGATTGGAAGTAAGTCCATTAATATATCTAAAATCATTTTGTAAGTGATCATTTTTTAATATACACAAGGGAGTTACACCTACACATCCAGGGAAGAATATACTCACTTTGAATGTGGCTCATGTCCCCCTCCACTGCATATAATTAGGTCCTTTCTGGTTTAAATCATTTCTCCTCCAACCTTTTTCACCACGCCTGCGATATTTTAAAGCTCAGTCCAACAAAGACTTTTGACCAATACCACTTGTGCTTGGAGGAAAATTATGTTTCAAAATGACAAAATATCTAACACTGATCTCTGCAGTAGTACAGTCCAGCAGTTTATTCTCTGGCCCAAAGGTGATGAATTCTTGACAAAAGTCTTTATTTCTCCAGTGGAGAAAATCCTACTCCCAGTTTGTGCCTCATCTGATGTATAACTTTGAGCAAGTCACTTCACCCTTTTTCTGTTCTATTTAGACTATAAGCTTTTGGGGAAAGCGATGGTCTCTGACTGTGAATTTTACAAGGACATACCCAACAGTGCTCCAATTGCAACTACAGCTTAGCTCCCACACTGTAATAACAATAATCAATAAAAATATCCTGAATAAAAAATAATCTGAATAAAACCTGATCCCACAGGGAAGAAAATCACCTACCTTTAGAGGCCCGTAGCTTTGCAGTGGCAGTGAACCCATACTAACACCTTCTGTCTCACAGTAATTAGAGAAAAGAGAGAGATGGAATTTGTCCCCATCTGTTTAACAGAGATGTGAAGAACAACCTGGCCTCACACAAAATTGCTGTGCCTCTATATAGGACAGCTCTCTTTGCTATATAAAATACTATTGCTAAGAATTCATTAATCTTCTATATTCTGCATTTTAAATGGGCTTTGTATTGATTTTTATTACAGTTGGAAAAGACCCATTTATAGAGCAGCAGGTTAAAGAAAGATGTGGTGTGAACAGGACTATTAAATGGGAGAAATTATCCTGATCTGTCCTTTGCCATTCCTAGTAAAAATGACAGCATTGTCTCCCTGGAAGTTCTTGCCCAGCTCCTTTATGAAACTGTTTGTGCTAACTTCTGTAGCTGACCTTGGAAATTTACTACATGCATTAATGGGTTCTTGTGCAAAGAAATTACTCCGAAACGCTTTAGTTTCTGACTCTTCTATGCCTTATCTTTGTTGCTCTTTTATTTCCTTTTCTCCAGTCCAAAAGGCTTTGATGTCCCCTTGTTAACCTTTTCTTTCAGAATAAATTCTGCTACATATTAAATATAGGTTAAAAAAATTTTAACGTGCAATGCCAACTACTGAGAAAAAGGAAATACCAGAATTTTCTATCTGCAAAACCTTTGGTTAATCTCTTAGTGTATATGCTTTATAGTGCAGTCCTTAGTTTCACTATCACAGTCTAATTTTTCCTTAAGAAATCTGAGACCATTTACTGTGTAGCGCTGACAGTCCTCAGGAAATGAAAATCTGTTCATTATTTTGTTTTAGCCTCATTGCTTATGTATGATCCTAAGAAATATTTCCAGTGTTAAAATTCTGCTTTTAAAATAGAGCTTGTTAATCCAAAAATGATTGAGGTTGACAGGGATGTCCAGAGGTCATGTGGTCTAGCCACCCTGCTCAAGCAGGGTCACCTAGAGCCAGTTACCCAGCACCGTGTCCAGATGGCTTTTGAATATCTCCAAGGCTGGAGACTCCACAACCTCGCTGGGCAACCTGTTCCCATGCTGTCACCCTCACAGGAAACAAGTGTTTCCTGATGTTCAGGCAGAACCTCCTGTGTTTCAGTTGATTGTCATTGCCTCTTGTCCTGTCACTGGACACCACTGAAATGAGCCTGGCTCTGTCCTCTTTGCACCCTCCCTTCAGGTGTTTATATACATTCATGAGATCTGCCCTGAGCCTTCTCCTCTTCTTCAGGCTGAACAGTTCCAGCTTTCTCAGCCTTTCCTCATAGTAAAGGTGCTCCAGTCCCTTAATCATCTTTCTGGTCCTTTGCTGGCCTCTCTCTGGTATGTCCAGGTCTGTCTTGTGCTGTGGACATACCAAATTTCATTACACTTGACATATATGAGTCTTCACACAGGCAATGGAAGAATGTATGCAACATTTTTTCAAGGTTTTATGAACAGCTATTTTAAATTCAGTTCTAGCTAATAGGCAGGACCTGGATGAGGATTTAAAGAAAGAAGGCAATTTGGATGAAAGTAAATAATAAAGTTCATAACTCAAAAAAAAAAAAAAAAGGTAAAAGCAATAGAATAAGAAAATTAACTTGAGCAAGTATAGTTAATCAATAGGCAAGGTCTCATCACATACAAGAAGGGTAAGAAGCATGATAAAAAAATCATTGTGGTTATATCAACAGAATCTAAAACCAAAAATGGAGTAGCCACAATCATGGGAAATAAAACATAGAACCAGAGTAATTATTAGGGAATGATTCCCAGAAAATGTTTATAAAACCAGAATGATTAAGAAGTGAAAGGGATTGCAAGTAACAAAGAACAAAGATGGTAGGGAGAAAAGCTTGTAGAAACACAATGGTGAAAAAGATTATGAAAGAAATTTAGATGCATTTATATCTACATGATACTTTGTTGAGAAAGTGTCTAAATAAGATACTTTGGGTCCCATTGTATATCTACTAATAAACATCAAATTAAATAGATATGGCTAAAGTATATTATGTATTTAATGTCTAATGTGAGCTGAGTGCACTTTACATGAAGGAGCAGTAGGAAAAGAAGAAAGAAAAAAAAAAAAAAAAAGAAAAAGAAAAAGAGTGTTCCTCTAGGTATAACCAGAGAGTAAGGTCAAATAAAGTTTACTCTGGAATTTGTAAATAACTAACCAGCAGTATCCCAGTGTTATTAATTAGTATCTTCCAGGATGGCAGATTTGATTTCAAACAACAGAGGAGGAACCTGTCAAAATAATGGTCTGAGAGAGGCCATGTTGCAGTCTGCATGGCCAAATAGCTGAGTCTAATCATTACTTTCATTAACAATTTAAAAGGTGGAATAAAAGAACAGTTTATGGACAATATTAGAATCCAGAAAATCTCACCTGAGTGGAGAAATGTAAAAAATATACAAGATAAGACAAAGGCAAGATACTACAGTTGGAAAATCAAATACATACAAAGAAACTGGAAAGAAATGATTCTTCAGCACTGTCTGAGAAAAGGATCTGAAGACCATAGCAGATCAAAAGTTCCATGTTAGCCTATATTGTGATGACACTTTAAAAAAAAAAAAAAAAATTAATTTCATGTATACTTAGCACCATCATTAAAGTAAGAGGTGGTTAGTTATTCTTAGTGCTGCTAAATCATCTTCGGTAGTGCCTTGTCCATTTTTAGTCACCACATTTTAAGGTGTTTGTATATGAAAAGGGGTACAGAAAATGATGGTAATAATAAAACACCACAATGATGTACAATAAAACATTGCAGAATTCTGAGAAGGAAGGGTGGAAAATTAATTCATTAATGCCATTTTTCCCTTTCTTTTGCTAGAGCTATATTCAATGAAAATAATTGTAAACCTTCTGTAAATTGTTGCAGTTTTCGCTTGCTCTGGGGAAATGGGGAAAAGGTTGACATTTATAAAAAATGGTTGATACTGAAAAAAAATCTTTTAGACAGGGTCAAGGACTCAACCCCAAAGCTTGAATTTTTAGGAAATGATGAGAAAACAGGGAGTTTTAATGGAAACTGTTCTACAGCTTTAAGTATAGCAGGTGTTACTAGATAGCTGCCAAAATAAAGTATTTTATATATCTCAGATTGCAATTTGTGTTTTTAACTGCTCTTAAACTTTCTTCCAAAGAATTTTAATAACCTTGCTCAATGTTTCTAAACCAGACAGCAAAACTTACAAAGGTATATTCCCCTTCAGTCTTTAAGTGCCCACCTTTTCTTTGTAATTTATTTAATCCACCACTTAAAGTAGCTCATAATCCTTTAAGTCTATTAAATTTGAAAAGGTCAATCTGAAAATAATCTTATCTTTCTCTCAAACTCTGTTTCCTAGCAAATGTCATCACTGTACAATGCATTCTTTCTCACAATTCCTCTATCTATAGAATTGCAAGATGCTAAACTTTGCTTCATTTTCAATTGAATGAAATTCCACTTCCATCCAAACCCAAGTGTTTCTTTTAACCTATTAAAGTACCTCTCCTTTTAGGCTTTGTTAATGCCTATCATAGATTATGCTTTTATTTGACAATAAATCAAAATTTTCCTAGATTTTGAGACATGCCTCTTCTTTATCACTTAGCTATATATTATTGAGAAAAAACTTTTTGTGGTTTCAGAAAGATCGACCTTAACCAAGCTCAACTTTTCAAGTAATATTCTGTTCTATTGATAGCAGACAAGCCTGAAAAAGCCAAGAATGCCAATTTCTCTTGGCTTTCACCCCAAACAGAATTCCAGATGGTTCAAACAGAGAGGACCAGCCCAGACCCAAGAATTGCACCCTGCATACACAGCCACTCAGAGCAACACTGGCTGAATCATTCTTCTTTTGAAAATACCATGCCATAGAAACAGAAATGCTGCACAAAATTCCCCTTGTACCTTCTGAGAAATTAAGAGAAAAATGAAAGAAACTACTACCCACTGTGATAAAAAAATTCCATTTTGACATTTAAGGAATGAAATGTTTTTAACTGTTTCTTTGAATCAAATGTCAAGAGGGGGCTAGTTTTAAGCGAAGGGGTGAAATTAAATGGCTGTTACATGCTAGAAGTTAGTAACATTAAAAATACCCAATATTTTACTGAAAAATATTTAAATTAAGCATTTTGACTTTGTAGCAATGAAATGTATCAGTCACTCTCAAAAAATTTTTCCTGAGGTTTTGCTTCATGGAAAAATGCAAAATGTTGTGGTTGCATCCTTCTGAAACAAAGCAGCTTTTGGACATTTCTAAATCCTTAGTGAACTAGAAAGACCTAGAAATATTAAAAAATTGGTTGAGACCAAAAAACTTTGGGAAGTGAAGACAGTGTTACATAAACAGCTTGTTTGCCAGTGATTGTTATTGCAGTAGTATTAGAATATCTTCATTCATAAAAATGAGCACTCCTTTGAATCAAAACAAGGAAAGAATTGTTAAAAAACAAGTAACAGATAACTGAGACGTCAAAATTATATGTGAATTGCACACAGACTTATAGGCAGTTTGTGGCAGATCTGAAATCCTTTATCCAGTTACACCATTTTGCATGACTTAACACAAGAGAGTATTAATTGTTTATCTGAGACTCCTATGTCTAATATAAATGGTATAAGTATTATCATCATTTTGTTAGCTTCAATATTGAAGGAGTACAATATTGCATATATTATTCTTATTTTGGAGATTACACTAACTCAACAAAACAGTAGAAATTTGTGATTAAGGCTGGCAGTAAGTAAATGTAAACAGTGTATGGTAAATCAAATAACTGCTAAACAAACAGAAAAAAAATTTCATATTATTTTGTAAACAAATTCTCAAGGATTACCTGAAAAACAGCTACTATACAGCTTGATCGAGGGACCAACTGAAATAAATCTACTTGTTTCAATAAAGTTTGAATCCATTAAGAAATCAGGAGGAAAGGGAAGAAGGACTTCTTTCTCTTGTGATATCAGCCTTCAGATCAGGAAAGTCACCTAACCATGGTAAATTTTGCTATTGTTTTTCTGTGCACTAAGGACTTCACATATGTTGAGTATTAGCTTGGATTGTCAGCTGCTGTAAAGCATTAGAGTTGCCAGCTGAGTATATAGCCCATTATATATTATAGTCTGATGGACTTTCTAGTATAAAAACATGACATCTCTTTCAACCCAAACCATCCTATGATTCTATGACACACATATACTATGAAGGTAACATTTTTAAAATGCTGGATTTCAATAATTAATGAGGCTTAGAGTGTAAATGACCTCTTTTATAAACTCTAGTGTATGCATTAACAAATGTAATATGTATTTATATATATCATTATGTGTAAAATGCAAAAAAGGATAGCCTTTCACTTTTTTACAATCTTTCAGGCTTTAAAGAACAGATTCTTTGTTGAACATTTAAGAGCTTTTGAAAATAAATGCATGCACAATCTGTATGAACTAGAGCCCAATTATTCAACAATCTCGAGATTTTCACATGGAAAATTCATACTAAATGGCTGTAAATGGTCAACTGCACAACAGAATTTCCTTTAAATGTAACCTGCCCAGTAGGAAGCTTCTCCTTTGCAAGAAGACAGGACTACAGACTAGTTCTTCCCCCAGAAGAGTACCCTTTCCATTCTGTGCTGCAACACTTCAGCAAAGAGATAATATTGTATATAGCTGAGTTTGGCTACAGCTCTAGGCCCAAAAGATTTATTTCAATGTCCAAAGCTAAACATCTTGATAAGCATTTAGCTACAAATCTTCTATTAAAATACACCCACTAAAATGGTCTGAAAATCTCAATCTTAATTCTGTAGACAGCCCTCTGATTACTTTCTCCTTTTACCTGTAGTCTATTTGGGTTCTAAAACGGTGTTAGATGAACAAAGAGCAAACCCCCTCCTCACAGTTTGGTGCCAAAACTGGGACATAGGCAGAATCTTGTTGTGTGAATCTAACTTTACAACCTAAAACAAGCCCCTTAAACACTGGCAAATGCAAAAGCACTCCAGGCTGTCACTGACCAGCATTTTGACACTAGTTTCTCAGACACATCTCTGTCCCTGTGCGCACCCAGGGATCCCCCAGACCTGACAAATCAGAGCAGGGCAGAGCCTGGAGCACAGCCAAGGCACAGGAGCTACATGTGTTTTCCTCTAAACTTGCTGAAGGGATCAAAGTCCAGAAGATGTTTCCTGAGCTGTTTTGAACAACTCATGCTATTACCACTTGGAAATGCAGCAAAAGGAAGAAATTATGCTGCCAGTTCTCACCTTTTTCCACATCTCCAACTCCTAATGCAAAAGTTTTGTTACTGGGGAACGTACCCAGGACATGAGAGATCCATATTATTTCTCTGTTTTCTCACTCCTCTCCCACAGTACTTTTGTATCTACTTTAAGATGTACAGTCTGGGTGGCAACCAGATGGACAAAATACTGGCTGCATGACTGGGCTAAAGAGGCCACACTGAATGGGATAAAGCCCTGTCTAATCTGGTCAGACCCATTAGCTACCCCTGCTTTGAGAAGGATGCTGGTCTAGAGACCTCCTGAGGTCCCTTCAAGCCCCAAATCCAACCTGAGTTGTCCTATGGTCCTGCAAACAGCTGTGGAAGAGACTGCAATGACATCAGAGTGGTTTCTTCATCTCTTGTTAAACATGTGCTCTTGCTCAGTAATGCTCAGTAAGATTTGTTAAGTCAGGAAGAGAAAACAAAGCAAGTGAACAGGACATGTTATTCGCAATATAGGAAAAGACACTCATGTTTTGAACTCCACTCTGATTACCTTTTTTAATTATTTTTATTTTATTTATTTTATTTTATTTATTCCGAGTTTCACCTAAGTTGCAGGAATCACTGGAGCATGACCCAGATGTTTTCGCATAACAGAAATGGCTATCCTAGCAAGTGGGACAGAGACTCATTCTTGGCCTCATTCTAACTAAATGAAATTTTAATTATTCCCTGCTTATAAAATACAACTCCTCCAAATAAATCAGTTTGAGTGGAGTATCTGTTCTGGGGCAGTAAGGAAAAGCAACCAGTAAAATATGAGTTGATTGTGAGTCACTTCCTCAAGTTAATGTTGAAGTAAAGGATAGTATATAGGGGATTCTATTTTATGATGGATTTATGGTGCTTGCTGTACAAGAAATGTTGTTCCCTAATTAACATCTAAGTTTTTGCTGAGTAAGACATTAAGCCAAAAGATTCAGCCACATTAATTATATCATGTCAAATTCATTTCTAAGAACCTGAATTGTAAACCTATGCACTTTAAAATACTGTGACATTTTTCAGATTGTGGCCCATCTTCTGTAGTTTCTTGACCTCCAGTAAAACACAGAATCCACAACTAATTAATAAGTAGCAAAAATCATATTTTTCTTTACCCACATAGTGGTAGGAAAAAAAAGGTGTCACAGAACACACTCTTCTATTCCATAATTTCAGGTGCATAATAGCATGGTCGTATGAGTATGTTATGGGAGACACAGCCACCCCTGCGGACATGATCCAGCAGAAAGAACTGAAATCAGATATCCAAAACCCTTATGCAACATGGCAAAAGGAAATTTAGCATTTTTAATTGTTGCAACAAATTTTAATGAAATCTTTCTCTTTTTTTTTTTATGTGTGGCATTTTACCTAGATCAAAATGTGTTGATATTTCCAAATAAAATTATTAGAAATTTTCCCTAACATGGAAAATTTCAAATTTTTCTTCCTAAGATGTAAAAAAAAAAAAAGTTAAATGTCAAATTTCTCTTGAGGTGGGATTTCTGAATTTCAAGCAACTCTGTTACCTCACAGCTATATATAAGAAATATGAAATAGAGAAAGCTATTTCAGCTTTCTTGGCTCAGTTATGTTGTAAAGCACCATCACTACTCACTAGCAGTATTCTTTTTAAGTTGTGTATGAAAAAAAAGAATGTTTTGAATATTCATTCCTAATTAACCTTTCTGATTTTAAGAGTAAAAATCATTTATTTTCTTAGCCATTTATGTTCTGCAGTAGGGAAAATCTTTCATGACATTTGTTTACAGTCCAGAGTCTGTAAATTCAGAGTCAGAGTTCAGCCTTGTTTGGATTCTGTAGACACAAAACTGTTATGTTAGGCTTTAATTTCCAAACATTTCTCGAAAAATTGAGACAATTCCATTGGTTTTAGGTTAAGATATATATGTATTTAAGACATGTATTTAAAATATGGATGAAATTTTGATAGGGAGAAATACATTAGTGTAGTCAATGAATAAGTCCTGTGAAATGACTATGTTGTTCAAGGGATAAATTACTGTGTAAACTCATTTTAAAGTAAGGTTCATTTTGGAAACTGGATTAGCGAATTCCATATAACAAAATCCTGGGTCTGTATTTCATCATTCAGAAGCAGGAAGCTTTAGAGGTAAAATTTCTCACATGAAGGTATTATATAGGGATATTAATGGGTTGTAATATCTCACAAACCCAAAGTTAGGGTAAAATATGTATTTAACTTTATTTATAGTAAAATCCCAGCTTAATGTTTAATTTATATATGCTTATGGTTAATCAGTTGGGCTCATCAGCAAGTGACTTTGGAAACAGGAATATATATACGTATATAACTTCTCTGTTAGGTCACTCATTTGAGTTGTGAATGTTAGTATATGCTCTAAATTACTAAGAATGGGCTGCTTTAAGTTAGATTACCAAAGTACATGTGTGATTTTCAGTGATTTACAAAGATTTGCCACTGTCAAAACGGATGGTAAGAGTTAACAATGTCTGTAAATTGACATAAAGATACTGGACAAGTAAATGGGAAGCGCAGGGCGGGGTGGGGGACACACAGACTGAGAGAGGTGAGTAAATGAACACATCCTTCCCCATATCCTGCAATGTCTCAGTGTCACAAAGAATGGAAAAGCAAATCTTTATGGGAAATGGACACCAGAAGCTGAAATCCAAGCTTAGGTGAGGACAAGCAATTGAACAGCTTATTCAAAAGAAGTTGTCACCCAGATTTGTACTTCTCCAGCTTGGCTTCTTTCAGTACTGCAGACATCCACTGGTGTCAAGAGCTGACACCTCAGAGATGGGAATTTCAACGGTGCCTCTGCCCTTTGACTGGAGAAGAAGTTGCTGGGAAAAGCGGTGGATATAAAAGTATGGGCAGCAAATGGCTGAGAAATGTGATGTAGGGGCAAAGTGCATCTATTGAAGATGTCTTGCCTGTGGTGAGAGAGGAAAAACATATTTTTTCTTTCTTTTGCTTAGAAAAAAAAGTGTATATCTCAGAAGAATTTGCCTCCCATCCTGAAGCCTATGTGAAGACCTGGTTTGGTATGAAGTCCTGGCTTCAGAAAAGTTAGCAATATAAATCCGCCAGACTTCAGTAACCAGGGTTAAAATGTACACACACAAGCTTAGATAGATTCCTGAGCCAGTCATTTTTACAATTGTGCATTTCTCAGTTCTCTCTTCACAATGTTGCTGAGTCTCAAGACCTTCATATATACTTCATTTGAATTGTCATACAGCCTCAGTGGAAGAAATAATCCCCCCAAAAAAGTTACAGCGGGGATGAGCATCTCATTGAGTTTATCCCAGTGTGTATAAATACCCTGTAAAAATGCCCCCTATTTTACAGAAATAGCCTTTCAGCCAGAGTGCACATGGGAAGCCATGCAGTACTCATTGTGTACTCATTGTGCATTTTGGAGAGGAAGGAGAGATCAACTTTTAGAATTAAACACAGTTTCCTGTATTGCAAACTTTGTGCTAAGCACCTACACAGCTCTGGCGATTTCATAGG
This sequence comes from Astur gentilis, assembly GCF_929443795.1. NCBI lineage: Eukaryota > Metazoa > Chordata > Aves > Accipitriformes > Accipitridae > Astur > Astur gentilis. Next base: position 70,460,829 of record NC_064919.1, read on the forward strand.
GTGGATGCAACATTGCAAGATGTGGGCTTAGGTCTCAAGTTTGACACTAGAGGGAGAAAGTAGTCTCATAATAATATAACATATTACTTATTCTCAAAAATGAACCAAGATGGTTTGAAGACCTTTGTTTTTTTCAGAAGGATTTGTTCATTTGGTTTTCCCTCACCTACTATTACGCAGATCAGAAAGCTTGGTGTTCAGCAGAGCTGATCTGGACAAGTGATGTTTGTGTTCAAATTAAGACAGGATGCTCAGCCAAATCCTTTTTCAATAGCTACAAGAACAGAAAACTCTTACAACCTAGGGCTACTTTCTATATGAAGTAGTAATAAAAGTAATGTAGCGTTAGCCAGAGCTGAGCTGCTGCAAACAGGAGTTAGTTTTCTATGTTGGTATCTATGCTTAACTGAGAAGAGCTCTGAGTCTCGGGATGGGAATAATGGACACAAGATAAAGAAGAAAGTGGCAGACGTGAAAAAATCCTAAATCTGCTTCTAGTTTTGGATTGAACTGGTGACAAATCCTCTGCCAATGAAAACTGTTGCCAGTAGCAGTAGCCTACACAAAATGCCTGGCTGCTAGCTGACAGCAGTTTCCCTGTGCCAGATTCCTGGGATGGAATCAGTTTGGACATGTTCCTTTCATATACATAGAGTACGAAGAAATAAAAGCTTTTGTTGTTGTTGTTGTTGTTGTTGTTAAAGAGAAGCTGGCAAATATTTTTATTTTCTGCAACTAGTCTTGGCAGGGCCTGAAAACCAGCTGTGCACAGTGAAGCACCTGTACAATGGAGAAGCAAGCAATAATAGAAAACTAGCAATAACTGAATTAAGGTGCATTTTTTTCTGTCATGTTTAATGTCAATTTGTGAAACATTTTACATTTTTCTAAGGCAAGGCTTCCTTGACAGTCCAGAAACCAGCTGAGTACAGGAGCCTACCTCTGCCTTTTAATGAAATGAAACAGGACAAAGAAACAGTATGTGAACTTGCAGTCTCTTTTTCTACCCTGTGTAATGACAAAAAGGCAAATATTTTTATATTCAGTGACGAAAGTCACTCAGCAAACTGCATTGCACTACATGCAGCACAGAATTACAGGGTTTACACTTCTTTTCATCAATAAAACTATTCTTTTATAGGAGGTGCCACAAGGCGTCCAGGGAAATTGAAGTGAAAGGTAAAAATCCTGCCTTTGCTTCCCAGGTATTCTTCATTCCCATGCCATAAACTTGGGTACATTTCTAAAAATCTCACTAGTCAAATCTCCTCTGGACTTACAGAATCATAGAATCATTTAGGTTGGAAAACACCTTCAAGATCATTGAGTCCAACCATCAACAGTGCCCACTAAACCATGTCCTGAAGTGCCTTGTCTACGCACTTTTTGAATACCTCCAGGGAAGGTGACTCAACCACTTCCCTGGGCAGCCTGTTCCAATGTCTGACCACCCTTTCAGTAAGGAAATTTTTCCTGATATCCAACTTAAACGTCCCTTGCAGCACCTTGAGGCCATTTCCTCTCATCCTATCACTAGTTACTTGACAGAAGAGACCAGCACCCACCTCACTACAACCCCTTTCAGGCAGTTGTAGAGAGCGATAAGGTCTCCCCTCAGCCTCCTTTTCTGTAGTCTAAACAACCCCAGTTCCCTCAGCCGCTCCTCACAAGACTTGTGCTCCAGGCCCTTCACCAGCTTTGTTGCCCTTCTCTGGACACGTTCCACCACCTCCATGTCTTTCCCCTAGTGAGGGGCCCAAAACTGAACACAGGACTCAAGGTGCATCCTCACCAGTGCCGAGTACAGGGGAACAATCACCTCCCTGCTCCTGCTGGCCACACTATTTCTGATACAGGCCAGGATGCTGTTGGCCTTCTTGGCCACCTGGGCACACTGCTGGCTCATATTCAGCCAGCTGTCGATCAGCACCCCCAGGTCCTTTTCCACCAGGCAGCTTTCCAGCCACTCTTCCCCAAGCTGGTAGCACTGCATGGGGTTGTTGTGACCCAAGTGCAGGACCTGGCACTTGGCCTTGTTGAACCTCATACAATGGGCATCGACCCATCGATCCAGCCTGTCCAGATCCCTTCCTACCCTCAAGCAGATCGACCCTCTCTCCCAACTTGGTGTCATCTGCAAACTTGCTGAGGGCGCATTCAATCCCCTTATCCAGATCATTGATAAAGATATTAAACAGAACCGGCCACAATACTGAGCCCTGGGGAATGCCACTTGTGACCCGCTGCCAACTGGATTTAACTCCATTCACCACAACTCTTTGGGCTCGTCCATCCAGCCAGTGGGCTCATCCAGCCAGCCAGTACATTATGGACTCTTTGATCCAGAAATCAACAATAAAGAATATAATTTAGAAATTTCCAGTATTTTTTTGCTTTATTTTCCTTAAAACAGACAGGGCTAGAGACTTGGGAGCAGAAAATAACATGCTAAAAATTAGAAGTAAATAGTTGTATCTTAGAAAACAATCACATGCCCCTAGATCAGTTTGATTCAATGTTATTAATGCATATATGAGGGATGGTGGTTTTTTTCTTTTATAAGACTGCTCCACTAAACACCAGTTGCAGCAGCCTCTTATGACCACATCACTCATATATGTTTTTGCAAGCACTATAATTGGCAGGCATACATCATTCAGCACATAAATACCAGGCAACAGGGACGGTTTTATTGTTTGGCTGATGCAAAGTACAGCTGTGCAAGGTTGACAAATCCAGCATTTCTTTGTGACAGTTCATTATGTAGATTCTTAATATTAGGGCTAATCCTGAAGCACATACTGAGGCAAAACTCCTACTGCATATGTGCCAAATCAGTAAACAATCCAGTTTCAAACCAGTAAATACTAGGGTCTGAGCAAGCGGTTTGAGGACCACAGGCAAAGCAGAGCTGAATACACTGAACTTCTGCAGTCAACCACTTGATAGACTTTCTACTGTCAGCATCATGAAAACCAGCAGACATGGGATAAAAATAAGCCTTTTGTCTTTGCAACTTCATGTTCCTAAGAGTGTCTGCCCAGGCTCCACAGATGCTAAGCACCACCTGAACAGGCTACAAACTGATGGCTGCAGTTAGTCACAGTCCTTCATGATGAAATTACTTGAAAATAAATTATTTTGGAATTGAATTAAATTACAGGACACTGCTGTAAGAAATTAAGAGATGGAGGGTGGGATTTCTCTGCTGGTTACACACATAGTTCTAACTGGTAAACCAAGCAATACATTGAAATTATCCTCTGACAGTTGAATGTCATTAGAAATGGCTTTAGAAAGTTGTAAATATTAAAATTTTTTTAATTAAAAAAATTCAGATTACTTATGGTGATTTTATTAGCCTTAGTTAGACAATGCCATAACCACTTAACTACAGTTAGTGCAAAAGAATGGCAACACTTAAGTGGAAGTTGAATAAATGTTTCATGAAGATATAGGATGCTTTTTAAAGATGCCAAGTTTCAAGAATAACTCCTACAGGAAATAAGGTTTCCTCTGTATTTCTCCTTTCACATACCTTTTTTCCTCTACCACCAGATCATCACATGTGCATTCATTGAATTTATTGGTTTAGCTTTCAATAGTATTAGAGCACATTTCTCTTTGGTGTGCATATATATGAGAATGGTTCTAACATAAATTTGAAACATAAAAGTGGAAAGAACAACATCAGCCATTAAGTAGAAACCTCCACAGCACATCCAACCTTGAGATTAATAGATGCTCAGGGTAGAATTGTTCATAACATATCCCTGAAAACTCTTCTCCACACCCTCAAATAGAAAGTAAGAGCAACAGAACAAGAGTTTGAAAGTGACACAAATGATGCGTTGCGAGAACAAAGGTGGCAAAACATAATGCCAGTATGCTGGGTTCATGTCATAGCAAGTAATGTCTTAACAGAAATATGCAGATGATTCTAGGAAGTGGGTCATATGTCATATTAAAAAGGAGTGAAATACATCACATGCTAAATGTCAAACCATACTAACTTCATGCTAAGAAGGCCAAGAAAAAATCTGACGTGAGGAAAAATTCCTTTCTGTCACTAAATCAGACAGTTTGTTTAGCTCAGAGTATCTGAGCAACGCACGTCAGCCTTTTTTTTTTTTTTTTTTTTTTTTTTTAATCCAGAAACAGATCATTTTAGTAGTTGTACGAAGTGGTTGCAAGTTGTTCGTATACAATAATCTGTAAGAGGTATTCCTGAGGCAATAATAACAAAGATAATACATTCTTCCTTTATATAGTGGACAATGTAGAGCCATTGACTCAGGGGAGCTAGGATTTCATCCACTAACTTCAGCATTGGATCATTTCTGGAAGACTAACATTTTTTTAATGACATGGTCTGTTTATGTAACAGTATGCTTGACTCATTGTAAACCAGTGGTGCTGCTGTGATAACAAAATTGCCACACCTAACAGTCTTATTCATAAACCGGAATAATAAGAACTCTGTTACAAGAATTAAAAAAAACACTGAATTGGATATATGAGTTAAAGCTGATCTTATTTGGAAGCACAGCACCCAAGAACCTCCATGGCCTTGCCATTATTGCAAAACAACTTTTGAACAACAGCAGCATGTTCTTCAGGAATTTCTGCAGTGCACTAGGCTCATATTATATAGGTTTTCTTACAGTACCAAGCATACCTTGGCTCTTGTTTTTCTTTTCAGCTGCAATGTTTTCCATCTTGAGTTTGCTGTTTACAGCAACAAGGACAACTCTTCAAGACATCTGCTGTTTTACCACTGTCAATACAGAATGACACTAGATTGACTTCTTGTTAAAGGCATGGATATGTGTTCCCAGAACATACAGGAAGGGAAACACAAGTAGAAGAAAAGAAATTATGGCAAGTAGTAGGGAAAAAAATCACATCACAATTGCTTCTGTAAATTATCTGTAGGTGCCAGCTGCAGTACGTCTCATCACCATGCAAGGTATTTTTTTTTTAAAGAAAGAAGGGTCCAAGCTATAAGCTTAAAGGTTGAAACATCTCGTTCTATTTTCTCCTCTTATGGTATCAAATACATTAAAAGGGTCTTACTTACTAATGAATTTTTAAGTTTCTTGTCATGATTTTTGTGACAGAGCTTTTTGTTTCCTAAATCTAACATATCCTTAAAATATTCTCATAAGTATTATATATCATTTTGGATGCATGCATTTATAAATGTTTATTATTAATAGTTTAAAATTTTGGAAAAATTGGAAATTTTCAGAATTCAAATATAGTACATGAATGAGCATAGATTTAACCTACTGTGGCAGCATTCATTGAAATACATTATTTGTTAGCCACTAAACTGAGTTCTGTGAAATGAATACGTGTTTTTGTGACTGACTTGCACAAAGTGGTACTGTGGACAGAATTTTGCAGATTGAGAATGAAGTGACAGAGCTACAGCAGATGCCCGGAAAGTGGAGAAATATATATGCATGCTTTTCCTGTGCTGCATCTTCCTGGGAGTAAACATAGAAATTCTGTTTCTTTCTATTTAGCAAGCATTTTATCCACCTTAAACCAGAGAACCCACTATCTGTATTTCTCCATGGTATGGAAATTTCTCAAAATATCCAATATTATGCTGGCACAATCTTACAAATAGATTATTCATAAGATTATATGGTACTTTATCTTTCTAGAGTACCTCAAACAGTGAGAATCACTCTTCTGACAGCATGTAATACATTCTTTCTCTGCAAATTTGTCATGAATAATCTTATTCGATCCTATAAATTCTTTTCCATGATTCAGGTAAAGTGTTTCCATCCAATGTCTGTATTTTCATCTTCCCTATAGAAACTCCAGTTTACTGGAAGACCAAATGAACTTCATTTAAAGTTGTTTCCTGTAAAATGCAAGTTTTTCCTCCCTTTCTCTCTTTTTCCTGCTCACAGTTCTGCTTATCACAACAACAGCCTTTTAGATTTCTACCTGGAATTTCTCACATTCTTATTTGATTCAGCAATTCTTGTATCATAACTATCTGAGGAGCTTGTTGTGTAACATTCCTTTGGAGGGATCAGAACATTTTCAGTGAAACTCACTTTGATTTAAATTTTCTGTTCTGGTAAAGACAAATATTAAACAGCATTAGACTCAATTTAGTGTTAGCTAGAAAGGTTTAAAATTCTGTAGATATTTCTGATTCCATAGGAAAGAAGTTTATTCTTAGAAGGAAAAAAAATGAAGGCCATAATAAAGGCTATGTAACATAGAAAACTGCATTTGCCCTTCCAAAACAGAACATATATAAGACTCACTGCAGCTTAATGTCATGCTCTTTTTCTTTAGACATACATATTTTACCCAGAATTATTTTCTTTCCTTTTAATGTCCTGTTATTTCACTAACATCTTTATAGTACTGTCATTTATGCTGTTTCCCGGCTGCTTTCTTTCATTAAACTCTACAGTCAATGCATAACATTGGTAAAATTAATTTGTAACTTAATGCAATAACTTTGACTGAATAGCCCGTTTCCACTAGAATCAGTTTAGATGGATCCAGAAATACAAGGCACGCATGAAAACTCTAAAATAGTAAAAGCCATATTAAAGGTCTTAGAATTTGGTGAAAGATTAAATGAGTTCTTTAAAAATTATAATTTTGCCACAACTTAATAACATTAATTTCATCCTTTAAGCATTTATACTTGTTTCTGCAGATTACAGCTGTGCAAAATCACAAATGCTTGTAATGAACTGTTGTTTGATTGCTAAAAGTCATGTTTTGTTATGGATTAGGTAGACTGAAAATGTTTTCCGCTGTAACAAAGTTTCAGGATTTTTATCATTTTTACTTCAAAAATGACAGAAGAGGAAGAATAAACACTAACCTAGCAAATGATAAATTGCAAAGAGTTAGAAAGTGATCTGAATAGGTGCAAACTGTTCAAAGTTAATCAACTGGCTCTTGGGTATTGCTCTGACTGACTTGCAAAGGTTCAAGTTATATCTGACATACTGAATGAAGGTAATGATATATGCTTCATTCACCAAAGAAACAAATGTTTTGTTTCCCCACTCTGATTCTGTACTTTGCAGATACCTACAGTGGTATAATATGCACTAGTGCTATTGTAAAACAAGAGTTTATTACATGGCTAAGTAAGTTGATCTTTGTAAAAGTGCACAAGCGCATTGAAATAAAATAAAAACTACTTAATCCAATCTTCTCTCATACAATTTCTTTCAAGGAGAACAGACACAGCCTGTTAAAACAACAAAGAACGTAGAGTTTCCATTCACATTCACAAAGTGTCCTCATTCAAACCCCTGCTCTAAAGCTACCTTTCCTCTCCTCTCGACTTCCTTTACTGTGGAGAAACATGATTCCATGGAACCAACAGTGATTTTGTTTTATGTTAACTGGCAGAGGTTTTCAAGCCTTGCAAACCTGGTGACACTTAAATGGCCCACACTTTGGATTGCCTTGTTGTGTAGAAAAGGTAGATAAGGGGAGGAGGAGAAACATAAAACAGGTGGGCAACGGGAAAGTGACATTCATAAGCGTTTCTTAGATCAGAGCCAGGCTGAGGATCATTTCTGTGATAAAACAGTTGCTGTATTGAAATGACTTCACACAAGGTGTTATATTACTTATGAAGTCCTGAGAATTCTGTAAAACCTGGCAAGCACATCACATGGAAGAAGGTAAGATCTTCTGAACTTTTAGCCAGGAAATCAACAGAAACTAATATAGTTTAATGGTAATTAGTCTAATACGTGCTGCTTGTAGAACTGCTGCCAATAATACCATGTAGTAACTGTTGTAAAATGCCAACTTCTCTGGCTGCATTAGGGATTAGGTGGAAGCTTTTAGAACTGTACTTGGCTTGATATGTAGCTCACTCCTGAAACAGCTTTATAAATTAATTTTACAACATAAAGGTCTACAAGATTCTTGGTGGGAAATCCTGAACAATGCTCATTTTCTATTTATATTTGCATTTGCACCAACATTTTCTCCATTGGTATTTTAACACCCTATAAAAAATGGTATATTTTCCTTCTGATATCAGCATGGTGCTTTGATTCACACCTGGCTTATTGATACAGCTAGACCAGAAAAGTAAAGTTAGGATCTAAATTAAAATAAACTTTGGACAATGTTATCCTCAGTAGCAAGCTGTCATATTTCAATAAATGTCAGCATATCTGAGTAATTTGTCTGAAAAGTTTACTTCAATTGCTTAAGGTAATATTTTAGATTTCGGTAGCATACTAAAAGATAAAGACTGTGTGACACTCTGTCCTTCCCTGGCTGTCTTTTTAAAGAAAGGCTTGACTTTTCAACCCTAGTCACTATTCTATGTTCTCACTGCTAGTTTCTCTCTGCCTCATGTACGTTCACAGTGTTAAAAGGGAAGTCTTTGCACCAAACTCCAAGAAGGGGCCATGGAATGCAATCTAAGATGTGGGTTTGTCAGTCGGTAATAAAAGGGAGATAGGCAAGGTTGTCATGGTCCTTGGATGCCGCACTTCTGTGTGCCAAGCAGAGAGCCTGCATGCCTGCCCCGGGGGCACAGGCTTCTGCCATGACTGAGAAGCTACCGAAGTGTCTGCTTTTGTGTGTACTGCACCAGTCTCAATATATGTCAATATGCACAGTTGTTTCTCCAAAAACTTAGTATCATAAAAGTGCTATGAGGAAAAATAAATTGAGGCATAACAACACACTGAGAAGTTCTTAGATAGTGTGCCACTGAAGGTCATGAAAATGGCTAGATCTGCTCACAACAGTACCTTTCCACAGTCCTTTCAATACAGAGCCAGGTAGAAAGAAATACAAATTTGTCTGTGGTATTTCTTCTTGCTGGCACCTGGCTATGCAGTCAACTGTGCCTGTAGTTATCAACCCTTGGGTTTAATTGCCCTGTTTCTGTCACACACATAAAATAATGATAACAGAGAATTTTATATAAAGGAGATGATTGTAACCAATGCTTCATTACCAAAAAAACATATTAATCAATACATAATAATACTATAATTTGAAGAGAAAGAGAACTTCAGTATTTTACCAAGTATATTTTGCTTACATTGTGCTTCACTGTTGTAACTGCAGTGATGGGGAACTTCATTTTTAATTAGCTAAATACACATTTCACAAATGAAATTGCTACTTCAGCTTTAAAAGTTCTTTAGTTTCTGTCTCACCCGTGCAGGAGATTTGCATTACATGTACAGACTGCTGTCAGGCAGTACTTAGACTTCAATAAGAGGTAGTTTTGATGAGATACTAGAATGAAAAATTCTCATTGGATTTATCTTCTAATTTTTGTCAAATTATGCCAAAAAATATCTCTATAAATGAGGAGACTGTGACTTAGAACACACAGTAAGATGAGCATCAGATTTTCAGTATCATTATCATTGTCATTATCATTAGTATCAGTAGTATCATTCAACAATTTAACTATATTTTTGAAAACAATACCTCAAAGTAGCCATACAGCATGGTGATATACAGTCTTTTCTGACTTAAGGTCATTTCACAACATGCTCTGATCTTGTTAGATCTCACAAACAGCCATTTTATACAGATCACCTGAAAGAAAACCGTCCTGAACAGGAACTAGATACATGACCTACTAATTAGCAGATCAGCAGCTAAAGCATAGCGTGTTTACAAAGACCGCCTAACAAATAGCACTCCTAATAACAAATCCTGACACAGATATCACAAAGTACACTGCGTAGCATGCCTCCAATAATTTCCCGCTTAGTAATTTTCCTTACAGAAAAACGTTATTTATTTTTAAAGGTATTTCAGATTTAGTTAATGGATTGAAAATAATGTCATCTATTTACCAGATATGGGTTACTTTGATTTGTGTGTATACATAGACATCCAGGCGCGCACACACACACAGATATAACTATGCTTTGTAGTGTACGATACTTCATCTAACAGCCGGAAACAAATATCGACCCGTAAATAAGATGGCTAATACAAACCGGGAGTTTAAGATATGTGGGTAATGGTGAGTGTCCCAATGGAAGCAGTGAAACATGTAGGCCTGAGATGGGCCCGGACATCTAGCCCTACGTGGCTGTAAAAGGCAAAGGCGTGTGCTGCACCCACAATGACGGAGGTTGGCAGCACAGCAAGGGAGGGAGATTTTACAGCCTGTTTCGTGGCACGCTCAGCTCAAGAAAAGCGAGGCACCCCAATGCCTTGCTGCCAGGGACTGTAACCCTTTAGGGCTGCCCCCTCCCCAGCAGAGAGGAGGCCGGTGGGCTGCCAGGGGAGGCCACACACTGCCATGCCCCCCAGGAACAGGCCGCGCTCGGCCTCGGCCATGCTGCCTGTCACGGACAGGGAGGGTATCGCAACCTGGCTCTCAAATATTTATGACTTAATTATCATTTAAAGAGCACTTTTAGGAAAGCCATCCATAAAGTTATGCATTTCACTGCTAGTTTCTGGACAAGCTGCTATAAAATTACACGTCTGTCTTTCACAGGGCTCTGGATTAGCTTTGAATGTGAGGAAGGGAGAGGGAGGTATTTCTAGCGCTGCTTCTGGGACTGGCGTCAGCACTTCTGTCACCACCACCACCATGAGTAAGCAAAGATACAGGCCGAGCACACTAAAAAAATGGCTGTGCTCCAAGTAGCACATTTCTTTCAAACACACACTCGGGGCTGAGAATATTGAAAAACGGTTACAGTGTCTGGTTAATGTTTTGATCACCTCATATGGTCCCATATATAGCTCCTTTCTTGTGTACATTGGTGGCAGCATAACAAAGGAGCTCAGAGATTCCAGAGTCATTCATATTCATTGTTTTCCCCATTGTCTAACGTCGATTATGCAGTTTTCTTAAGAGAAACTGCTAAGCAGCAATCATTCAAGGCTGGGTAGACACAATGGGGCCACTTTCGCAGGCTTTTTGCTGGCAAAGTTCCTCTTGAAATCAGGTGAAGGAAGCAGGGGTTTTTGTTTAAGAACTGAAATAAGTTGATTTTGAGAAGCCAGACATTTAGTCTGAAAAAAATGTTGGATGGATTACCTTTGTTGATGTTAGAGAGTTTTGTCCTATGTGATGGCGAATTTCATTCAAGTAGTAAGTGCAAGACTGGGCCCAAGGATGTGTGTGTGAAAGCAACAGATTCTTTTTCCGTGAATTTTTGATTGTAGCTGTTTTCACAGTTCTTGAATTTCACTGTTCCAAAAAAAACCAAACCAAAACAAAACAAACCAAAATAAAATAAAATAAGTTTTAACTTCCAAAATATGCTCATGTAGAAATGGATTTTAAGGGAACAAAATTACTGTGTTCAAAATAAATATATTACTTGCCATCCCTAGACTTCTATCCCCCAATGGGCTGGGAAGTGCCCCACTTACAAAGGAGAGGGGGAAGAATTATTTTATGGGCTGGTGTTATGGCACTTTCCATAAAAAAAGAAATTTGGCACTTAACTGCTTTAACCATTCAGCAGTTAGCCTGAGCACCATGACTCACCGTACTTCTGAGTGGCCGTGGCTGCAGCTGTGTTTGTGGAGAAGGCCACTGGGAAACTAGACAGACAGAAACTGAACCCAAAAATTGGACCATTCTGCCAATCTGCTGTGCAAATGCGCAAACGTTTTTCCTGCTGAAATAAGGGGCAAGATGGGAGCAGAAATGAATGGCAGCAGGGACTGCGTGAGCTGACACTGTCACCAAAATAAAGTAGGGGCAGCCAGAAGCTGCCCACATACCTGTTGTTTAGAGCTCCTCCAGTGGCTACAAGTGAGCTCTGTAGACCAACATGACCTCTGACACAAGAAAAAAGCACCGGCTACTAGACTAACTGCTGATTTAAACACCTTAGTTCTCAACTTCTTCCCTTCTACAAAGTTTCATAAGAAATCAGTGACAGAAACAGTTACAGAGCCCAGAAGTCTGAATTCTTTGTCATCTGCTGCTGAGATCCAGTGGAGTTTACAGCAGAGGGTCTGTAAATAATTTTACCCACAAACTCCATCTAATGTTAAATAATTAGCTGTTTCTGTTTAAGAATAAAAACACACAATTCTATTTTTCTCATTGTTTTACCTGAGAGAAACACATGCCAGCAGCATTACACTCTTACTTTTGCAGGTTTTACTATTCTAGTAAGTAGATTTATAAGAGGAAAAGTGTCGTGTTCTAGCATATCCTTAACCTTAAACTTAGACAAACTGGTCAATAGCCATAACATCTGTTAGGCAGTAAAGTGTTACATAAAAGGGAACATTCTAGTCCACCTGAAATTTAATAGCATGTATCGATAGTTGTTGGGGTTTTCCCGTCCTCTCTAGTAAACATACAAAGACAAGGTGCTTTGCCCAGGATGCTATGAGAGGCAGTAATTAGTTTTAAAAAGGGGGCAACAGAAAGAGAAAGAGGCAACAAAACCTTTTATATATCCCGAGGCATCTCATCTTCCTAATGGGGATAAAGACTGAGAGTAAAAGTGGCATTTGAAAGAGAAAGTCTGTAAGCCCAAACTGTTTGTAATTAAAAACAGTTTTATTGTTCTAACTATATCTTAGAAACAAATGGTTTATTATCTGTCCTCTATTTCCAGGGGAGGTCAAAAGTGTGTCTTGCACTGATAAACAAGTATTTTATTCAGTATTAAAATTGTTTGAAAAGAAAATGCCGGTACTGCTAAACTCAAAAGTTTTCAACTGTTTTCTCTATCAATGTATTACTTTAAACTGTCCACAAGAGGTGACTAAGAAAAGAAGTTTGTATATGTGATTTTCATTATGTAGATGTAAGTGTTCAAATGTCTGCAAACCAAAAAAGATTAACATTCCCACAGATATAATACCATTAATTTATTTTTAGCTTTTTAAAATAAAGATTATGCTAAATAGGGTTTCTATAGACTTTTTTTTAGTTTCTTGTTAATATCATTTTTGTTAAGTATTTCTGCAGCGCCCTGTTCAACAACATTCTATTTGTGACTAGTGCTTTTAAAACCATCTCAGGAGTTAGCAACAGCAATAAAATGAAATGGTTGAATTTTTTATATCCATTCAGACTTTTGAGCACTGGTAGTTACAACAAAAAAAAGAAAATAACAATATAAAATTTAGAGTATTTGTTCTCCTTGTAGCATAATCACAAAAGGAAAAGTAAAAGCCATGTTCTTAAAAACACAAGAATTAAGGTTTTTTTACATGGAGTGAGTTCTCATATATCAAAGAAATTCTACCCTGCCATCTTGTTGGAATTATAAAAAGATAAATTATGCAAGCAAGATTTATTTTTCATCACTTTCAATATTTGAAAAGTGTGGTTTTCTCCAAAATTGTCAAAATTTATCACTAGTACCTGTGGATATATAAACTCTAGAAACCTATACCATTTCAGAGTGATGGCCCTGTTGCCTAGTAAGAAGTAGTGACTGCGTAAAAATCAGATTACATATACTCTGCATGCAGTCTCCATGCAAGCTTGGCAGTAAAACCCACCTCCCACTTCACTGCCTCCAGCTGCTCCATTCTGCTTCTTCATCTCAACTGTGGGCCTGAACTTCTTTTCTAGGAGTTGCATTGGCATGATGGTTCTGGCTAGACATGCCCTGTTCCTTCACTGGAAATAACTGGGTTTTTTAAAACCCTGAAGTGGTTACTACACAGCGTCCTCACAGCTGTGTCAGCCAGCTGAGGGGACAAGCAGCTGTGGAGCAGTGATGGTGGTGCCTAACCACAGTGGAGCAGGAATAGTTTAAGCCAGCATTTCCCCTGAAACCTCTGGTAAACCAGAAAGTGAAAACAGAATTATCTTCCTAGTGTCATAGTCTGCGTTCTCTCCTCAGCATTGTCTTCAGCCCAGGAGGGTTCCAACCTGGCCTCCTCTCTTTATGTAAGCATTATTTGTGTATAACCATAGCATTGGGTTAAGAAAAATGTACATTAGAAAGGCTGCTTCTCACTGCATCTACACAGCTTAATCCTTCTCTCTTCCTTGTACGGAAACTTCAGTGCTTCAGTAATTTAACTGCAAGCCATCTCTACTTTAAATGTAGCTTAAGGCACTGAAAAGTGTGGGTAGAAGAATTTAAGTTTCTATTAAATTTACTTTAAAAAAACAAGATTATGTTAGTTTATATTATTCAATAATGGAATGTGACAAGTCAGAAGATGTTAAATATTTGTAAGAAGTTAGTATTGTGCTGCGCACTTTCCAAATGGATCTATTATGACTGAGATTTCTAGCTACTTATTTTAAGCGATAAGTGTCATTCGGCATCATGTGTCAAGGAAGTACCATGTGTTCCTCATCTGCCTTTTAAGAAGTTACAAATGACACCATTCATCTCATCACATGGTAGACCTGTTGCTTCTTGTCATTATATGATGCCTGCCTGTTCTAAATGTGGCAGAGATCCATTTTCCTGTATTCCCTTGCTTGTATGCTTCAGTTTAAATTAATGGGGAAATCTTCTGGAGTTTTTAAAAACACTTAACTGTCTCCTCTTGAAGTCTAATCTGTTTATGCTGTGACCAGATCTCCTCAATGCAGTCTAAACACAGAAACTGCTTTGAAATATACTTAACTAAAGTAAAATACAAGCTAATGCCTTTCTTTACAGGTTTTATGTATTTTACTGCAGTGTTGAAGATGTGGGTGTGTTTCAGAAAAGCCTGAAAAACAAAAACGTGCGTGCGCACATGGAGGACTGTAGCCATAAGATAAATAATTGAAACATGTTGGGAAACTCTTTGTGAGATATAAGTGAATTCATTGTGCCCACTGGGATATTTACCAGATGAAAAGTGTGACAATGACAGTACCCTTGTTGTTTGGTACATAATTTAGAGTATTCCTGATGAATATTTCATGCAGTATCATTTGTGTATGAATTGTAAGACATGTATATCAAGATTCACTAGGGGCACTGTCAAACTCCTCAGTTTGAAATAAGCACTTATAAATTACTTAAGGATATTGTAGGAAAAGGGATTAGTGTGTGCTCTGTTTTAAGCAAATCACTATGTCCCTTCTTGGGGACAATAAGCAGTGTTGCTTAGTAAAGGAAGAACACTCTGAAACAAAGAAAAGTAATAAACTCTTACTTTCACAGTAACAGTCAAGTTATGTTCCTAGAAATTCCCTAGTATATCCTTAAAATGCATGAAATTTAAAAAAAGAATGACCAGAAGTAATTTTCTACGAATTAAGAAAATTTATATTTTCTGAAGCTAGGAGAATTTGGGAAAGTATTTGTGAAATCAGTTTAAAATTAAGAGCAACTGATTATTTATATCCATATTTATATATCTCAACAAACTTACAGAGATTAATTTTTTACTTAATAGTGAGGGTCATTTAATAATTGTTTATTAAATTCCTTTTTAATTTTTTAAAAAATTAGCAAAATAGACTGATTATTCAGTCTTTACAGTTAAACACACTAATGGAACTGAAGATCAGTTCACAAGTGATTGTGAACAAACTAAACATATAACCCTACTAGTTAATACATTGAGAATGAACAATTCAACTAATTGTACCAAAGTAAGGACTCTTATCTCATTCTAAATTGTACCTAAAATAAAAATCAATCAATATGTATATTGATAGAGATCAGTATATATCTACTTCTACAGGTATCTATATGTCTCTACAAATCTGTCTGTATAAATCCTTCTAAAACAGGCATTTAAACTTAAGTTCCTGAATCACTGCAATGGATCTTCATAAGTATTCTGGTTTTCTAAGGTCCTGAACATCTAGCAAATCTAGCTAACTTTAATACTTATAAAGTGCCAAAATTCCTGAAATTCTTTCATCATTGTACTCACCATACTCATAGAAACCTTTTTTTCCCCCAGTTTCTGCAAAATAAAGTCTTTAGCTTTTCAGGTTTCTGCAAGTGTCCGTAGGGAGGCTCTTCAACTGTTCCAGCACAGGAATCTCTAGAACTATATCTTTATGAGTGAGGCAAATTTACATCTACAAAGCTTGTTTTCTTTGGTTTTTTTTAAGTAACAGTTTTGAATTTACTTCATACAACAGTGTTTCCAGGAATTACAAGAACAAATCTGTAGTAAGATGAAACTAAGCATGTCCTTGTCATTTCATTAATTAACAATGACTTCAGGAATTCTTTTTTCATGTAAACATCAATAAAAATGACCCCTGGCATTAATTTATCTATTTTTTTCAAAATGTTTTAGCAGCTTAGTCATAAAGTAAGTAAAACTTGATGTCTCAAATAATTGCCAAAGACCAAGATTCAACAAAGCGTGTTCTCAGCTTAAAGTACATATTAAAATCTGTTGCCTTTATGGGACGCAGATATCTGCTCAAGGACATGCTTCAGTCAATGCATGGATTCCCACTGGAGTCTCTGGCCTTGCTCTTACAGTTTCAATGATGCCTGTCGGGCACAGTGCCAACAAACTCAATCTTGAATCCACTCAAGTCAAGAAGAACCCTTGCTACTGATTTCTCTACGTGCAGAATGAGGCCATGTGCAGGGAAGCAGAGCTCTCAAGTAGTGCTCAGTACTGTGCAACATGGTCCGTGCTTTCCTCTTTTGCATTTTTTTAATGTAATCAGAGATGATAATTTACAGAGGGGTTTTTTTCTTTCTTTCCCTACACTTTTACAAGGAGTGAGTGTCATTCTGATTTTGACTCTTGAGGTTTCATGTGAATCATACTCTTCTGCTGTACCTGGATATCTCTTCTGCTTTAGTTAAACCAACGCAAGAGGTTTGTGGGAGGTGGGTTTTTTAACTTCCAGCTATTTGACTTTATTTTTATTCAGTGTTTTTAAGTTTAAAGTATATTTGAAATAATTTAAAATAATCTTAAAATTTTATACCAATGTCAGTGAAACTACCTGTAGACATAGTTCTAAATTATAAAAGTAGTTTCTGGTTATGTAAACAGCTTGGACCTCTTTCATTTAAAATGAAAAGTTCTATAAATTCCTTAGCAAGGGGATTGCTGGTTTTGTTTTTTGGCAATCCTGTTCTGACTACCTTTTTTTTTTTTTTTTTTTTTAATTTTACAAATATGTCAAGATATTACTTTGCAACATCCAAATCCATTCATTGGTGTGGTCTATTGATGTTAAGGGCTGAGTTTTAATCTCAGTTTTTCTGTTGAGCTTTCACCTCCATCTCTTCCTCTTCATTTGTAAAGTGTGATAACACCTTCTTGGAGGTTTATATGAATTAAAGATTTGTCTATGCCTGTTAAATTCAGTAGAATTGATTTTTCCAGCTCTTCAAAAACGTGCCATGTAAACATGGAAAACAATCAATATTATTTCTGCAGGTAACAGTTAAGTTCTTTGCATTTAAAGTTTTCAGTTTTAGAGACAAGCCTCCAATGGTGTGCTTGTTTATACTTTATGAAGGTATCTTCAGACTTTGTCTATTTTTTGAAAGGCAGGTTAAAAGTAATAAACTGCTTACTGATACATCCAGCATCGGAAGACATTGGAAAATCAAGTTTCTCATCGATAGCTCAAGGCCACTAAAATCTGACAGCTGCAAGTAACCAAAACCATAATTCCTGAATGGGGGAGGGCTGTGAAATGCTGCTTCTACAAGTTTAAAAGTACCATTTAGTTTTTAAGAGTAAAAAAAACCAAACAAACAAAACAAAAAAAAAAAACCAAAAACAACACAAAAAAAAAAAACCAAAACAAACACAAAAACACCAAAACAAACACAAAAACCCCACCAAACCCCAAAAGACCCAAAAATCCCCAGCAGTATTTTCTCACTAGGACTGCTATTGCAGATGTTACTATGTCCTCATAGTAACATTACCTACAAGCCAATACATGAAGTTACTGTTTCTTTGACATTTTTAAAGCCTTTTAAAAGCACAAACTTCAGCTCTACTGCAAGTGAAAACATCATAGCAAAACAACATGATTTTAACAGCATTTATGAGAGCTGTTAAAAACCATAGCAACATTGAAACACTTGTTATACAATTTTAAGAAAAGAAGGAGAAATCTTATTCAAAAGAGGAAAGAACTGAGTGAAATAAGAAGTAAAAGGAAGAAAAAGAGTGTAGAAGGATGTGTATGTGGGTAGGATCCCTCAGGTTTATATCTAAATAAAGTGGTATTTAATATCCAACTCATAAAAGTTGGTGAGGTGAGCCAAAAGTTTCGCCTCACATCTTCATGGTAGGGAAAATGCTCCCTGTCGGTGGAAAATCCTTCCCATTCCAGACATCTCAGAGGCTGTTTTCTCTATTCTAGGTCTCTATAATATGTAAATAGTTGTTTGTACTTACTACAAAATGGGCAAATTTTGAGACAGGTTAAACTTTATCCATCCTGAAAAACTTTGTAAATGAAAGATGTCTTCCTTTTCTCAGGGATCATAGTAACAGGTATAAAACCATGTAGTACTGAGGAGGTTAAAAAGTAGTAAGATACAAAAGAATAAACACAAGATAAGTTTACTTGCTTAATCTTTCTCCAGATTCCTGTCCATCTTTCTTCTTAGTGTTTGAATTTATTTGGTATATAGAGATGTGTTCTTACAGGATATTTTTGCTGTACTATTGAGGTAGTGAAACAAAAATCCAACAGGAATGTTGTATGGCTAAAACTCATCTCCTTTTATAACTGGTCATCTCATAGATCTGACTGATACCTTCTGATTCTTGCATTCAAAGTCTTCACATGGAATATCATGGAATAGTTTATATGGGGTAATCTGACTTTTTGAAGTATCTGGCAGCTGCAGAGGAGCACTAATAATTTGAAGATACGCAGCACCAGTGTCCTATCTAAGAGAAAAGGGAATGGGTGATCTTCATGAAAACGCTGCAAACTAAGGGTTTTAGTGGCCTTTTGATTAAAAAAAAACCAAACAACAAAACAAAAAAAAAAAAAAAACCAAAAAAAACAAACACCACGAAACAGAAAAACAGAGGAAGCTTCTGGCCACTTACAACAGAATGTTAATAGCTTCATGTCACTTTAACTCTGACAGCTCTGAAGTGAAAGGCCACTAATCTCTGTTTGTAATGTGCACAATTGAAGAGAAAAAGTAAGTATTCTTACTTAAGCCATGGATAAGCATTAACAGTCTGAAAATGTGGGGAATGTTCTGCGACTTACTTTAGAGTCAGCAAATACCTCCCCACAAAACCTCGGAAGATGTATATGTTTCTTTCTTCTGTGATAGCACAGGTGATTTAAATGGAACGCTGGTTTCAAGACTGCTCGGCTCACAAGTCATCATCTTTACACAGAGAATGTTAGCCTGCTACAAATTTCAGGTACAAATTATTATACATGCTTACTAGAATGGCTTAGGAATTTTCTAAGTACAGGCTTGGGCTATCTTTGTTTCTCAAAATTTAATGACTTTAAAACAATATATGGGAAACAATTGCAAATAAAGTTTTGACTCAAATTCAGGAAAAACTGAAAAATTTGAAGTTGACACAAAAAGTGTGATTGCTTAGGATGTCTATAAACAGTTGAGATTTTGATTTTTCATCCAAGCCTGTGTATGAATATTCTAGATATAATAAATGCTCCTAAGGTTTTGCTGTTCACACTTCATACATATTGCTTAAGCTTTCACATAGAAATGTCAGACTTATGTACAGCAATATATGGGACAGTTTATCTAAGAGCACTGCATAAAAATGGCCAAACACTGTGCTTTTCTCTGAGAACATATCAGCAAGTGCATATCATGTAAATGTAAGTGCATAGCTATTTTATTCACTTCAATCCTAGATAACCTCCAGGCACAGTCATTAGAAGTATTCTAGTAGCTGTATTACTGACTGCGTATTTAAATCAACATGATTTTAACCAACAATTTTAATAATAATGTTCTGAATAAATAATCAGGGAATCTTGAAACTTATTATATTGTTTTAGTCTTTCTTAACTGATTTATTTTCTTAAACTTTTGTTCTTCCTAATCACACCTAACCAACTGCATTCTCATCTGCCTCTGAAAGTTGCCTGTGTTCATGTGCATAAATATAGCTGTAGCAGGTGTAGATAGCTGTACATTACATGATATTAGATCCTTTGTTCTCTGGATTTATACTTCTATTTCTTGATGTTAGCAGCTAATAAGTCTTATAATTATAACCTTCATACCAAGTTTGGCATTTCTTTAACTTTAAATGGATATATTATGTCTACGTACATGCGTTTAAACAGCCAGTGAATTCCATAAATAAAATTCAGTAAGATCATTTTTCTTGTCAGAAAGGCACACGATAGTTTTCTTTTTTAGTGGCTGAGTAATGACTTTTAACTTCTGATATTGTAAAATTCCTGTTGGATAAAATTAAAATTCAATTAAAATACACAGAAATCACATTTTATGATTTTTTAGTTGTATAAAACTACATTATATACACGTTACATACATAAGAAGGTTAATTTTGTAAGCATGTTTTTCTGTTTCCATATGAACAAAAGAACGAACTTTAGTGTAGTTCCACCTATTTTTTCTAATCAGTGTGATTTCAAGTTCTAGATGTAATAGATCTCATTGTTCCATCACCACTTCACAGGTTAAAAAAAAAAAAAAGTAGCTTTCCTTTTTCTGTGGGTTGTGATATTTTTTGACCTTCCATACATTTCTGAACTACTTAATTGCAAACACTGAATAACAGAATTTTAAAAAATATATATTTATCTGCAGAAATGGCTATTGTTTCCAGAAGTAGATTTATCATTTCAACAAATCCTTTCTCAGGCATTTAAGCAATAAATTCCACCAATTCAGTGACTTAACTTTCTTCAAACTGTGGCAATACATATGCTATTCAATATATTCAATATATTTTTCCATTAATTGAAATTATTCAAGTCAATTGCAACAAATTTAGGGCTTCATACAGATTTAATTCAATTGTCATTTAGTTATTTTCTAATGAAAATTATTTAGGTCTGCTTTAAAAATGTAGGTTAAATAAAATACATTCTAAGTAAAACTAAAGAGTTAATGTTTTAAAAATTTCTATTTCTGTGGGTTAGACAAACAAGTATCATGCAAACTGTTTGCCATGTTACCTAGCTTCTATTTGGATGGTATTTTCTGTTTGTCTTTCTACTGAATGTTCCATTACCAAAAGATGAACAGAACTGAAAATTTGCTCAAAAATGCTGATGTATTTAATAAGTAATTCATTTATATTTTACAGCCTTTTTTCACATGCTTCTTTTGTTTAATTGGCCAAGAAAAATGCTTGAAATGCATTAGTCATATTTTTAGACTTTAAATGACTGGAGAGATAGTGAGAAATATGTGTAAATGTGGTGCACATGTTTGTATTTTGACACTTGGAGAGTTGTATTTTCTATCAAAATTATATTTTCCCTTACAAAATATTGGGTTTGTTTATATTCCTAGTTATAAGTAATTTGAAGGGTGCATAATCTTCAGTCAGCAGGAATTTGCTTAGTATAGTTTATTAAAAATTGGACATATTTTGTAGTTGTACTGTTATACTGATGTGCTAAGGGCTGATAAATCAGATACACTTAAATTTTTACATCTAAAATCTATGTACTGTAACTGCTCTGTAAGCTTTCATGAAGAATGTACTGATATGCTGAATAGTAACTGCATTCAGTTATTTTGATTTTATGACAATTAACCATTGTGTAGGGTTAAATTTCAGAAATAAGTTAAATCCTTCTATTTGTTCACATTTTACTTATTGTTCTTTTTTTCCTTTTAGTCCTACTTTGCTTCATTAGATGCAGTAATATCTCCCTTGCCTGTGACAATTTCCATTAATACCTCGAAGGCAGCTATTAAGTATCATTACAAGAAAAGATTATAGAAGGATACCACATACAATAACAGTGAAGATAAAGACAATAGTCACATTTTCATTTGTTTCTTTGTTCTAAAGATGTAAATCAAATTTCAGGCTCTTTCGAGCATTCTTTCCTCTGCTTATGCTTTCAAAGCACTCTAAAAAGAACAACCTTCGTGGCCAAATAAATTCATCTATTAGTATTACCTCAACAAAGAAAATACTGTTCCTGTCAGAGATTTTTTTCAGCCCTGTGGCGCCCCAGAAAAATAATTGTCAGGAGAAAAAAGAAACTAATTTGCTATATTTCTTTAAAATAGGGGAGTTTGGATGAAGACGTACTTTTAATAAAGCTCTTTAAAAGTGCAGACATACTTTGGAAGTATTCAGCATTAAAAGTTAGTTGGTCATACCATTTAAATATTTGGTCAATCAATCAGTTTTTAGAAAATTATCTAAACATATCTATGGGACTTTAAGTATATGTAAAGGTCATTCTAATTCTTGACACTGTGAAAGAAAACAATGAAATCACAAATTTTCTGTACTGGAAATTTTGATATTCTTACAGTATGAATCCTCTGAACCAGTATGTCTTTAAAAGAAGCTATCAGTTAAACATAGAAGCATTTATTCTTTTCCTGAGTTAGAGAACGAACAAATGGGGATAAAATAATGGGATGTTGATGTGGGTTTATCCCAACTAGTTTTGGGTGCCTTATTACAAGGGTGTAAGTAAGTCCTTCAGAGTCAATGGGAAGAGATAGTCAACTCAAGAGCAACTTAACTCACCTAAAATCAAAATCACCTCACAAAGGTATGTGACTTTGCCTACAAATTATATCGTGAGACAGCATATATCATCAGAAGAAATACAGGGTTCAAAGGTAAATAGTGTTTGTGAACAATTTCAAGATCTCTGTGTGTGGACATAGGATATATAACAGATATATACTTAGAAAATGTATATGCAGATACTTGGTTTTCAATTGAAAAATAAAGTTTCTGGTATAGTTCCTGTTTCTGTTTCAATGGAAAATGCATTTTCTCCACGATGGAAAATTTTCACTGAATAATAAAAAATATTAATTTTGGTAAAGCTGCTAAAAAAGATGGGGTTTGTATGTGAGGTGGAACAAGTGACTTGGATACCTTTCATTTTGCCAAAGTAGAAATGCTCATTTTTCAATTAATTCAACTATAACTTGATCTCATTAGATATCAGGGAAATTAGAGTTAGGCTATTTCCCCAGGCTTGACTTTTGGGTAGATTATCTCTTCCATGAGAAATGTGTTCTTTTTCTTCCAGCCGTTGTGATTTGGTGTGGGAGTACCTCATCTCTCATATCACAGGGAGCATAGACTAATGCAGGAATCTGCCTCTCAGAAGGAAACAGTTACCTAAGGGATCCAAATTATGTTTCTGGATTTACTTATACATGGGTGTGTAAAAGCCTTGTGTGTTTGATCATTCTAATTAGGATTAAGAATGGGAGAACAAATAACTGAGTGACAACATTAGGTTTTAAAAGTCTCTGTTGAGCAGCAAAATGAGTTGCCAGATTTTCTGAAGTGCTAAACACCCAACAGCTGTGACTGAACCAGTGGTTTTGTACTTGAAGAAACATGTGTCCACATGTGATGTATGGACATATGTCATATCTCCTTCAAAAGTATACATCTGTCCGGAGATCCCTGCTGCTCCAGGCAGAGTGGATCTGACTCTTATTCTCTCTCTCATAATGTCTTTGTCCTTGCAGCTCAGAAAGAAAACAATGACCCTTTTTACTTTTTTACCAGAATAAGACTTTTTGTGTTCTCCCTCCAGACTGGGAACCATATCCAGATCTCTTTGCAACTGCAAGTGCCTATGAATGTCCTACTTAAAATGGCTTCTTTTCCTTATGAAAGCACAACAGGAGTGGCCATAATCGCTAGAATAAACACTGGCTGGTAAAATCATTACTAAGTTATGTTTGATCAGCCATGTGCTTTCAGTCTCTCCTTGATGATGAATAGTTGGGTGGAACTTCATTCCTGCTCATTTCAGTAGCTGTCAGTCGAGTACCTTTTGGGCATCCCCATAATGATTTCAGAACCAAAGCACTTTTCAGCCAGCTACACATGAAATCAGCTTCAGTGATCTAATACATAAATAGCATCTTTGAAGTAGGTTCAGCCATTCATTAGTAGTTCAGAAATTACAAGACTACAGTGTCAAAGGTACCATTTGTACCTTTGGGGTCCCCAAATAGTCTTGCACAGAATTACAACACCCACACTGAATGTCAGTGTTATGGATAAGATACTTTCTCTTAGAGTACAGAGGTGAAATGAACAAGCTTTACACAGTATGTGTAGTTACAATAGAAAATCACTTCATATAGATTTTCTTCTATTAAATCTCAAACTATAATTTAATAGGCAGAGGCCTGCACTCACTAATCAAGAGTCACTTAAATAGCTGGATAAGACCTCTTCTCTAGCTATCTCAGATATTTCTTTTCAACTGAAAAATACCCTCAGGAAAAAAAATATTTTTCAATGTTCTGTGGTAATTACAGAATCTAGTTTGTATCAATTAGTATTTTTAATAGCAAGACATCACTTAACAGGAAGTGATCTCTCACTGGGAGAGAGGGAAAGACAGGAAAGACTTTTTTTATTTTGTCAGCTGCATCAGGTCTGCAGGGAACAGTAGCTGGCTCTTTCCCCGAAGCAAGGCATGGGATGAACCATAAAATGTCTGGCACTTGCCCAGGTCTCTTACAGGACAAAATCACAAAGTAGCTCAGACAGCATGTTACTTCCAGTCCATTCTAGAGAAAGCCAGATTAGGGATTTAGCTAGAGGGGAATAAAATACATTGCAAATAATTTCAGTGCCTACTGCTAGTCACCTGTGCAACAGACTCTAGAGTAAAGGCAGCAGAGCTACCACAGCAGCAGTGCAGGAGGGAGAGGGCAGATGAGGACAACAGCCAGAACTACAGCCCACAGGAGGCTCAGCAGTGGTGACAGTGTGTCTGAGACC
Organism: Astur gentilis; assembly: GCF_929443795.1. NCBI lineage: Eukaryota > Metazoa > Chordata > Aves > Accipitriformes > Accipitridae > Astur > Astur gentilis. Next base: position 70,485,672 of record NC_064919.1, read on the forward strand.
ACCAAGGAGCTGCAGCCTTTCCTGCACACTCTCTACCCTGCTTGACCCAGCACAGCACTCTTTTAATCAACATTTTCAGGGCAGTAGGGACTGCGCAGTGTTGGAGGGCAGACATTCAGCACACCATTTAGGTGCCATATAACTGGAATGCAGAAGCCTAAATTAGGGTAAATTATGAATTTATCTTTACAGATGCACATATTTTTTGCAGGGTTTAAGATTTGCTATAGAGTATTTGTGTGCTGAGTTGATGAAATCCAACCAAAAGCATGATATTTAGATCTTTTGCTAAACTCACTAATTTTAAAGGCTTCATTTAAATTTACTGTAGTTCATTTTCCATGTTACAGTTTTGTAACAGGAGCAATGATGTGTGGCTCCAGGCCCTCACCAGCCTCAGCAGGTTTATACTTGTGCCTCTGTGGCAGGTTAACCTTGGCCAATGGCCAAACACCCACCCAGCCGCTTTCTTACTGCCCCTCCTCCTCAGCAGGGCAGAGGGAGGGAAAAAATAAGATTAAAAAGCTCATGGGTTAAGGTAAAGTCGGGGAGATCACTTACCAATTACTGTCATGGGCAAAACAGACTCACCTGGGAGAAAATTGATTTTAATTTATTATTAATTAAAATAAGTGCAGGTGGTGAGAAATAAAGACAAAAATTTTAAAAAACACCTTCTCCCCCCATCCCCACTTCTCTTCACGGGCTCAACATCACTCCTTTGTTCCCCATTTCTCTACCTCCCTTCAACAAGCAGCACAGGGGCTTGGGGAACAGAGCTTGTGGCCGGTCCATAACAGCTCCTCTCTGCCACCCCTTCCTCCTCATGCTTTTCTCCTGCTCCAGCGTGGTGTCTCCACAGGCTGCAGAGGATTATCTGCTCTGGTGTCTGAAGCACTGCCTCCCCCACCCTTATCACTGACTTTGCTATTCTCAGAGCTGTTTCTCACCTTTTTTTTTTTTTTTTTTTTCACTTCTCTGCCTGTCTCTCATTTTTCCCCTTTCTCAAATGTGTTTTCTCAGAGGCACCAAATACATGGCTGTCAGGCTCAGCTATGTCCTGTGGAGCCAGCTGGAGCCGTCTGTGTCCAGCATGGGACAGGCCTGACCTCTTCCCACAGAGGCCACCCCTGCAGCTCCCTGCTGCCAACACCTTGCCACGGCCACCCCATACAGCCTCCTACTTCTCAAGACGCAGCAGGTAGTACAATACACAGGGTATGAACCTGTACATTGTTATGTACAGCTTTCCTCTGTACATTGTACCACTTCCCTGTTTAAGCTGATCATTAAGTTAGTGAAAAGAAGCGGAAGGAAGAAAAGAGTAGAAACTGTGCAAGGCAGCAAAGCAACACACTGCATTGTCCAACAATGTTAACATTTTCCTTATTTTACCAGAATTCCTTTCTCATTTTTACCGGTAGGTGACTCTTTTGATTCTCACCATTGTCTCCTGACTAAGTCTTTGGTTTAACTCTGTCAGTGACGAAACTGTGCTCACACAAAAACAACTTTCAGTTTGTTTCAGTACAACCATGTTTTGCAGTCTTGCACCCATCATTTTCTAATAGATGAAAAATATAACAGTTCCTTAGTCTATTGAGCACCTTCAAGGGGGAAAAAAAAAAACAACAAAAAAAACCCAAAACACATCACACTAATGTACCAAATTGTTATATTTCAAATCCATCAACTTCTTATTTTGGCAGGAAACACACATACACACACTTACATATACACATGCACATACCTTCTTTAAAACATGCTCAGCAATTTTTCAAATAATACTTATATCACTTATCATCTTTCATGCACTTCAGTACCTTACACACATCACACATACAATATGTTCGTTCAAAACACAAAACAACTCTCTTATGTCTCATAGTAATTTGGCACTCCATATACATTTCCAGTAAATGATTCAGGATTTCAAGTATATAGATATCACTTTAGCTCTTTCTCTTGGCTGCTCAGTGCTGTTATAACTCAGATATTTGGACATGTGCAGGGGCAGAACTTTGTGGGTTCTGGAAACCTCAGGCACCTATACAGCTTGGCCATCCTCATGATTAGCAGCCAAACTGCAGGGATTGTTAGTCATCCAGAGTGGGACCTGAATGTCTGTATTGCTTTTAAGCCAAGATATCAACATTCCTGTCTTAAAAATCTCATCTTGAATTCAGTCATAAACTTAAAAAAGTTTATTCTGAGTGTATTGTGATTAAGAACAGAAAAGAAAAAAAAAAGCCTCTTCCATGGCAGCCTTGTAGATGGTTAAAACACAATCAGACTGAGAAGACCAAGCTGAGAAAAATAACCAGAACAGTGACTTTTTATCTGTGGCTAAAATAAGCTAAAGGGTTTGATTTGGCACTACCAGAAATTACTATTAAAACCCTGCACATAAGGCAGGCAGAATCATCATGACTTTGAAATGTGTCTGTCAAGGAGAACTAAATCACATGCCCTAACTGACACATATGGCTGTGGTGTGGCATGTTCATTCCAGAAATTTTGTCTGGGTTTGGAAGGAATCAAGGTTCTACTGAAAGTATTAGTAATATTTTCTAATTATTGCTAATAACTAGTAATAAATAGATAGTACGTATGAAGATTAGGCTTATCATAGACAAGTACATGCAAAGTTTCCGAGGACTCAGTCAATTCCGACAAGGGAAAGCAAGTCACCTGTGTTTGCTGCATCATCTGCAAAACACACATTCAAATTATGTGCCCCAATTATACAACATCAACCCTGTAGTTAAAAAAAATAGTTCTATTAAGCCAAAGGCTTGCTTTCAGTTGCATTAACTTGAACCAAGAATAAATATATTGTACTCATCAAAGTTACTCAGATCTGTGCCAATGTAGAGCAAGAACAAAGTGTGGCTCAATTTAATGTTCAGAGCTTGTTCACATGCTTCTGCCAGCTATCACGGTGTACAAAATGTAAAACCAGAGCATTTCATGGAATACAATCCACCTTTGTTCACAAGTAGAATTCTTTGTTGTTACAAAGGTGGGCAAATGGTCACTCCAAACATCATAAATATTCATTCAAACAGCTAAAATATATTCAGGAATGGAAATTAAATCCTTCTATTACCATGAAAAACTCTGTGTTTCTTACACTAGTCTGTTACTTCAGGGAATATTGAGAAATAAACAAAAGCAGGCATTTTCTCAGGCAAAAGCACAGACTACAGACCATCGCTGAAAAATTAACTTATGATTGTGTTTTATTAGGTGCATTGCTCAGGAAGTTTTTTGTTTATTCTCATCAGTCTGCTGTCCTCTCTTATTATAATTTACAAGTGCACAGGCAGTCTAATATATCCTTGTTTGAAACACTTCAGAATCTATTGGCAATTTTCAGCAGTAGCACTGTGTGGTTTTGCTCTTGCATAATTGTCTTTAGCAAGTACTTCTATGGAAGAAAGATTTTCAAATTCACATGAAAGGAGAGACTGATTAGAGTATGCTATTTATGATGATAGCATTAAACTTCACTGTTTCTCTTCACGTTCTCAGTACAGGTGGTCCTTTGTTAGCATGGCCCTTTCCAAATGTTTTAACTCTTTCAGAGAGGTAACACAAGTGTGTCTAGAACCAGATTTTGCTGCTGTGAATTCAGTGTGCTGAAACTGCTTTTCAGGATTAAATAGCATTATTTATATGCAAATACACATGTCAGTAAGGAAAAAATAATATGCAAGCCACAAATGTCAGAAAAGAGCAGAAACAGCAGACACCAAAAAAGTGAGTATAGATAGAAGAACTTTACAAATTTAATAATAATTGTCATACTAGTAAACTTTACTTTCCCAGATACCACCTTTTATCTAGAATGATACACAAAAAGATGATTAAAATACTAATTGGGTGAGTCTTAATGCAAATAAATGAAACTAAGAATTTTTTCTTTGAAAAGCTAAGGAGTCTGTTCATGTCATGTAGCCACCCAACATTTGGTTCCAGAAACCTATAGCAAAAAATCTAATTTTAGGATGTAAATCTTAACTGTGGGTAGCATAACAGCGACATTTCACCAAAGCTAAAGTAACATATCCTTAAAAGACCAGGACCCACAGAAAACAAAGTGGGGTTTTTTTCAACATTTTTACGTACGTCTTATCTCCCAGCTACATACATAAGAATGAAGTAGCATATCAGTTTAGCCCAGTGTCTTGCCTCCAAGGCAACGAGCCAATACTGAGAGAATATAAAATACAAAATGTGTGACAAAAACAGTAAAGTGATTATGTGAAACTAAGAACACATCCAAACCAAGTCTAGCAGCTTTTTCTTATAACAAGAGATAAGCTGTAAATAATCCAGAGATGCAATAATTTTTAAAAAGATAGTCCTTTGATAAATTAATAATCTTTTAAAACAACTGTAAGGCATGAGTTCAGGTACCACCTATGTCACTTGCATGTAAACCAAACCTTATGTTAATCTCCTTAATGTCAGTTCCAGGGCTGTGCATGTCGCTAACAATTGTAAATTGTTTCAAAAAATACTTTACAAAATCAAACAGTAACAAAAATGAATAGCTATTTTGTCTTGCACAAGGTCCAGCTTCTAATTGTCTCATCTAAGTAATAATTGGATTCCTATTTCTGTGACTTTAAGAAATGTTTCTTTTTTCAGATAGGAAAACTGCCTGCTACCTTTTATGTTCCCTTCTGCTACAGCAAATGTCTTTTCAAATATTTAGGCTTCTTATTTTCTTGTTTCACACAGAGAATGGTGGAGATGAGAAGTAAGTCAAGCACATGGCAAAGACTGTACTTGCCAGAGTTCTGTTTTGTACTGTCACATTTGTCATTTTAGGATAAGCAGTGCTCTGAGCATATCCCCACCTAGTAAAGCCCAAAGCAAAAAGATGAAAATGAAAGCTTTCCTCATACACAGTCCTGCTTCTGCTGCCTCTGCTGCTGACTCCAGGGGCTGCCTTCTCTTTGGTGGCCCCATCCAGGGCTTCTCAAGGGTAATGCACAGGTTTCGCAGGCTGGCGCATGTATCCTCAGAGGTGAGACCAGACCCCACAAATCCCTTCTGACTTCTGTTCTCCCATACAGGTGCCATTCCTGTCATTTTTAATGCCCCCTCTTCCAGTTTTCTCATAGAAGCTCCTCTACAGGAAAGATGGTTCGTTTACACTGATTCAGTGTACATGGCTGGGTCAAAAAGTCATCAGGACAGTTAGGGAGTCCAGGGACTTTTGGGTGTAGGAAGCTGGGAGGACGAATTGTTGCACTTCACAGAAGCTGAAAGGTGAGAGTTTGAAATTTAGAGGATTGGGGCTGGATGGAGACTGAGACTATGTGTACCTGTGGGGAGAGGGACCTAAATTATGATGAAGAAAAATTCTCAAAAAAGATTGAGAATTGTTATGCTATATTGATAAGTTGCTTAAGATACTCTGGTCTACACTGGCTGTAGGAAGAGTTATAGCCTCCAGCACGTGTTCTATAAAGTTTTTGTGTACTCTGCTGGCTTTCCTACCTAGCTATTCCATATATAGTTATACATACATAGTTATTCCCCATATAGTTATTCTTCCCTGCATAGTTATTTGAAGTGTTTCTAAACATAATTGCTCCTTGCGTCTCACAAAACACGGAGGAAAAAACAAGTACCTAATTTATTTTCCTCATGTCTCTTACCACACTGATGTCAGGTCAGAGCTCTCTGAGAAATCACAGTTCTTCTCTTTTACTTAGTCTAAAGATGTTCTCCTCTTCCCACTTCCATGCATGTACAGTGGCCATAGCATGCTCAAGGCCAAAAGAAAAGAATAATTAAAATTTTGCTTTCAACAGCAGGTTAGATATTTTTCCTCCAAAAATGGTAATTTTTCAGTCTAGTCTTCATTACAAAATTCCAGTTTATTGAAACATCTCACACAAAACTTGCTTCACTGAAGAGTTTTTCATACCTACAGTGGACATGATGGAACAGGACTGAAGTTAAACCTCTCTTTTTCCCCTTTATATTTACTATTTTTAAGAATCTCAGTCTTAGATAAATAATTTGTGGCATTTTGCACTCAATATGCAGGTAATATTAACATCTACCTTAATGCAGTTGACTCTACTGAGTGTTAGGACATGTTGCTTTGATGCTGGAGCTCTCTTTCTGAGCCTAGTCCCATGCATTGCCTTTCCTACACTTCTGTGGAAGAGGACTGTAGCCATGCAGCTGACTGCATTTTTGCCTATCCTCACCTGTCCGGTTTTGAAACCTGACAAATATTATTATCTTCCTCCCGGATTATTTAAGTATAAACAAGATTTTTTTTAAGTGAAATGGGGTTTCAGACCTTTCAATTTTTGTCACAAGAGGTGTAAGTGCAGAATGAGGATCACCCTCTGAAAATCAGGAATTTTGAAGTATCAGAACAAAAACAAAGATGCAAATACCAGGCTTGGCTACTTTCTTTTAAAAATCATGCAGAAACCTGTGTAGCTTCTTATTTAATGTGAGCTTAGCAATTATTCAAACTGCTAAGGAACTGAAATTTGATTTAACATACAATATATTAGAAACAAATCTGATCACACACAGTAATAATTATGCTGAGGTAACATAAAATTATGTTTGATTTAAGATTTTTGACATCTCACTAAGGCTGTACATATAAAAATATATTGGCATGGTAGAACAGCAGTTGAGAATTGCTAATTGCAAGAAATAATATTTTATGTCTGCATGCACATGTGCAATGGTTGTTAAAAGAGATCTCACGTATCCCTTGGTTTCCTAAGATATTGTTTTAGCCTGAGTTAAATGCAGTATCTAATTGCCAATTGCAATGCAATATAATATGATACTTATTTTTCCACTTGAGTAGATAAAGTGGGTATCTATTTATATTATCATCATGTTTGAGGCAGTAGAGGCTGATTAGTTACATTGAATGCCAGCAAAAGCACATGCAGCTTCCTGAATAAAAATTGGCAGCTTTCATGGCATTTGAATGCAAATGGACAAACAAGAAGAGAAACGTGTTCTTCTACGCCGAGGTCCTGGTGTTCTTCTTATGTGGCCTATTCACACCAATAAAATGGTAAAATGTAAAATTCATCCAAGTTTGTCTTTCTTCCCTTCCCAGGTAACTAATGTTCTGGGCCTTGCTTAGTAATGAAGAGACATAGAGATAGAGCCCTTAACTGAACAGTGTGTTTTTTCCTTTTAGCAAGGTACAGATAAAGTGCATCCCTGTTACCATGTTTGATAGAGTTCGTTTGGGCGAAGAGGCTCTGCTTAGGATGAGCTGTGTTTTCCATTAATGAGTATTTTTCTATATATTGCTTCTTATGAAGAACTGGCAGCCTTGTAATAATCTGTTTTGACAGTATTTTCCTAGAAATATTGTGTTAAATATTTTTAGACATGAGGGATCATGGACATATGGATATAGTGGTGTGTGCCTTGTCTAATTATATGCATTATACAATTTGCCATTGTTGGAGACTGTTGTACCATCTTTCATTCATTTAATAATGCTTTTGCAAATTGGCAGATAGCATTTGGGCTAAAATACACACTGGGTTTTTGCAGGAATAAAACATGCTCTGCCTTTTCTCTAGTGTAGAGCAATTTGTCAAGTAATTAGCCAACCTAATTAAATTTTTGTAGCACTAATCAAACGAATATGCTAAAATTTTCTTTGCACAGCCAGTTTGTTGTCTGCTTGCATTTAACTTGATGGTTTGAAAGAGGCCCTACTATGTCTGCCACTCCACTTAATCACCTCATTTGCATTTTATATTGGTAAATCAAATTAAGCACCAGTGGCTTTTAGTATGATTGACTATGGTCAGGGCTGTTCAGATGGGACTTTTTTTCACAGAAATTAGGCACATTTTAATATGAGTGAGTCTGTGCTTTCAGCATTCAGCAAACTACATTCACTCAGCTAATTAAATGTGCTTGTTGCTTTTTGCCAATGTATGATAGATTTATCCAGCTGGTGTGTCCATTTTCTTTTGCATAATTTCTTGATGGAAGTTTTTATCTTTATACATAATAAGATTGTCTAAACAACACTTCAAACAAATTTGCAAGAACTACATAAATAATATTTTTCAGAAGCTATTTACTTTGAAAGAAATACACTTGCTGTTCAGCAAACTGATTAGGTTATATATATTTGCTTTTACATTCTTGTAGAATATAAACCTTGACACTGTGAAATTTTCAGATTTTGTCTTCACTGAACCAGAATACATCACCTTCTGAAATTCATGGGAAAAAGCTGCTGAAAAGTATCCCTAACTGTTCTGTCATGGTGCAGGGTTTGAGCCTCCTGTAGATTAGGTCAAAGTTCTGACCCAAACCCTTACAGATGAAATTGCTTATAGAATAAAGTTATTTATGTGCATAGGTGTTCCTTCATTTTTTGTCATTTTGCAGGATACTTTACCATAGATAAAGCATTGCCTGGAATAGGAATGGAAATTTATCTTTTTCTTTTATTTTTTCAAGGGGCAGTAAAAAACACAAATATCAAAATGCATTGCCTGATCAGCTGAAGTTCATCTACATGCTAACAACAGCTAGAAAATGAAAAACAAGTTTCACTAACATATTTCCAAAAAAAGCCTAGGTTTCATCAAGTTTTTGGAAAAGACTAACCAGGTCTAAACTGGTAGTAGGGCAACAAAAAACAAAATTAAAGACTTGATGATAAGTGACTTCTTTTTTCCTAAAAGAACAGTGTTCACACAATGTCATTTAGTCCCTATTATATACATATACATGTACATATACATATTGCTTTTATAAAAGGACTGATACCACAAAATAGCCACCGTTCCTGACTGAGACCCAACATGAGACAACGTAAGTGACAAGCAGATAATTTTGCACCCAGACAGTAAATAACTTGAGTTCTCACCACACCTGTACCCTCCAACAATTATGTGGCTCCAAAGAGCTGCCTAAGGTCAAGAGGTTTATGCTCCTCCCTTGCTGGGGTGGGGGTAAGCCCTTGGCCAGCCCTTTTGTGGATGGTGGAAGGATGAAGGTTACAGCTTTCCTTAGACATTTGTTAGACATGAGTAGCTTCTCATGACAGTCATCCACTTCGTGAAAGGTGAGGAAGGGATGAAAGAGATTCAGCCATGGAAATGCTTATTTGTCCAAGAGGAGCTAATTTAACAAAACATTTCACAAACAACATGAGACTTTGTACATGGAACCAAAGCAAAATTTTTCTATATGAACTGCAGGAATTTTCTCCGAGGTGGCTGCAGAGCGCTCAGATATTGTCTTCTGTCAATAGAGCTTGATAGACGTAATTTAAGATGGGAAAGAGGGCAATCTTAAACTGTCATAGCTATTTGTTAAGGAAGTGTGTGTCTAACTCTTTAGCCATGCAATTAGTCTCATTGATTGAAACTAAAGGCTCATATAAAGAGAGCTGAAATTGTTGCACAAGGTGGTTTTGGATGGGGAGGGAATGAAGGAAAGTGCCAAAAGGTATAATAGAAAATAAAAGATAGAATTAGCAGAGAATTATTTAAATATAGGAAAACCACTACTTGCAAATGTTCAATTAAAGACAATACAGTGATGCAGCTAACTGCAATCCTTATATACTGATCTTACTGGTCTAAGAGTCAGACTTAAAGATGAAGTTTGCATCCATCCCCATTACAGTTTGCACAATGTGGTTCATTAATCTTCCTGAGGGTTTTCAGTAGGTTCCTCTGTAAACATTCTTCTGCAAATCTCAAAATGCTAGAAATTAGGGATGAGGTCATACCCCTTTCCCTGATCAGGGAAAAGTGTTCTTGGACTTGGAAGTAGTGGCTTAGCTATAAAAAATAATGGGGAAAAAAAAGGCTCAACAGTGGCCATACAGATCTCAGAAGAGAAGCTGGAGCTGAGCCCTTGACCTACAATGTACAAATGTAACAGATGTCTAAGTACTGTAATGCAGCTTTAATTAAACATAGGCCAAAACCTCCTTGCTCATGGGGATTATCATGATAAGAACTTGGCCTTGTTCTCACCGAACTCACTTCAGTCCAGAAGAAAAGCAGTAATGCTTTGTTTGTTTTGGTACTTAGCTGGAATACAGCAAGGTATATTACATCCTGCAGATACAGCTTATTTACCTGAGAACACCGGGTGAACCCCCTTTCCTATGCCTTACTATGCCTTAGCTGACTTAATAGGCTAGACTCTTTTGTAAACTTCTTTGAGATCTCGTTTCTAATAATGCATGCCAGTATAATATAGTTCTGAGGGGTATTCTGATTTATATTTATATTTTATATTCTGATTTATATGTGTAAATGTTCTCATTTGAAAAATCCTCAGAGCCATGCAGTCATCTTACTCAGTATTTAGAGAAGAATGCAAATAAACAGAATCAATCTATTAAATTTTCTTGATTTGATATTCCAACTGTCTGGCCTTTTAATTTTATTTTAATGAATTTAAATTCAAATAAATGTCATGTTCAGAATGTTAATAATCTAATCACACTCAAAAAATTATTCTGAATATCTAGTGTTACGGTACAGCATGTTGATGTAAATTTAATGTTAAATGGAACATATTATTGTCAGTTGAAGACTATATATTCTTTCCTACTTTCAGATTCCAAAGCACCAAATCTGAAATTCACTTCCAAGTCCCCCCATTTCCAAAAATAATATTGCTTGATATATCATTTTTGTTTATTAGTCACTGGTTTTACTGTAAAGAAATCTCAAAGGTCATGTGGCACCGTAAAGGTTATTTTTGTTAATCTAAGAAGGAAACATTGGCATATGTTATTCCACCAGATAACTGATACACTTCCCCAGTTTGTGAATCTTATTCATACTAGTCCAAAAACTTACCTAAAAGCCACTTGTATTTTGTGTCAGTTTTCAGAGTTTAGACCCTGATTCAGTAGGCTTTATTCATAAAAACTGCTAGTGTTTAAATCCTGATTCTTGTGCCCCAAATTTACTGTAAGCATAGAAATGAGCTACAAATACATTCTGCATAATAATATGACATTTATTGCAATTCCCTGCTACTAAACTCATAAATACATGTTAGAGTTAAGAAGACAGATTTCCATTTCTTAGCATAATTTAGAAGAAATAAGGATCTGTATGAATTTCATCTCACATTTTCTTTCTTTTATACTGGAGAGAACAGTCTAAGTGCTGGGATTAATTTTCAGTTATTCAGTTACTCATTTAATATGAATTGTGAACTCTTCAGGAGCTTTAAAGGGTCCAGCCGTGTTGACTTCAAAGGAAGCTTTTTCTGCATCTGATTAGAAGATCATGCTTTCATTGAGAGTCAGCTGATAATAGGAAGTTTGCTTTCTATTCCCTGCTGTTCCTATGAAACCAACCCTCTAATCCAGTTTTTGGTACTGATTTCTCTCCTTCCTCTCAGCTGAGGATATGTTGTTTGTTTTGGAGAGTCTTTTGAGTTTATGTATGAGGAGACAAAGTTAAAATTTAATTTTCTCTGCCTCTTATCTTATAATCTCTTTCTGACATATGTCTGTGTGGAGCCTGAGCTGAGCTCTCTTCTGATTACCAGTGAGCACAAAGTTTGTATTAGTAAAATATTATATGTCACAGTTCTGAAAACTCTGAATGGCTTCACCTAAATAGGTGGCCTGATTTTGGCTGGGATAGAGTTAATTTTCTTCTTTGTAACTGGTACAGTGTGTTTTGAATTTAGTGTGAGAATAATGTTGATAACACTCTGATGTTTTAGTTGTTGCTAGGTAGCGCTTATCCTAAGTTAAGGATTTTTCACTTTCTCATGGTCTGCCAGCAAGCAGGTACACAAGAAGCTAGAAGGGAGTATGGCCAGGACAGCTGACCTGAACTAGCCAAAGGGATATTCCATACCATAGAGCGTCATGCTCAGTATGTAGACTGAGCGGGAGATGGCCAGGAGGGGCTGATGGCTGTTCAGGCACTGGTCAGCGGGTGGCGAGCAATTGCATTGCGTTTCACTTGTCTTTTCTTGGTTGTTTTATATTTTATTTTATTCCTTTTCATTACTATTACTATTTATATTGTTAATATTACATTTTATTTTACTTTAGTTATTAAAATGTTCTTATCTCAACCCATGAGTTTTACTCTTTTTTTTTCCGATTCTCCTCCCCATCCCACTGGGAGGAGGGGGAGTGAGCAAGCAGCTGCGTGGTGGCTAGTTGCTGGCTGGGCTTAAACCATAATGGTATAGCAAATATATTTATTGTTAGCTGTGTTATCCCCCAGGCTTGAATGTCCACCACTACAGTAGTAAAAGACAAACCAACTGCTAACTGAAGCAGTTGTATGTGCCTGTATTTTTTGATGCCTGGAGGAGTGAGCTTTCAGAAATGTAACCTGTCGTGTTCATTTTAAAAATGCACACTTATTAATAATAGATATATTCTTCGTTAGAGTGAAATTCAGTCTCCTTGTAAAAATAATATCTTTTTAAAGAATTTTGCTCCTGTATCTTTTGTGTTTGCCATTCAGAAAAACCTTGCCTTCCTTACTGATATTGAGAAAAGACTTGATTTTAATTTTTTTAATATAGATTTTATGCTGCAATCTGAACTCAGGTTTTCATTTACAGTCAGATATGTAGAGTGTAGTTGCTCCTAGTGTTACAGGCAACTAAATTGCAGGTATAAGCCAATTCACCTTCGTAGAAGTGAATTTCCGAAAATGCCCTCCTTAAAAGAGCAACTTGTACTGCATAGCATCCTGAGCTACGCTTAACACTTGATGAGAACAAAAAGAGGAGGAATTTATGCAAAGCAACACAAAGTGACTCGTATATACGTATAAAAGTCAAATGGAACAGTTTAAAATGTATGTGTGCTACAGGCGCATTGCAGCACACTCTAAGCTGCATCAGGTGATCGTGCATAAACAGGAACCACAGTAAGCAGCTGCTGTCAGACCTAAACAATAGTCTTTTGAGCAGTTTATTTAACCGAACTAATTCCAACAGAGACAACAGGTTTCTTCCTATTGTTACAAGCTACCAGTGAAGCAGAACATCAAGCATGTCTCTCAGTAGTGGGCTTGTTTGGTCTCTTTGTGTGGTATTTATAGCGTGGTCTGGTTAATGTCAGTCTTCACTTTATTGGTATTCTCTTAAATCCTGAAATTTTACCCAGACTTTTACTAATAAACCAAATCTTCTCATAGAAGCAATGTATATTTTCCAGCAAGTCCTGTGAAAACTTCCAAACCCTTTCTAACTGTGTGTGTGGCTGCATTTCATTCCAACTCCTTTTACATACTACAGTCTTTTCATTTTTTATTCTTGATCTTTCTTCCACAGGGGACTTAGCCTTTTATATACACATTTTTAACACATTTTTGTTCCATAGCTTTATTTCTTATGACAGCCTTTGATATATATGGAGAAACATAGATTTCTTGCATCAGATACAGATAGTAATATAAGGATCTGCCACCATGTTGTCATAAGCTGAAATAACATTTATCAGCTGAGGTAGCATGGCTGCATTGATAAAGGTTTTTTTCTATTTTTAATATTGTGATTTCTGGAGATAAATTAATTTACCCCAAATACAAGGCCAGGCTGAGGCACAGCCCAGTTTGACTTGGCAGAATCAGCTGTAAAAGTCACAGTCAGTTCCTGATTTGATCATAAAAACAGTTTTCAGCAAACTTTGTTCCTCACTTCTACCAGTAATTTATCAGCCAATGGTTCTTCTCTTTCCCTGCATACTTGAACAGTTTCCCTATGGTCAGTACACCAGTAACAGCACTTATTAAATTGGCAGAATGCCCAAATTTTTGGACTTTTTTGTGCAATGAAAATTGCACTGAATTTGTCTAGACCATCAGAAAAAAAGGATTCCCAGTTACAATACTCAGAAAAATTGTAATTTCTGAACACAATCCTCATATACCATGTACGCAAAGAATGTTTTATAGGAGAACTTAACATCAAAATGGTGCTAACAAGAAATAAAATAGGAAAGCTGGGGCAAAAGAAATAACCCAAAGAAATGTTGAAAATCATTAAAAAGTAAAACTAAAGAGCATTTTCTGACAGAAAATTCCCTCCCTCTCCCCCTCACCCACCCACCCCCACCCCCCCCCCCCCAAATATTTCAAGAGGTTAAACAGGTCAATAATTCACAGCAAAAACGTCTGCTCTTTGCTGTGCTTCAGAAATGCCCAGAGTGCATGGTGAAACGGGTAGAAGCTGCACACAGCGGGGCACTCAGTGTGGTGTTGCCCGTGTAGCAGATATCTCTGTTCCTTTACTGTTAATTGTTAAGCTTGCAGAAAACGTTAGTGGAAGAGATGGCCAGCTTCTGGCCCCGAGTTGTGCACTGCTCTTAAACAATTCACATGCTGCTCTGCCTGTCAGAGTACCTCCCACAGAGTACATCCCACTGAGGCCGGACTGGCACAGTCTGAGCTGAAACCTCCCAGCAATGGGATGGGAGTCAGCGAGGGTATCTGTTCCCACCTCTGCCCCATTATATGGGATTCAGCAGCCTAGCCAAAGACCGTCTATAGTGCAGTGACAGAACAAGATGCTGTTACTTTATGTTTAAGAACTACTCTGGGATTTCACCTGCTTCTCAGCCCTCCAGGGTGTGATGGCTTCTGGCTCTGGAGCAAGAGAAAATACTGGTATGTAATCCCATGGACTAGCAGCACTGGTTATCCTTCATCATGGCCTTGATTGTTCTTGGTGAATATCATCGTCTCTGTATTAAACTCCTACGGGAAGTCAGTAGGAGTTTTGTGTTTAAAAAAAAAATTAATTAAAAAGTCAATAGCATTGTTCTCTCTCTTTCTCTTCCTCTTCTCATAGCTGCTGTAAAGAAAAATTTCCTTGTATCTAGCACCAGACTATTATTTTATCAATTATCCAATTCAGACTTCTTGAAAAATACATACTCTTCCATTCTAAGAGTTTTATGTATCATTCCATTTAAATGTATAAAATACTAAACATCTCTCATTATTAATATAAAGTATTTCCTGGTATGTTGTGCTCTGATATAATAAAGATTTGATAATGCTCTTGATTATAAATCACTGAGAGCTGTTCTGACAAAGAAAAAAAAATAACTTCAATGACTGTTTTTTATTATTAAACCATAGTGATTTTGCCTCTTTCTTTTCAAAACCACAGCTAAGTGCTGAGCACCTGGGACAGCTGTAAACTGTATGTGAATTTTCTCATTTTCTTTCGTGTGTTTAATGGATCTATCTGCGTATATACAGTCTATATTCACACGTGCATTCAGCTTTGTTATTGATATATTCAGATTTCATTTTAAGTTCCTATTTGCTAAATGAAATTTTTTAAGTAATTCCTACAATTCCTTACAGAGTCTACCTCACACACCTACAAAGGGGAATAGAAGGCATAAACTGGCCTTTATTTCTTAGCTCTGGCTGCACACAAGTGCATGTGGCTGTGTGTGCAGGTGTTTGCTGGGGGTCCCAGGAGGCAGCTGCTTTCCCTTCTGCAAAACATCACGGCCACACGCAGCTCCATGGGTCTGCCCCTGACGCTCCAGCCAGTGATGGACTGACTACTCAGCCCAAGGAGACACAGCACCAGGCATCAAACTAAAACCAAATTATAATATTTCAGCAGCCTCGCCTGAAGCTAAACGCTTGATTCCAACTCATTTGGGAGAGTTTTGGCAAAGTGACCATTGACCTACTTTTCTGGTTAGAAGTTCTGCGTGTATATGTATGTATGATGAATGCTCCTCAACCCTAATGTGCTTTAATATTAATAATAAGCACTCTAATTATAGAACATTTGTCAGAAAGAGGCTGCTGCTTTTCCTTTTCTGAGGAAAGGCAGAGACCAACAAATGTGGAGGTAATGAGATAAGACTCATTTACTGGGTAGCACTTCTCTAAAGAGAGAAGACCAGATGCATTTGTGATGATGCAGCCCCAGGCACAGGAACAAGCCTGTAGCTCAGACTCCTCCCAACCCATTCAGGAGAGGCAACAGGAAGGTAATGGATGTGTAAGGTAGTGCAGTAAATGGGATTGCACAACTGCAAGCTGCACACACACTACAAGCTCTGCTACCGAAAACAGCGTTAGTTGCATTAATGCTACTGTCTGCAGTAACGTAATTGCTGTCTGCGGCAATGCTACTGTTCTAGCCCCCTGATGAAGTTGGCTTAATTACTTGAGTAGAGCACCATACTGACACATCCATGCTCCTGCATTATCTCTTTTGCATATCACATGCGTTTGGAGCCAGCTAACAAAGCTGTACGCAGTGCAGGTATAGCTTGAAACGTTAGGATTGATTCTAATGGCAACAGAATGATACCAACAGCTTTTAATACTTCCTTCTGGGCTTGTTTAAGAGAAGAAAAGGATATGCTCTGAATTCTCTGAATGACTAATCTCAGTTAAAACCTAACCAAGGATGGAAGAGTTTGCAGGAGATTTTCTAGCTTCCACATAAATCAAGGGCTGAGGTGAGCACAGACACTGGCAAAGCCTTTGAACAATCTGCTAACTAACATGCAATACAAACTGTTCCGCTCTAAGAGTGACACACACCCCCCCCACACACACACACACACCCCCACACACCCACCCACAAGTTAAATGAAATCGGAATTAAACCTCAGGACACCAAATCCAATTAACTAACTTCCTCCAAAGAAGACACAAGATAAATATCTAGAGGGTAATATGCCAAGGTGAGCCACAAAATTGTATCTATAACATGCACTGAAAAGGCACGTGAGCTAGATCCAGGAAGACTGCACAGACAAGTACAAGCTGACTCCTACCCAAGCCAGGAGCTCCAGACATAAAAACAGTGCTACTCTGACAGACAAATAGGTCAGGAAGCAGCATTCCCCAGAACCATGGTACCACCTCCAAGGAAATATTTCCTGCCACCCAGCAGGTACGGTAACTCAGCCGGGTCTCCCTCTTGCTGCAGCAGTCCCTCTCCTGGGTCCAGACCTGAAGCTGGTAACTTGGGAGGTATCAATTCATGCTCATTCCACAGCAAAGACAGGCACTAAGTGTTTTGTATTTGCATCAAGAAGATTATAGCCCTAAGAAAATAGTAATTAAAGGAATAACTTTTCTCTGGCTGCCTGCCTAATCAGGAAATCAAAATGTTTTCAGTTCAGCTCAAATTGGTGTTAAATGGAAGAAAGAACCAAAAGAAAACAAACAAAAAAGAGTCCTGGGTTAAACAAACTGCTTTGATGCTTCAAAATGGAATCTTCTATATGATGACTTTGGGGGACGGAAAGATCCACAGAATTCAGGTGTGGATTTCGTATGAGAATTTATAAGTGCAGATGTTTCCACAGTCACTAGGATCTGAGGTCAGCATGAAAGAAGCTTATTAGTAGTATTATCTATTTATTTACATACAAATTTTATGGTTTGTACATGGAATATGAAAAAATAGCAGGAGAAAAGTTAATTATGACAATGGTTATTTTCATAGCAGGGACTGACACTTAGAAAGTCTACTGTGAAGCTCAGTAACATTAATAATTTTGTAGAATAGTTTTAAAGATTTCAAATGCAAAGCAATGCAGGTGTAAGCAAACATTGTCTTTGTCTGTTGCTTTGTTTCAGATACCCACCAGCACAGCTTCTGAAGCAGTGGTGGAATGACAGGAGCCCATTTGTCTGAGTTTCATCCCATTTCTTACAATAGAGTCAGGACTGTTGTTGTTGTTGCTATTATTAATTATATTAATATATAATCACATGAGCAGTATTATGTTATTAATAATAATAATAATGAGTTTCCATCCTCTTCCTCTCTTCACATTTCCTTTGCTTCCTACCCTCTTCTCAATTTCCTTCCTTTTTACCTCTTCCTTGAGCTCATTTTCTTCCTTCTTTCCATTTTGCTCTTGGCATCAGTGGCTGTGGGGAGCAGATGAGATGAGGTAAGTACCAGTTCGGGCTTGGAAAGCTGCCCAGGTGGCTGCAGGGAGCACCTCTGAGAGGCACCTCTAACCAGCTCCATGGAGGTACTTATGGATTAAACACAGAGCCTTGAATACAACCTGCCAGCGAGTGGGTAGGAGTGGGAAAAGCAAAGTCCTTGCTCTCAGCGTCTGGTCCAGGTGAAGCTGCACAGCGTTGCGGTCTGAAAAGCATTTTGTACTCTTCAGCGTATAATTGCTGGCTGAGGCACAGAGAGTCAGGGCAGCCTGGCTGTCACAGACCTTTCGCTTTTCTCTCTTGATTCCGAAAAACTGCATACTCTCTGGACTAAGAGGTTGCAGACTTTATTCATAAAGTGAGATTGTTTCCAAAGCGGGTTACCCTTCCCTGCTGGTCTCTTCTCCAGCACAGCCTTTACCAGCTATTTCATTGTATCTTGAATGGGCTCTACCATAAAAGTAAATAAAAAAAGATCTCTAAAAAAGGTGCATACTTAAAGCTGGCTACTTTAATGTTACAACGGATAACGTAATAATGTGAGTAGTAAAAACATGAAATACCATATTTGCACCACTTTTTACAATATATATGCTATTTATAAACCATTAAGTACTTGCCTATGGAAATATACATTGACATCTGATGCAAAATGCAGCTTGTTAAATTTTACAGGCCAGATTCAGTTCTAAGCTGCACGAGCAAATCCAAAGTAATACCACTGGTTTTCCATACTCTGGATCTACATCAATATAAACCAGGAGAATCTGGGTCTGCATATTTTAATTACATACTTCTGAAGTTTTTTTCCCTGGCTTTTAACATTCAGTCTGTTTTTTCATCCATTTTCTCTTATACTGTGTTCACTCTGTTCACCGGTTGTTCAAATAAAATGTCTACTGCAGAAATACAAACTGTACATGGAAGACATGGAAGGAACTGACACCTGGTGTGCGTCTGCCTCGGTAAAGGACCCTGCTGATACCATTTTGTTACTATTTTAAGAAACATGTAAAATGGAGCTGACTACTGTATTTCTGGTTGAAAACACATTTATATGACATTTATGCTCAAATATTATCAGTATTTTATTTCCAATATATATGTAACTGTGCATGTATATATGAATGCAATTACAATTCATTTTTTAATTCATGTGTGTGCTTCTGTTTATTAACCACTAATCTATTTCTTTGACAGTGTTAAACTAATTAAGAAAAACAACTAAAAAATTACCCAGCTGCTTTATCTGATGTCCTACCATGGTATAGTGCTCTTTCAGCTTCATTTCATTTTGAGAGTTCACACGTGTATGTATGTTCTAGTTTGGCATTTGGACTTAACTTCTTGTTCGGCAAAAATACTTACAGTCTAAAGGTGTTACTTCTGGACATACTAATGTGCCTAATATAAGTACAACTTGCTTTACTTTCCAGCACTGAAGTCATGTAAATTAAAAAGAAAGGGGGCGGGGGGGTTGCCTTCCTATTATCTGTTCTTTTCCCTGTTGCCGGACTCCTGGCAGTACAACAATAAGAAATAATTTTTAAATGTCAAAATAGCCATGTGGTTTGAAAGAACTGAAACCCTCATTCTAGAAGTATACAAGCTTCTATCAAACAACATATTTAAGTACATAAGTGTCCTGCTTTCGGCTGGGATAAAGTTAATTTTTTCCTAGTAGCTGGTATAATGTTGTGTTTTGGATTTAGTATGAGAATAATGTTGATAACACTGATGTTTTCAGTTATTGCTAAGTAGAGTTTATACTATGTCAAGGATTTTTCAGCTTCTCATGCCCAGCCAGCAAGAAGGCTGGAGGGGCTGGGAGCAGACACAGCCAGGACAGCTGACCCAAACTGGCCAAAGGGATATTCCATACCATATGATGTCACATCCAGTATGTAAAATGGGGGGACCTGGCCAGGAGGGGGGCATCACTGCTTAGGGACTGGCTGAGCATCAGCCAGTGGGCGGTGTGCAATTCCATTCCACATCACTTGTCTTTCTTGTGTTTGGTTTGTTTTGTTTTTTTTAATTCAGTTATTAAACTGTTCTTATCTCAACCCATGAGTTTTACTTGTTTTCAATTCTCCTCCCCATCCCACCAGGTCAGGGGAGGACAAGTGAGCAAGCTGCTGCATAATGCTTAGTTACTGGCTGGGGTTAAACCACGATAACAAGGCAGAAAGTAAATAAATGACACTTACTTTAGGAAAATGGATAGTCCACTTGCCTTAGTAGGACTATTTGAGTTATAAAGGTCTGATTCTTTTTTTCACTAAAAATCATTTGTTCCCATCTAACAAAGGAACACAGAGAGGAATATTGTGGTGGTAGGGTAAAAAGCAGGGTCCATCCCAAATATGGGCCAGAGGTGCTTTGTGGAGTCTCAGGTTAAGCAGCTTGCTCACCTTCATCTAGACTCGTGCAATTACCAAGCTCCTCACTTCCTCCGAGACTGACTAGCAGGTAGAAGTTACTATGAATATTAGATGAATGCGAGTGCATTTGAGTTGGCAAAGGGTACACTGTTTGAAGCTTACTGTCTTGAACATGCAGATGTTCAAGCTGCACTGATGTGCAGATTAGTAAAAGACACTTTTCACTCAGAGACACCATTTGTCCAGTCCACACCAACAGCCGCCGAAGGAGGTGTGTGGGGGAATGTACACACCAGCTCTCAGAGGGGTGAGCTATGCATCTTGCAGCTCTCAATGACAAGAGGATTTTGGCTTGCAAGGTCAAGGGGGTTGGCCCCTTGTTAACTGGAGCAATACAGAACTGGGTCATGACCCTGCAGAGGTTTGTGCACATGCTTACTTTTAAGCATGTGATTAGATCCATTGGTTGGAGTGGCGCTGTTTGCATACCTAAATTTAAGCACATACACAATCTTTCGCAATTTTGAGGTTTTACTATCTACAGCTTGAAAGGTATTTTGGAGAAAAGTAGTATTTTCTAGATCCCTTTTATATTGCAGTCAGATACCTTTCGGTAGAATTAAGAGTAAACTAATTCAGATTTACACTGCATGTAGTACTGTGTCAATCTGTAAAGCAAAACCAGAAAATAACTGCAGTTCAGGCTTTAAAATCTAAATTCCAGTTTTAAGTAGGCCACAAGTAATGCTTGTTGCAAAAAACATCTTAGAATTTGTCACTATCTGCAGTTTCAACTCTGAGTAGATGCAGCACTGCATTCACTTGGGTGTCACAGGTCATGGCCAAGGTGCTGTAGAAGTGTTTTAAGAAGCTCCGTTAATCTTTGCCAGCGCTCTATCTGGCTCTAGCTAGTGCTCACAAAAACCATTTTCATGATCACCTAATGAAATTAAAAATGCCAAACCTCAGTCTTAGTGTTAAAGGAAACATGTAACAAAAACTGTGTTTCTTCACTGAAGGGAAAAATGGCTATAAATTAGGAAAACTTAAAATAAAACTTCTCTGATGGAATGATTTTATTTTTTAAAAAGACAGGCACACACACCTCCAAACATGCACAGTTTTTTATCTTTCATGTGAGATACCTATTCCTGTGAAGCCCTGCAACTGGTTTCATACCATTCAAAGTGGGATTGCACAATTTACAAGAGAAAAAAAGAAAGGGGAAAAAAAAGACATTTTTCCTTGACAATGAAAAAACAAATGAATGAGTTCAGGATGTGGTTTATAATCTCCTTCCAAAATCCTACACACAAGCCCTGAGGTCTCTTCCCATGAAGCCTGTGCAGGCTGTGCTAGAATCACAGAATCCCTTGACTGAAACGTAGACAGCGACCGAATAGCAACGCATTGCAGGACTGGACCCTTCCTTTGATGCAAAACAGTAAAAATTCAACTAGATGGAGCATAGGCTGAGGAAGAAATTAATAAAAAGAAGTGAAATTTTAATCTCACATAGTTATATTGCCCCAAATATTTTGTCTTGGACTTAATGTCATTTAGTAGCTTTTCAGTGGCAGTGTGAAAAGCAACAGGGGCTGGAAGATAGGAGGGAATCCCATCTATTACATGCTGTAAGGATTTCAGAGGTAGAACAAAAATTTTAAAAAATCTACATAATTAATATGTACAAAAATATTTCCTAAAACATGAACCATAGAAAGAAAATTGTGGCTTTACTCAACTTACCTCAGATGAGAGCTTGTTACCCTCATGACCATGCCCACAACCAGAGAACCATGCTGGTTAGCAAATGTGTGAACTTTTCACATATGACCAGATAGCAAATACCTGAACTTTTAAAAATATGATTAATTCTATTTATGCCAATACTTTCATGGTTCAAGTTAAGACTATGTCAAGCTCAGGTCCCAGATGAGAAAACCTTTTCATTATTAGGTCCAAACAAAAAAAAAGTGAGAAAGAAAATTTGTAAATCACAAAGTAACTGAAAGATTAAGCATGCTTCTTTGATACATTTGCAAACTGATATGATTTCTAACTGTTGGAAGTGTTAGCAAATACTAATTAATATGTTTTGCAGTGTGATTAAGTTAGAAGATTAATTTTATTTCCAGCTGTCATTCACTTTCAGAATAAACCTAAATAATTTTTTTTTTTTTTAAAGTAGCTAATAAAGCAAAGTCTAGTAAAGCAGAAGAATGCATTCTGGTTTAAGCATATCAACTAGAATAAAGTATTATTTCATGCATTTTTTGAGAAGAGAGAATTAATAAAGAGCTACGGCTATCTTTTTTATGACTGCATGAAGCTTTAATAGGAATGAAGTTAAGAAGTTAAACCAAAGTAACAATAGCACTGCAGTGAAAGAGGTATGTTCTTTTTCACACACATTGATCCCCCTCGGAGACCTGTCACTCAGTGGAATAGATGTACTTTGACTCATGGGTGGCGATGTATAGCCTCAGCTTAGCCTGAATCCTCTCCTAAAGGCTGAGTCCTGCAACCAGATCCTGACAACTTCCCTGCAGCACTATGGCATGTTTCACTAATAGGAGCTGATAGGATTAGCAGCAGGCAGCAATTACAAACTCTTCTTTGTGAGTCCTGAAGAGTTTTGATTTCTGTGTCAATTGATGCTGTATTTCAGATATCTTTGGTGGTAAAACCTAAACCTTGAGTACTGAGATTAGATTCACATAGTCCAGGGCAATAAAACAATAAAGGTACTAAGTTGTTTAAATTTAAGTATGTCTATACTGCTTTATTCTACAAGTAGTACACACCCATCCCCCTCCAATTACTGGGACTATTCACAAGCTATAATATAGTTGGCTGGGAATACTGCTAAAGCCACTAAAGCAAGATTGTTGTGAGCACTTCTGCACCCATTTCTTGGTCTAGTATCCAAAGTAGTCTAATAGTCAAGGAAAAATTTTGGAGTCTACTTGACTCTGAACAGATTTTTATGCTGGAGATAAAAGTCTGTTCATGTGTGAGGTTTTGATATTGAAACTAAGTAAAACTTAAGAAGAAGAAGGAGAAGTAAATAAACAACACAAACATTCAAACTGTCTTGATCAAGGCTGCACACAAACCGGAAATGAAACAGCAAAAAGCATTAACTGAAACCAGTGGTGCTATTTTAAACCTATGTGAATATTCACTAAAATGATAAATACTAGCTTGTATTCTATCAAACTGCATACTTAACCATAGTTTAATTGAGGTTTTTTTTCTGGTGGACAAGTATCCATGCACAGGCTTGCATGAAAATAACCTAGATATTGTCTTTACACTGCATGAGGGCCACACAGCAATGGCTTAGCTTGGGGTGGCTTCCCTGGGTATCTACCTTCACTCTACACCATGGCAGGTGAGCCAATTACTTTCTGAATTGCTGACATTTGAATCATCCAAAATTTACTTTAAAGTACAGTGCTGTAACCTGTGATAGCCATGCGTGCGCCCACCAGCTCCCTATCCATCCATCAACTGGGGCAGATAGCTGGCAACTTCACCAACCAGTCCCGCCCGTCAGTCATAACCCAAACTAGCATTTATTAAACTGATTACTTAGTTAATGCGTGTTCCTTTAAGTGGAAATTGAATGAAGACTTCTTCAGGTTTTATTAGAGAAACCTTGCTGCATCCAGATGCGGCAGTCTGAAGATGTGACTACCCCACAGCTTCCTGCTTTGTTCTCTACCTGTATTTGCTTGGTAGGAATTGAGAGCAATAATGACATTGGGTTTGCACAAATATGCCAGGTAGACAAGCTATGGTGCTGAGGTACAGGTCCATATTCCCTTCTGCTCACTAAGTTACAGGATCATTACTGGGCAAACATCAACAGCTGGGGCAGTAACAATTTCAGCCCTGTAATATTGATCTGCTGTCAAAGTCAGAGATCTAAACTTAAAGATGTAGTCAAAACCAGGAGACATCAGGTTTAAGCTAATATGTCAGTATATGGAATGGTATTAAAATAAAATAATCTTCCCTTAAGCCAGTGCAAGTTTTTATACAGAACTAGCATGCATTGGTTTTAGAAAATAAATCCCGATAAATTAGGGTGGAACACTTTTTAGACACTAAATGTCGAATGATACACTGCTGTTCCCTGAATACCTTCATATGACCATTAGAATTAGGATCCTGCGCAAAACTGTTGTGAACAAAAAGATGAATTTGCATCATTCACGTGATTCACATTCACATTCCAATCTGCTATTTCAATGACAATTCCTAAATCTTTGAGAATATAACAGAAATGAAAACTGTGACGTTTTAGCTTTCTTGCATAATCCATCTTTCTGTAACCCTCACTCAGAAATGAAGTGTGAGTTTGCCAAAATAGCGAGATCCTGCCTTTATTCCAGTTTATTAACACCTTGTTCTTTGAACAATGAAACTACTTGTGAGTAAACGTGTAAAACTTGAGCAGTAAGTACAAACCGAAGGATTTAGCCTGATGTGGTTTAGATAAGTGAGCAGTATTTTCTTCATTTTGCCTATGTATCTAAAGTCAATGATATCAGTTTACAAGAAAATATGTAAAACGAAACCTCATCATATTTTCCAAGGCTTATCATTTTCTCTCTCAGATGTAGGAAAAGGGTGACTTGGCAGTAAGTTTCTCAAATGTATAAGGTTGTATTCCTTGAAAGCTGGTACAACCTCAGTGATCAGTTAAAAATATAAGCTAAAGCTAACCACTCTGATCCTGTTATATGCAATTTCATTTTAGAACATTGCATTAGTCTCATTTTGTATCTAAAATACATGACTTTGTGTATGTCTGTCTGTATATCTGCCCATTTATCATGCAGTATCTGTTTTACGACAAGAATAGTGACATTTGGAATGTACCAAACATACTTATCAGAAACTTAATATGGCTTCCACATAGTACAGGAGTTACTGGGACAAACATGTTGTTCTTGACAGCTTGGATGCATGAGAAATCTGTCACAAATTATGCATTTCAAAAGGAAACCTAGACATATCTTGTTGCATTTCCAGAAATGGAACAAAGCAATACTTTATGGTTAAGAAATGGATGTAAGCCAGCAGTCAGTACCCTAAGGTGAAAAGTTGGATCTGCCTAGCAGTTCCTCAATTTTCAAGCAAGAGTCTTCTAGTTCCAAATAAGGAACAAATGAAAAAATAAGTATGGCTTTAATTCTTAGTAATGAAGGGGCATGCTCATCTCAACTGGATTCTGCAGTGTGCTCTGGGCAAAGCACTCCCTGAGCATGGCATGAAGAGAGCACTCAATATAACAACTGAAGAAACCTGCAACAAATCTTAGGTAGCCTCTCATTTCTATACAGCTGTAAAAGCTCTGCAGTAAGCCCCTGAAAGGGAACATTTATGTGTTTTATGTTAATTTAAAATGCTTGAAAGCAGTCAAAAGGGAGGCTTAGTCCTGAAGAAATCCCAGTCTTAAACCCTCCTTAAGCCAGGGAATGTCTATGATGCTGCTTTTTTCCTCTTTTTTTTCTTTTTTTTTCGTTTTTTGTTTTTTGTTTTAACCAACTGCAATTCTTTTGTTACTTTTGAAATGTTAGGTATGTTTCATGCAGATTTGGTTTTCCCTCTCACCTTCTATGGGCTGAGTGAAAATTTTCTCAGCATCCCTAGAAATCCTAACAGCCTGGCGTGCTTTTCAGCCAGAACCTAATATTCTTCTGTTCTTTGTGCGTGAAAGCTCCTGTGCCCATGAGTCTGTGCGCAGTAAGCATGAAATGTGGGTCGAAGCCCTTCATAGCACGTTCCCACTTCACTCCCCAGTCCTTGCCAAGAGCCTTTTGGCAAGAGCCTCTTGGCAAGGGCTATGAATTCGTCAGGTTTTCAGATGGAGCAGTAGTGGCCAAGCTTTCTTAGGTTCTTCCCTGTGCAAAATCCAAAGGAAGCCAGTGCAAGGCTCCTCCATTTCAGGGTTGGGATCAAAACTGGAGGCTTATTCCATAGGAAAGACACTAACTTGAGACCAAGGTGGTTGTATTTTTTCTCTCTGATAAGTCTCTTAATGTCTCAGGTCCCTTTTTCCCCATGCCTGTGAAATTAGGAAAGATTGCTTTGGAAAGATCTAACACCAGTTGGGAATCTGCACACTGAAAGCTATGCAATTTCTGTTAGCTTGTGCAGCATTACTGTAAGCAGGGGGTTTGACCTTTGATTAAAAGCTATTTGAACTAGAGGGACTGTTTTGGTTTTTTTCTTCTGTGAAGTACCAATCATATTAATAGTACTGCCCATGGAAACGATATTGGTAGTGAAAGGACAGACCTGTTCAAATTCACATGGCTGTTGAATCCAGCTGGCCAGCAGCTCCTGAATTCAGTAGCTGATTTTATACCAATGAGAAGGTTAATGGACTGTTTTGTACTCCTTTCCAGGAGCAAATGTCAGCCCTATGGAGGTCCATTGCTCACCAGAACTCAGTCTGGAGTCCTACAGTCTGGCACAGGAAGACTAATGCATTAATTCACTGAGCCTCTCTGCCCTTGGACTGGTTGTGGTTTTTTTAACATGAACTATAGCAGCAATGGCATTCAATCATATCTTCATTTACCTTCCAACTATGATTTCAGAATGCATATAAAATTCTCCATATCCTGATTATTGCCATCAATATAAACATAAACTACTGCAGAAGGGCAAGGGAGGAAAGAGGAAGCCTTTCAGATTCAACTAATAAACATAAATGCACTAAAACATGAACATCCCAGCTGGCTGAATCCCTGAACAACTAATTAAAATGAGACCTTGTTTAATTTTTCCCAAGAATGATCTGCCTTGGCTGTCTGCCAGCAACAGGTGAGTGAGGGTTTGCCTGTGTTTTTTCCATTGTGTAGAGGATAGTTTGTGCTTAGTGACAGAACTCATCACCAAAAGTACTTCTTTGACCATTCTCTGAATATAACAACTCCCAAAATTATTCAACATAACTGGGCAGTCTCACTAATAGCATAAGTGGTATAGGTAAGGTGATATTTTTATTGGGGTGTGTATCTATTCTCTATATGCTAGAGAATAAGGTGTGATAGATATTAGCACTGTGACACAGAGGAAATAGAAGAAGGGGACCGTTTAAGAGGTACATTTGTGGGTTAACAAGGAGATGAGAAGAAGAAACTACATCTGTGGGCCAGCCATCGGTAAGGAAAATGGGAAATGACTGAAATTTTGGCTTTGCAAGGAAGCAGATTTTAATTGATGCATCACAGAAAGTATGTTGTATCCTTATTTCTACTGAAGGATATTAGTCACTGGCTTGAAGCAAGGAGGGCACAGGCAAGGAATCACACCTTGTTCAAGTGATGCAGCTTTGAGGCTTCAGCGTGCAGCAACAGCACTCACGCCAACAGCTGATCTTAGCATATTTCAGGTCAAAATGGAGAAATAGTGAAAAAAGGCAAGAACTGTTTCACATGGTGTCTTGGCTAGTTTGCTTCCAGTGACATTTTAAAAATCTGAAACATGAAAAAAAGCCAACCTCTTTTGAAGTAACTACGTGAAATTTTGCACTTTAATCCTTTTACTTTCAGAACAGCCCACAGCTTCAGTTGAGGTCAAGTTTATCAGCAATTGAGCAGATCCCCTTTTTTACATCAAGAGAAATACCTTGAGATATAATTACATTATGAATAGCTAAAACAATCAGCAAGTCAGTGATGGAAAAAAAAGGATGCAAATTAACACATCCTAATTGAATTGTTCATTTGGTTTTGCCTGCTTTATGGTATAAGCAATAGGGTAAATCCTCTTTTTCATCACGCCGGATGAAAGTTTATTTGAAGTTGGAGTCTATAGCTGCCTTTTCACAGTAAATTGACCTTGTTCTGTGCAGCCAATGTCATAATGCTCTGCTTTATCTAGGCTGAGGGAGAGAAAATCGCAAATTGCTTCTGCATGATTAGTTCTGCCACTTCAAACGTGTTTCTTCCGAGTTGGCTTCCACACTTACTGCTAGAGATATGTGCCGCTGGGAAACCCTAATCTGTCTCTGAACTCCTCTGATTTAGTAACCCTTTACCAGCCAGTCTCTTATGTCAGTGAAATGACTCATGTTGAGAACAATAGAAACAATACAGAAAAAATGAAGAAACTTCATAAATATTTTCTTGAACCTCACCCTAATTTTTACTCAGTTGTTTCTGGCTTAGCAGATGGAATTTGCTTCAGATCAGTAGAGTTTTCACAGATATGTATTTATTTGTGCTTTTATTGACAAAGCATTTTTCTATATGTATGATGTCTTGATGAATATGTAAATCTTGTTTCTTTCATCTTAAAATACAAAAAGATATCTACTTTTGTGTGACTAACTGGTATTTGAGTATCTGGTGATTTGTTGATCATCTAATTAACTCAAAATTCAGAACTCTTCATTATTCTTAGTCTTCCTGCTAGCTAGTATGTTCCAAATAAAAAATTCCAATCCAGCCAAAGAAGAAAGCCCAAGGCAAAAATTACTTGTTCTGATGTAGTCTTGGAAAAAAATATATTAATAGCCATAAAAATTCATATACAGCAAGATGAAATTACTGCATGTTGTTCCAGACAGGAGATAACCATTAAAAACACACTTATGGTTGATAAAATACATGTAGGTAGCAGCACAGCTTAGAATTTTGGAATTACACGTAGTATTTTTGTCTCCAGATACAGATGCCAAGGAAAATATAGACTGATATTAGTACTAGAAATAAGATTGTCTTACTATGTGGCTCCTCTTTGGGCAGGATGTCTGTACAGTGGTAACTTTACAAAACCAAGACCCAACACAGCAAAAGGTCAATTTCTCAGACTCAAACTGCTTTTCCTCCCTGCTAACTCTGCTCAGTACCACACATGCTACATCACCATAGTGAGACAATCATGGGGAGTATCCATATATGGAAAATGAAGTCCATGTTCTGGATATTCAGGATAAAGCCATAAGACTGCAGTGCTTGTATGATCTACTGTAATTGAACTATATCTGAACCATTTGCATTTAGAAATTAATCTTTTACATGTTATTTTGCTCTCTAACATGAGCGTATAAGGCTGAACTCTGTGTGCTGCTCCATGCTTAACCATATTAACATAGTTCTTATTCACAAAGGCTTTATTTTATTAGCACTCTAAAAATGAAGGAGCAAAGAATTAAAAATATGCCATGACCAACAATCATTTTCATAGCAAAAAACATTTTAAGTATTTATTTCTTAACACAAACCAACCATTGCAGTTCATTTCCTCCTAAAACCCCAGAGCCAGTTACTACATAGCTTTATGAATTATAAGCATCTAGTGATTTATTTTTTTTTCCTGGTGAAGTAGAGCAGCAGTAACAAGCTGAACATGACAGGTATTTAAAAATAAATTGCTTGATAAAAAAAAATGAAGAAGAGGAAAATGCCAACTTCAAATGACAAGATTCATGCTGAAGCACTGTTTTCAGATATTTTTGACCAAAGTAGGATATAACAGTTTAAAGGTGAAAAGGAGTATGGGGAATCTGCTACCTGACAAATAAGTCTACGTATCAAAAGATTTTGCTAACCAGTCTGACACATAAATGGCACATGATGTCAACTTCTATTAAAGGCTTTATAAATTATGACAGCCTGGAGAAACAAGAATTGTTTTCCAAGAAAAGTCTTTCAGTTGAATTCTATATATTATTCCCAAGCATTAGAAACTCATCATCAACAGCACTGAAGTCAAGAGCCAAATCAGTTTTGCAGTCACTGGTCTTGTGGCCTATGTATAGGACCAGGTGCCAGGAAGATTTTAATCCTAGATCCCCTTGGAGTCCCTCATTGTTGTGAGAAAGACTTCAGATATTATATGCATTTCCATAATGATTTTTTCCATGAATTTGTAAAAGTAAAGTAAGTACTGATGAAAGTATTTATCTGTTATGTATCAAACAGGTGTATCAACAGGTTGAATGGCATCCAAGGGACAAATGTAACACAAAGCAGGTAATTGATCAAAATTCTTGATTTAACAGTGATTTTGAATTTACTTTAGAGGAAGAAGCAGCTTTGCCTACTGTGGCAGTTACAAACCTCTGGGCTATGTTTCAGTGCAGATAAACTGATAGCATTATTTCTATGCAATTTCCAAACTGTGCAGATGATAACTCTATAGTAAGGCCTGTATAACAAGATTTCTTGAATGAAATCACTTGTGGACTTCCCATTAATTCAAACAAGATTTCATTAGGTCCTTACAGAATAACAATAAACTGAAGCATTTGCATTTTGTAGTATTTCAACAACCACCATGACTTTTTAACTAAATGCAGAGCATCCAGCAGGCTCATCAACAGAAGTTCCTGGCAGTTAAATTTTCCATATTTCAAGGCCAGATAAGAACAACTTTTAGTCTCCTTGAGGACATAAAAAAATTCCATCGCCTCCAAAAAAACAGGAGGAAACATTTTAACAACTTCATCTGAACAATTTCAGAACAAACTTCATAGCAAACAATAAACATAGCATGTTCAGAAGCTCTCACAGACCTTTTGGGTTGCTCTAAGTGATATTGAAATGGCAGTCCTCAAACACTGAACTCATTCTGCCTTTCCCTCTGCATATTAGTAGTAGTAATAGTAGTGGTGGTGGTGGTGGTAGTAGTAGAGGTACTACTGGTGCTAGTACTTAGTAGTAGTAGTAGTTGTTGTTGTCACTAGCCCATATATAATGGTAACACTGTAACTCTAGAAATTCAGTTGAGTGCAAGAGCAAAGTACACACATTTCTCAAAGACAGCCAAGCTCCTTTTAGAAAGCCCTCTGCATCTAACAAGATCAAATCCCTTATCCTGCTGATCATGCTCCATCCCCTTATTGGGCCAGCATGAACATGGATCACACAGTCTCTGCCTACTAACAGTAAACATACAAAAGTCATCCAGCTGTTAGAAACAAGAGAATGGCCTGAGTTGAAAGTCTCAGAGTGGAACTTACCTCCTTCATACCTCCCATCCCTGAAAACACAGATACACTTTGCTGGAGGGTGAGTGGAGGGGAGAAGTCAGTGCAAAATTTCTTGTTGACACCAGCTGGGAACAGAACTGGTATCATCCCACAAAACAGAATATATCTCTAAACAGGACTTTGCGCCACATGTTCATACTTTATGACTTTACTAAAAGTCAATGAATAACTTCTAAACTATCCTAGTACCAAATCTGTTGTACTATTAGACTAAGTCTGTTCAATGCTTAGCCTCAAATGTAGTTATTTAGCTAACCACACAGGTGGACTAGTGAAGAAGAGTAACAAAACACCTATGCAGTCTTTGAAATTTTGCTGTCTTGAGAGAAAAACATGTGGGTGAGGACAGAGCATCATTATTTTTGTTACTGTTAATGAATGTGTAAAATACATCAAGGGCCTGACATTTGCTGTAGACTGTAGACATATACATCTTAAGATAGAATCAGATAATAACGGAGGAAAGAAAGAAAGAATTTCAGGTCTAATCATGTTTGTGAGGCAGGAGGTTTACAATTTCTCTGGGTTACAAACCGTTTCTGGTTACATGGTTAGAAGATCTCTGGTGACCAATGAAGCAATTCTAAAGAATCAAAAGCAGAGTCTGATTTTTAGTACTTTAATGGAAGAATTATTTTATCCAAACCAGAATAGATCAAAATCAAAAGTTTTCCTGATTTTTTTTCTTTATTAGAAATATCATCGTTGAATGCAGTGCATTGAGATATAGTATTCCTGGCATATCCCTGCTATACATTGGTACTTACTGGGGACTTCCTAAATGGTTGTAAAAGGGGACAACATCTCAGAAAGACTCAAAATTGTCATCTGTTATTAGTACCAAATGTAGGTCCTCTGCTTCAGGCTACAGAATTCAATAATGACAGTGCAGTCCCTCCTTTGCTTATATACGGTTTATTGTTCAGGGAGTTCTTAAAAAAAAATAAACAGATTTTAGATGGAATCCATGTCCTCAAAAGAATGAACTGGATTAAGACTTCCACACCTGTATTGAAGAAACTAAACATAATAGCTCTTACTTACACAAACACAGAGAAATCACCGCTATTGTGTTTTGATTCAAAAGTCTATCCTTTCGTGTTAGAACTTGATGGGGTTTGTCTTTTTTTGCCTATGCTGAAGTTGCTCATCTTCTGAGCAAAGAAACAACTGTGAAATAAAAAAAGGAATCTACAGGTCTTCCAGCACTGAGCTGTTCCTGCACATTGGGACTTCTGTGTAGACCAGTAATTCAAGAATTCAAGCTCATCTTAGTTTACAATAGCCTAATAATATACAGAAAAGTGGGCAAGGTCCATGCTGTTTCTTGAATATCAGTTGTTTCAGTCAACAACAGGAATTTACAAATGTGGTGAAACAACACCACATCTATTTTTAGCTAAGCAAAAGGTGTCCTTTTAAGGGTAGCAGTGCTTGCTCTCACAGCAGTTCAATGTTCTCTGGCAGGTAAAAATGCAATGTTAATAGTAAGCTGCCTATTAGCCATCAGCAATAAGCCTGAGCTGAACCTGAAGACAGCAGAACTTCTTCACAACTGATAAGTACTGAGGTTTAGTGTGCAGTATAACTTGTTTGATTACTGTGAAAGACATCAAGTGCAACATGTAGATCTGAATCTGGGATAAAAATATTCTCTGCATTCCAGTGATCATAAATTACATTTTGTTTTGGGCCCTTTTCTGCTAACATTAAGATTGTGAAGCAGTTCCCTTCCAGTGTTCAAGACTAAAGCTCCTTGAGTGAGTAAAACTTCTATGGTATTCTGTAACAGTGGAGTTTTCCAGGTGGAACTGCATCTCCTTTATTTTTGAGCAAGCCCAAAAATCATAAATCCAACCACAAACAAAATTCAAGTGTTTCTCCTGTTCTCACATAAATACCTTCCAAATTCAAAACATGTTTGAGGCAAAAAATAAATTTTTCTGAGGTTTGCACATTTAGGCTAACTGCACTGAGCTGTAACTTTGAGATGAAAGGGGAGCCAGGTGAGATAAATCTAATGCTTGTATGCTTTCAGCTTCAGCATCATTACTAGCATTCTTAGATCTGTAATAACTCTCCTTGACCCCTTTTACCAACTACAGCTCTCTTAAATACAACTAAATTAGGACCTTTAAAGTGCCAGTAGCACTTATAATTTCAAACATAACTGTACTTTATATATATACAAGACAAATCTGATACATTTTATTCTTCAAGTTTATTTTAATTAATATCTACATTTGCTTTTTTTCCCGCCATGTTTATAACTGGTGACTTCAGTGACCATTACAAGATGCTCCCTGCACTCTTTGCACCATTAGGCTGAACATAGCCTTTGACTGTGAGGCGGGTATCATACCCTCATTTATGGAAGTCTGGGGACCTTACCCATGGTCCTGCACATTTCTAGATGGACCTTGCCTTTAGCTGATCATAAGCAAGCCTCCAGCCACAGGTGCCGTGCGGCCTTGCCGCACGCACAGCAGTGGCTGGGGATCAAATCAACACTCTGAAAATCAACACTCCTTCCTCAAGTGCTAAGTAGAGCCTTTATGCAAACTGAGTAACTCTAATGGTGAGGATATCCTCAATGACCTAACTCCTACTTGTGGATTGAAAATTAGGCCTAAGAAGGCCAATTGCCAGATAATGCTGTTACAGGGAGGCTTGTGTACAAACTGAAAGGTTGAAGTGCACCCTTTCAGCACCAGGATTCATTCCCAGCGGGGCTGCCCTCCTCTCCCTGGCTGACGCCCGTGGTGGCACCAGTGCTGGGGGCTCTCAGCATTCACCTTCACACCCAGGCGGCCGACAGGGCTGGGGGCATCCCCTTCACCAACACGTCCCAGGCAGCCGTGCCTGGCAGATCTGGGCTCCTGGCCGATGACAGGCAACTCAAATCCGTCCAGGGAGGCTTAAAGGGAAAAGAAAAAAAAAAAAAAAAAAAAAAAAAAAAAGAAGGCGAGGGAGCGACATGTCACCTCACACTGTGCTGTGGTCACTTTAGCTGAGCTGTGAAGCACAGCTCTTTTGAATGCAGAAAGTTGCTCTGATAACCCTGTCGGAGAATGATACAGGAGGACTAGGCACGTCTCAGAAATGCGTGACTTTTAAACCATTGGCACTTTTAGGTTTTGCTCCCTGTTTTAACTCTTGGTAACTGCTGCAGCCTAGATTGCCTGCCTGCAAAATATAGATTTATCACAAATAAGGGTTTGCATATCTCCGGGGGAAAAGGGATCCAAGTTCATGCTTTCAGAGTGACTCATGGTCTTAGGTGCCTTTGGGTTTTGTTACCACAAAAAGGCATGTGCTAACTATCAGCACGTGCTGAGCGCCCTTACTCTGAAAACAGCTCGCTATTAAACATCTGATATTGGGCATCCAAAGTCATGCTGAAAAATCTTCAGTATTTCCATAAATTCATTTAAACCTGAGTAACAAAAATTGATGTCACTGAGGTAGACAGGCTCCATCCATACTGTCATTTTAATAGTTTGATCATTCAGTGTGTACTGTCATTTTACCTGACAGGAGGCACTGAAGGATCACCCATGTTATTTACAGGTAGTTTCTTGCTCTTCCTCCAGTCTGAAACGAAACAGCTCATTCTGCAGGAGCTAGGTCTCTGTGATCTCAAGCGCAGCTACTGACAGCAACCTAGACACGGCCACAACGGGTCTGTCTTACTACATGAAGCTCCCACAAGTTTTATAACGGTGGGCAGTCATTTTTTTGGAAACAAGGGTCTGTCCCATGGACAGTCAATGACAAAAAGCAGATGCCACCAGTATGAACAATTCAGAGCTTGGAAGGCAGACCTTCATTCGTCAGAACCCTAATAAAGGTAGAAAAGCCAAGTGTTGAAAATTTACATATCTTAATTCTCCTGTGCATACTAACAGCAAATTTTCCAGGCCAAGAAACATAAACCAATAAAATCGCATTTTCATACTGCTTTCAGATATTAAATTATGTTTTATGAATCAAAAACTTATTCACATTCTTGGATGCTCTGATGAAAAACAAATCTTAGAAAAGAATTGCTCTGTGTTTCAAATGTGGGAACTGGGAAACTCCTGTGTCATTAATGCTGTATGAAAACTGTCTTATCATGGCCCAGCTGGAATTGCTATGCTTTCTTAAAATGAAAAGGGAAAAGATGAGTTCTGGGCTGTATTTCAGTCCCATCAATGTTTTTCAGCCCCATTAGCAGCTAATTCTCTGACCTCGCTCATACCACTTAATGTCTTTGTTGCTCAGTTTTCTTTTTTTGTAGAGGATAAAAATACTGAGGTTTTTAAAGTGCTTTACGAACTGTATTAACTCAATTAATATCACTTAATATTTTTTATTAATCTCCCTTCTAACATACTTGCTCTCCACTGTTCTAAACTGGTGTGAATTTCTTAAGTTTCATAAAATGAAAAGCAACAAAATTAGTTACAAATGAAATGGAGTCATATTTGCCTCGAACAATTTCGATACTTGCTATCTGTGGAGGTACTTGCATGGCCCTCATCATGATTATATCTTAGTGCTTAGCAATCACTAATGGTTTTTATCCTCCCACTGCCTTTCTGAGATAGCGCAGGATTGGTGTTATCTCCATTATTCAGGTGGAGAAGTGAGGTCCAGGTCAACCAAGAACAGTCACATCACACATTTGTGCCTGAGTCAAATGTGTCACAGATGTGTGCCAAGACCATCTATCTAGTAAGGGCTCTTGTGCTTCTCAGAACAGCACAGATCACAAAGTCCAGGACAAAGTATGTGATAGGCAAGGACGAAGCCTTCTTGGTCAAGGATAACTTACTTCCACATAAATCCAAGGCCTGAAAATTGTTAGGAAATACCAGAAAACTCTGCATTGAAAGAGGCACTGCCATTAACAAAATGATAACAGCACTTCCTGACTTTTAGTCAGTAAAACCAACCTGCTCTCAGAAGGTGGTGGAGGACAGAGGCTGGTACCTTCCACCCGTTGGGGCGACCAGCTAACTGGCACTGAGGCAATTAACATCCATGCTAGTTCACTTTTAATGTTTCACCATTTGCTCCCCAGGAAGTACTGTGCAGGCTGCCGAGAGCCATTGTCCCAGGCAAGCTGCAGAGGACACTTCTTCATATTCTTTAGGGAATAGGGCAAAAAATGTTTTTCTTTAACAAAAAGTTTAAATTCTGGAGCAGGATATTGGTGACAACTTGTATAACACCCTATCCTGCTCTGCTTAGTCACCTTTGTCAGATATTCAGAAATACTGCCCATGCTGTTTGAACTCCCTAATCTATCTCTGTTATCCTCTGTCTGGGTTTGATTTGAAGCCTATGGGTATTATTCTGCTGCTTTCAATAGACTCCGCATCAGGCTGCTGAATTGTCATCTAAACATACATTATTAGCCTTAACGTTACAGTTTGAATACATTCATCTCATATATAAAAAAGTATGTTTAAATGGGCAAAGTAAAAAAAAAAAAAAAAAAGGGAATAAAGAATTTATGCTGAAAAGCAAATCATGTCTGAATGTCACTGTGTGTGGATTTGCATAGTGCTTATCTCAGGACTGTAAATAAAGATATAAGTAGACATTACATTGGAGGTTTCTCTGGGTGGTTAAAGACAGAATTAACCAAATACCTTACTGCAAAGAACAAATAAGAAGTCAGCCAGGGAATCTGTGTTGCATGTAGTCCTGGACCCATTTCATAGTTGCAGACTCAGTTGTCAGCTTTGCTGGCATAAATTTTGTGAGTGAAAGGTTGGTGATTAGCTTGGGACTGGAAACCACCTTTTTGTTTTAAAGTTAAACCAATTTGCTCATACGCAATGACAATGCAGAACATATGTTTATTTTGAAACAATCAGCCACAAGTAGCTGGTTCACAGAAGTATTTTCAGTGTGTATCTATAAGGATGTTTCAAATTTAAGGTCTTCCTGTAACAGTAAAACCAGGAATGTATAAGGTTTATGTGTGCCTGGTTTAAAAGATTGGGGTTTTTTCCTTTTTTTTGAAAGAAGCACAAAATGTCTGCCAAGCTTGAAAATGATGCGGATCATGTTTCCACGTCTGTTAGGTGGTGCTTACCGGGCAGTCTGGCTCTTGTCAGTAATTCTTCAACTGCTTTGCTGCAGTGGAATTACTGTAGAGAGCTAGGAGTTGGGACTGGTGGGAGGGATTCTTTGTCCCAGTTGCATTTAAAATTACATCTAATCTTATCAAGGAGCTCGTCATTGTTTCTGGCTGCCCATAGCAGGTACAGTACTGCTTTTGTTCAAGTCTGTTGCTTTACCAAATAAAGGCAAGAACTGCTTGCTTTTCTCACACAAGTAGTACAATTGATTTCTGCAGGGATACTTGTAGGAAGAAGGCAAACAAGATTTAGCAATAAAATTTATTAAAAAGCATCTGAACACAAAATTCTTCCAGAGGAAGTACATGCTGATTGAAAACTGTTAAGAGAGACAGGTAAAATTAATAGACATAATTAAAATTTAGATGCCAGTTATGTCTAAAGCAAGTGAAAGCATGAAGATATATGAAATAAAGAACAAAATCAAAAGAGCAAGCAGACACGAAAAAATTTTCATCATTCATCAAAAATTAAAAAATTTCTCAAATGGCAAGGTATTAATTTAAGAAAGTCTTTGAAACCTTTGAGTAGCAGCAGAATATCCAGAGAGGTGCATAAATGCATAACGAGTATTTTCTGCAAACTCTTAAGAACTCCATGTGGTTCCACTAAAAATTGTGAGTGCCCCTGAGGTGTAAAATATTTCTTCAAGTGCTTGTATGTAGATTTGAATATTTAAATTTTTGTATTCAGCTTGAAAATGCTGGCATCCCCAAAACTGAAAAAATACTTGCTTGCCTCCCAAGGGAGTTATGCAAATAAACACAGACCAAAAAAAGCATGCAGATGTAATGCCTGCTTCTTGCACTGCTTTTCCAGTGAAAGTTCCTGGATCCTTTTTTGTATTCATCAGATATTTAATCTTTAAGGGCTAGTTCCTCAGCTGGCATCATTTATTTTCCCTAGCTGGAATTGCTGCAGGCTTAATAAGAAAGTAGGTGTCGTAAGTAGTATTTATGCCTTCATTTTAAAAACTTGCCCTGACCAGTACTGAGCAAATTATTGACATTGTAATACTAACACTGAAAGAAATAATACCGAGAACAGACCACCAGTGTCAATAAAGATTCCAAGTTAAATCAGACAGAAATAATTGGTATTAAGTTTTAATGGAAACTCTATTCATGTCATTTTATAATTAAGATGCAAAAAGTAACTTGTTCAAGCAGGCTCCATTTAACATCATGAAAGAGATGGTGAATTAGCCAGAGCTGTTTGTAGATGTGTAACTCATCCCAACAAAAGTTACTGAGCATTTTAAAAGAGTCTAGGAAAAAACAAAATTTAAATAAGTTAAGAGAATATAAAGGTCCTGTATGTGGAGCAGTTTTTCCCCAAATTTTAACATGTGTATAGCTCATAAAAATTTGGTGATATGTTTCCTTAGAAATCAAAGTAAGTGCCAGAGTTCCTGATCAACGTAGTTAGGTGTCTCTGCAAACAGCTCCACAATAACTCTGCTCAGAGTGGAGCACTGGTTATTAGCACAGCAACACTTATATTAGAGCAACAGGTTATCAAACATCACTGATAATTGTTCAGTTACAAAAAAAAAAAAAAGGGTTTTCTCACCCTTCAAGACCATATCCATAACTTTAGATGCTTATTTGAGACACTCAGATTAGAAGCCTTGTCATCCCATGCTGTCTTTCCAGTCAGTGTATACAAAACTGTACTTCTAAAGATCTTCCCCTGACATTACAGGAGTCTACAGCTGGGTGGTTCCTAAATCAAGAGCTTCAGTTAGGAGCCCAAAATTTAGTGGAATGATTCCAAGTTTTATTGACAAAAAATAAAATAAAGAAATGTTCATCTATAAGAAGAACTGTTCAGAGATTAGGGCTGCTGAATTAGGAGAGGAAATAGAAAGATTGTGCATGACAACACAGACAATATCATAGGGAGAACTGACAATGTATTTTTTCTCACAAATAAATCAACAGTAAATCCTCTAGATAATGATCAATAATCATATAGAAGGGGGGGAGGGGTAATCTTAAGTAAATTAGAACAAAATCAAAGAAACCATTTCTGCAAGACATTACCAAGATAAATATCTGAGAAGGAGCCATAGAGAATTAGACATTTATGTGAACAATGAGAATTTCTGTAGCAATACCAGACAGGAAAAAAAATAATTATAATACATATAAGTACTCTGATTTCATGGTATAAGCCAATGACTACCTAACAACAATGTATTGACGAAAGGTTACCTCCAGTTGTTCACTGGTGTGATTTTTGCATATTCCCTTAAAACAGAAGTAGTTAATATTTTGGGAAGCATACATGAGACCTATGGGTTCGACTTACTGTACCAAGTGCAATAAAAGTTACAGTATATGTAGCTATGCCCATGTAGTTTTATTTCATCTCAGCTGACTGTTCCTGGCATTCCTACCAAGAAGAATATAGGAAGACATTTTCTTTTTATAAGTGTTTTGAACAGAGAACACACCATAAAACACC
Source organism: Astur gentilis (assembly GCF_929443795.1). Taxonomy (NCBI): domain Eukaryota; kingdom Metazoa; phylum Chordata; class Aves; order Accipitriformes; family Accipitridae; genus Astur; species Astur gentilis. The sequence continues at coordinate 70,525,630 of NC_064919.1, forward strand.
ATGTCCTGTGAAAACTTTTCAGGCTGATTTGAACCAGTCTTAAAAAATCTTATCAGAGCAAGCCTAATTTTCCAGCAGCACAAGAGTGGCCTAGAAAAATCTTAAAATAATATTAACACAATTGCACACATAGCAGCTACAAAATATTTTTTAAATATCACAGTACGTATGTTGGCCATAAATAGGATTCTACAGCTAAATATAAATTACATTTCACTTAGTTATGATAGCCCTATGGTAAATAATAGTTAGGATATATACTACTAAAAGACTTATTACTTTGATGCTCTACTCTTTTCTTCAGTTGTTTTTCCCAAACAAATCTATAATGCCTTATAAGAACCCATCTGTGGCCCATAAAATTCAGTTTAATATTTTAAAACACTTTACTGGTAGAAACACTAAAATTAGCCAAGCTTAAAGTGTTCAGCTATAGCTGTCTAGGAAGGCTTACCTTCAAACTTCATTTCAAAAGATGCTGAACCTGTAAATTGGCCTCACTAAGCATTTTTCCTGAATGCCTGAAATCAGACCATGTTTATTTAGCCATCTAAATGAAGATTTAAGCTTCTCACTTGTGGCTTCTAGTTTGAAATATTGGCATAAGTTACTTTACCTGTCTGAGACTTCATACTACCATCTGATCCTAACAAAAATTGAGGAATTGTGAGTTTAATCTGTTAACTGGTTGCTGTGTGACTCATAATGCCTGGCATGTATGAAAGTACCCAGCTGAAAATCAGTGACAAATTTGTTTTGTTTCTGTTATTTCTGGCCTTTCTTTTTTTTTACAATAAAGACAAAGACAGTGTTGCTTGCACACAAGATGTCTTCAGATCAAAGCCAGTTTGATTACTATGTGTTTTATTTGCCTGCACAAAACAATGACAACATGGGATAATTTTTACATGCCATGTTAATTTGTCATGTTGTTTATTCAATCTCAGTACTAATCACTACTTGTAAGTAACCTCAAGCCTCAGCTTACACAGCATGCAGTAATATCTGAGGCTGAAACTGTATTTAGGACAGAAGCTAGAATCTCAGTACCCTGTGTATAGTCTGTCTTCAGATAATCATAAACTCAAAACTGGCTATCAGTTATACAGAAGCTGAGCAGGTATCTCCAGAAATCTGAGCTCGTCCAAATTGTGGTCCCTCCTTCAGTTTGGACCGTCTCTACATCTCAGCTCTGCATACTCGCTGCATATTCTCTGACCAACATGCAGAAGGACTCACTGCCAACTGCCAGTTTGTTATTTATATCTCCTCATTTAAAATTCACCTGTGTCTTTGGCCCACCGGGCCTAGAAAAGTGAAGGAGAATCTGAGTAAACTCAAGCGAACTGAACTTACATGCACTTACACATCACCTGCGCATTTGACATCGTCTCCTAGCATGATGTCAGAAAATGAGCCAAAAAGAATTCATGTCACTCTTTTGATGTTACAGGACAGTTACTGGGTGTTACTTTTAATATTGTGTCAAAAACAACCAGAGGACATGGAAGAGCCCGGATATTCTCCTGCTAACAGGTCTTTAAATATTCTTGAAGTGCTGTTCAGTTCTGAAAGGGGGTGATGTAAAAATGACACCTTCTTATTCTGCACATCTGTTCTTTGTGCACATTCGAGTTGGAGTCATACCTGCTGCCTGCAGAAACAAAATTTAAGCCTTACTGTTTTTTTCTTCTTTTAGTCTTGCAGAGCATACACTGCAGAGAACAAGCTGGATCATCCTTCCTTTTCACATTTCTAACTATAGGCAAGTTTTGTGTGAGTCTGCTTGCATGTCACCAAATATACAATCCAAGAATAAAGTAGAGCGCTGATGTGATTGAGACTATAATTGTACCACCAAAACTGGAAGTATTTCTGATTAAACGTGAGGCAAAAAAGTATAACCTAGCTTGAGAACTACATATATTGTTCTACATAACAAATATGTTCTAATAAATACAGATTCTGGGGGATAATTCATAATGACCCACTCAAAAATGACTTTGTCTTAATCCTGACTGATGTGAGAGGAACAGTTTTATATTCCAGGACAGCTGTGTGCATCTGAAAGTCTTCTGCCCACAAAACAATTCAATAGTAGGTAGAGATTCCAAAATGTAAACAACTAATTGGTTGTGTTCATTTTTGTTTTTCTCTTTCCTTCTGTATTCCATTAAGGAGCTTATTAACAGAAACGAGCAGCCTTTCTTCATGCCAGGCAAGTCACTGAAAAGTGTTTTCATCAATTACACAACCAAACACACAAAATCTGCAGTTAAGTCTAATTAGTTCATGTTCTGTTACAGGCTTGGTAATTATTAGCTCCGTTTCTGATTGATATTTTCAAGATCATTGCAATAATCATTATACAGAGCTTTTAAGGTAGTATTTAAGAATACAAATCTAACACAGACAATGTATTCCCACTGGTATTTAGGCTTGTTGCCAGTTTGCATCCCTTCTGCAATGCTGGCTCTGCACCAACTGAAAAGGAAAAAAAAGTTGATGTTTTGAAACCAGAACTATAAGTAATATCTAGCATTTTATGCAGAAGCCATTGAAAGAAAATTTGTAGTAACTTGTGAGTTTCGAAAGGTAAGGATTTCAAGTACCTGCAGGTGATATTTGACATTAAATATCTTTCATCTTTTTAATAAAATATTTTAAATATACAGTGGGCAGTCAGATAAAAATTCTCTTCAAGTAATATCGGTACTTTAAACTGTGATTAACACAAGAAAAAACCTGACCATAGACTTATGGTGAAAAAGACACAGAAACCCGTTTTAATAATGTCAATACTATTTGGGCTTCGGAAAGTCCTTTGGAAAGGCCTACTATCATTGCTTCCTCACCTGTAACCCACCACTATCAGAAGGAGAGTCAGACAATGTAAACTTTTATTGAAGAGCAAGTGTCTTACATAAAAGCAAAGCAACTTGGACTAAAACCTACAGACATGAACTTGAGTTCCAGCCTTGCCTCCTTTGTTCACCAGCCGGAGAGAAGCCTGCGCTACCCGACATTAGGCAGAGACACCTGGTGGCTGATGGACACACTGCAGAGAGGCGTTTCGGTTGGGAGAGCCGGAGGAAATGCAGCAGTGGCTCCCGTGGAGACACACCTTCCAGATCCTCCTCGAACCTCTGCTGCTGGGTGCCGTTTACCTGGCTCTACGCGGAGGCTACCAGCTTTGTTCCACTGTCCGGGAGTCAGTGGTTTTCCTTGGGTCCTCTTTGTCTAGCAACCATCAGTAAAATTGGCTGTGGTAGCCATTTCCTGTAAAGTTCATTAACTAGAAAATGAGTCAAACCTCTCTCTAGGCCAGCACCCAGCAGGATCAATTTGAAGGCATCACAGTTTACTCCGCACCCACGTGTCTTCCACTAGCCACTTCCACTGTCCTTCTCTTAAAACATGTTGGGACAGCAGGTCCTTCACGACTAATCTCCACAGCCTCCTTCCTCTCTGGTATGGGTGGCTACGCATTAAGCCAAAGGCATCAAGCATCAAATGTTCACGGGAGCAGGAAAGAAGAAGCCAGACTTCAGGGAAAACTACGCAACTCCTCTCTCTTTGAATACACTCCTAGACCAACTCTGGTCCATCATACTTTAATGCCTTGGTTCAGCCAATAAAATCATACTTGCCAGAAATGTAAACATGGTAAGAGAGGTAACATCAGAATCTTTGGGAAGGCAAAGTAGCATTTTTTAATTTACAGAATGTTAAATTTATTTTGGTAAGTATTTTTAAAGTAAAATAATTTTAAAATATGTTTATTCCAAATAAAACATAAACATTCCCATTTTTACTGTATATGCAAGGTAGAGATTCTCAATGCAACCCCATACTCCACCAGACACAAAATCCATAGAGGTCTGTTTTCCTGCACACAGACCCTTTCTTTTGAAAAAATCTGTATAAATGAATCATCGGTGCTAGCAGCCACAGTAGTGCAGCATGAGGAGCGACAACAAACCCAACAGTTTTGAAATTTTAAGGGCTCTGGCCACATTCTAACATGTCTTTAGTAAAGTATAGGGTCATCTTTCTTTGCAGCTTAACAAGACTAGACAAAATCCAAATGACCAGATTCCCCCATCAAACTAATTGTTACCCCTTGGGTGTTCTAAAGCTCTTCGGGTTTTTCTTAGTTCTCTGTGTACAGTAAAAGGATTGTAAAAACATAATTATCTTCTGTGAAACTAAGTAAGAGACCTTTACTATGAAGGACTACACATCTTCTTCCATTTTCTTAACAGCCAGAATACTAACATTTCTTCTTTTTCCAAATTCAGACTCGTAATGACTCTGCTTTACACAGCATGAGGGTGAGGGTAGTAAAGCTGAGACCCACGTGGGGAGGGGGCATGAGAACCTGACTGAGCCACCCTTCCCAAGACCACCATGGGAATGTCAGCAATGACTTCCCCACCAGCTTCCCACAGGGCCTGGGCAGACTGTGGGAAGCATTGTATTTTGTAGTATTGTCCTGCAGAAGATAGTGAAACTCTAGTGCTTTCAGACAGTGATGCCTGGATCCTGAGCAATGCCTGGGAACGGCAGAGGTGATTTGTGGAGAGCTGCCAGACCACAGGGCTCACCTCCTCTCTAACCACAAACATAGAGAGGTATTCATGTACCGTATTGAACAGAAATGGAACCACTCAAGCTCTTCATTATTATTTTTCAAGTTTGAAACCTTGATTTGATGAACCAAGGTTTCATCAGAAGGTGATGATGAATTTGATGAGTGCTGAATATGGAATCCCCCAGGCTCCAGGAATGAAACATGCCTTACAAAACCCTTGCCCCCATTCAGCCTTGCCCTGGAATAATCTTAGTAAAAGCATAAAAATACAATAATGGTGCTAAGAACCTTGTTTTTCATACAAAATTTATTATTTCTTCCCTTTCATGTTAAGTCCTGGTTTTAAGCCTTTAAGGTGTCTCCTGTGCATTAGTCAATTCTCATTACTTATATTTCTTGCATGGCCCCTGTAGCTATTCAAAGTGATGAAACAAGGTCTGCTTCTTCCTCTTCATCACTGTATTCCCCAGTCAATTCTCACCAGTACAGGCAGATGTCAGGACGAGGTAATAGGTGCGGTATGTACACAGCATTTCACAATGGCCTATCAGCTGCATATCCTGTGTAAAAAATAAAAGGCTGCAAACGGATATTTCACGGGAGAGAAGGATTTAGTTTTAAGAAATAGAGCCTACGGGTAGGAAGTTTTATATTACTTATGCTCAGGACAGGCTGTTCATTTGTTTGTTATCTATATATTCATATTTTACAATTACTTTCTGCTGTTTCTTAATTTACCAGTGAATCTCTGCTGATTCCCCGTGCTGGGTAACTGGTAAGCCTCTTCATTTCTGTATAAGCTCAAGCATCTGGGGCTCCCTAGAAGAAAGCTTAACAGATAACAGAGACTGTGCCTGAAACATTTGGGTGCTAGTTTGGGCTTGTATATATAGTTATAGTTATAGTATGGTATTGTAGGACTAGATTTTGACCCTCCAAAATTTTACATGTAAGTCCCTCTTCAATATCTGCTTTTGTCTTATCTTTAGAGGACTGCCTAGATGGAAAAGGAAGCTTTATAGGTAGATGTGTCTGGGGGAACAGGAAAGTTTGGTTCTTTCTGTATGACCGTCTGTAATAGAATAATGGAAAGTGTCAGCCTGGAGTCATTACAGTCCTATACCACTGCAGGTCCTTCTTATGCAGGCCACTCTTAGGAATATGGGTTAGATTTCTATTGACTTTTTCTTTGCTTTTTTTCTGTCATCAAGAAGATCTGATCACCGGTCTCTTCCAGTCTTACTTGTACATGTTCCTTCATGTAGCTAGAAGTATCTTTATATAGGGAGGACTCCTGAGTTTTTCAATATCAATAGTTTTTATGGTTTTCCTTTTATTTTCTGTTAAAACAGAGTAATCCAGACCACTTCTCTGACAACTAGTTTGATTGTTATAACTTATTATATGTCTATTACATACAAGCAAGGTGGCATAGTGTTTAGTAAAACATGAACCAAGACATGTCTCCATCCTGCCACAAGACTGGTGGATATGGGGGATTTTTCCCCTGAGTCTCTATACCTACAGTTATCTCCAAAAGAGAAAACAGCATACCAACCTTTTCTAATAACTAGAATCACCATTATCAACCAGCATTCATTGCACAATTCTATCTTCCCTCAATCTTCTAGTTTTGCTCTCAAGCCATGGTCATACCCAGCTGTGAACCCTGTTTTGAGAATTGCTTAATTTAATTTGAACAAGATCAGCTTGACAAAAATTGCTTCAGGTTTAGAAGCATTTTTGTTAACCAGAGAAGTCGTAAGTTCCTATTGCAAGTGTATGCACATCATTAATCATGGGTTTGCATTATTTTAAAGCTGACCTAATTGCTTCCTACTTCCACTGCAAATTGGGAAAGTAACATAAAAAGAAAGAGAGGTGTTACTATGGGCTCCAGAAGGCTTCAGTATGAATGGAAATCTCAGCCAGCTGAATTCACTATCTGCCACGTCAGTATTGATACCCCAGAGTACTGCAGTCTTCTAGGCTTTTTGTACTCATATGTGAACCAAAGACCTCTGTAAGATCTTAAGCAAGTGTCCAACATGCATATGGTGCAGCTGACTCACATCATGTATTTCTGTTGCTTTTCCAACTTTCAGACTAATTAAATTCTAATGACCTCTAGCCCTTTCAATTGCAGAGGCAATCCATTCTCTGCTGGAAGCAATATCCACCTGAGTCTGAAGATAGCCTGAAACGGTTGCTCAGAAACTTTTGACTAGCCTTGAGGATACTTTTACTAGTCTTGAGGCACAACCATTACATTTCAGTGTAACTGTAAATGCTGAATGTTCATTTTGTGCTTAGACTGGCCTGGGAGTAAATTCTGGGTTGAAGAATTAAACATTTTTACATGCAGGAATTTATTTTATTTTTTTTTTTTAAAAAGAGACTCACAAAATCATGGAAGGAAAAGGAGAAGATAAGAAAGAAAAAAGTTTTAAAGGGCACCAAAAGTTTTATCTTCCTTTTTTTCAAAAACACAAGAGATAAAATGTACTTGAATTTACTGATTTTAAAAAGAAAACTGCATATCAAATTACAATATCAGAGTGGTGAACTTCTGACTTGTAGACTGAATCCAATCTGTTTATCCAGACTGTGGTTCTCCCCTTGGCGCCTTCTTTCACAGCATGTCCTGGATGTCCACCCTCTATTAGTTTTGCTCTCCATGGTTTACATATCCTTCTTCTGTCAAATGACTGGCGTTACGTCCATCACATAACCAAATACAGGTATCCCTCACTATTATTACAAAATAGATATACCTCTAGTCACAGGCTATGGGGAGTATGTCCATATAAAAGGGCAGAGCCCAACCAAAATACTGCCCTTGTACTATAAAAAGTGGGTAGTTATCTCCCCATGTGGGTATTGCCCTAAGCAGCATGGCAGCTGTAGAGCCCTGGATTTCTGCCATAACCAAGGAATAACTGTTCACTGTAGAACCTGACAGTTTCTTTTAAATGAGTCTAACCTTACCCTGTTTTAAAATTCAGATATCATGAGACAGTAATAGGCAGTTCATTTCACTTGCTGTGCCGATAATTCATACATAATATAGCTGTTAATTTGGCAAGCCAAAGCATGAGGCATGCTGATATTGTGCACACACCTCTTCATCTCCTTTGGTTATTTTGTGTTCCATCATCACAGAAGATTTTTTTCCAACTCCATGTTTCATAATAGGAAGGAAATGAGCTGAAGAGCTGCAATGATTTCCATCTAAACTGCTCTCTTTTTGTCTGCACTACAAAAACTAACATCCCTTTGCCAACATTTGCTTAGACATTTTTCAAATCATAAGAAAGGAAATTACAGGAGTAAGAACACAAAAATGGAGCAAATTCCTCTTTTTACCATAAAGTGTGCATTGGAAATGAGTAAGTTTCCTACTGTTCAGAACATACATGTGAACAGCAGGAGACAATGAATTCTCTAAGGACTGTCTCCTGCCTGCCAACACAGTAGAGCAATCAGAAGAGAGAAGGCTGTTTGCCTTTTAAAAAAAAAAAAAATAAAGGTCTCTTTTGAGAGCCAGTGGCAGAGTTCTTTATTTTCATCTCTCTTGTGATGCTTCACAGCCTCATTGGACTTTTAAAGTTCCATACAGCTACCCTTTCCTCTGTGCTTTCTGGTCCTGGGATTTCCCCTGGAATATATAAGATTCCCAAAGCTGAAGTCTTTAACAATATCATTACTTGCACAAAGAAACATGCAAGGAGTTCTGCCAGTTCTGTTATGTTTGGAAAAAAACAATTTTAAAAGTTTCATTTTTTTGGCAGATTTGCCTTTTTTTAATTACGCACAGTATTTGCTAATAGGAGTTTTGTGAACAACAAAACAAAGAGGAAGGGAGGTAGCTATACAGGAGAGAATGTTCATACAACCTGCTCACAAGAGAACAAGTAGGGTGTTCTGTATACATTGACATTACTCAAGAACTCAGATACGCAAAATATCAAGTTCTGAAGTGCATTTATCTGAAGTTTAATCCAGGATATAATTAATGTTTAACCTAATCCAACTCCAGACCTTCAGAAAGCATAAGTCTAAGCATCTCAAGTCCTGACTTACCATTAAAAAGGTTTTTTTTTAGTGAATACAGTTAGTTTCTTTGTGTTTACCTTCTGGTTTCTAAATCATTAGGCAAAGTCCATATCACATGTTGGTTTTTTTCTGCAGCAGTAAGTACTAGAAACTGAAAACTTTTACTACTTTTTTCTCAACTGATTGACTGGCTGAATGATAACTACTGCAGAGAAATTGTACAAAGCAGCTGGAGGTTTAAGAAAAAACTTTGAAACTTTCAGGACATGATATCACAAAGATTAGTGAAACTACACCCCAGAAGTTCCTAAAACTTCTATTCACTTAAGTGCTGCATTTTATTGTCCTAACTGACAGCATTTTAAACTGACAAAATATTAGAATTGGGTTGATAGTCCTTTGATAATCAAGTAATGGTAAACATACCAGTCTTCAAGGTAAAGTTAGCACATTCTGCAGAGAGACTGAAAAGAGTTCCAGTGGTATAAGTGGGCCAGGGTGTATCTAATACAAAAAGTGGGTTCTCAGGGGTCAGGGCTCACATAATTTTGCAGACTCTGTCTATGCCACCACTGAGGTACTGTCCTTCATACACAGTCACTGAAGCCTTGAATGAAATTCCATTTCAAGCAAAGGAATGTCATGAGATCTACCTGGCTTTGGCCTTGTGCAAGGGTTAAATGTAACAACTTGAACAAATCTCCCAGAGAGATAAATTCCTCCTTAAAAAAATTAGTCAGATAAGATAGACAGGGAATCCCTTTTTAAGGGAAAAAAAAAAAAAAGTGAACCAGAGAAACTAAAAGAAAAAATACCTCCAAATTTATTCATATAGACAAGTTCCTTTTCTTTCACGTCTTGATTCTTTACTAAGATAACCTGTCATAACCTCATCTTTACACAGTTCTTCATGGTGATTTGTATAATGAAGTAAATACTTCTTTTTTTTTAAAGAGGGAAAGAAAATAATCAATCTAATAAAATTAAAATCTTAAAAAAAAACCTTCTACATGGCAAAAGTGAAATGAGCAAATAATCTTGGCATACTTTTTCTGAAAGGGATGGTTAGTTGGTTAACTTTTCTCACAAACACATTTGTTTTTCTTTAATACACCTTAGACTGGGGAAGAAAAAAGCATGACAAAAGTATAACCAAGGTTCCCTCGTTCTCCACTCTCGCCTCATTCAGAAATGGATTGAACGGGATTTAGTAAAAGAAAAAAGAACAAAAAGGGGCCAGAAGTTCTTCCCTAAGCCTAAAGAGCTTGGTGGGCCACAGCACGTAAGGGCAATTTCTGTAGTAAATGGAAGAGAAACAAATTAAATAGCTGGCATCATGCCCAACCACCTCTCATTCACCAACAAAATGGTTCCTTATAAGGGGGTCAACTGGGAAAAGCAAGTGGAAGGAAGGTGGGGTGAGATCTGAGTTCGTGCCTCTGAACTACACAGGTCCTGTTCTCCACCATACACTCACATCACAAGGGAATATTTTAAATTTTTTGTAATCTTATGCATATTCATACTTTTATGGTGACATCTATTCATTGTTGTATCAACCCTAATTATGGCGTCACTGACACTTTAAAAAGATTTTCGAATCCTCAACACAGATGTATTTTGCCTTTAATATTCTATCAAATTATTTGCTTGTAAACAATCTATATACAAAAATAAAAGCAGAAATTCAATGTTCAATTGCAAAAAAGCAGGTGCATAAGAAAACCCACTAATCATGATGCAGTTTTCCTAGCCTGAAGCAGCCAGTTTCCACTCATATTCACTCATCCTGTTGTAATTCTGGTTGTCCTCCAGTACTGAAATGACTAAGGCACCTAAATCACATGAAGATTAAATCCCTTACAAGACTGAGCAGATGAGGCCCTCTATAGACAGGTAGGAGCAGCCTTACGTTCACAAGCTCTGGTCCTCATGGGGGTCTTCAGCCACCCAGATATCTGTTGGAGGGACAATATGGCAGGGCATAAGCAATCCAGAAGGTTCCTGGAATGTGTTGATGACAACTTCCTTCTCCAAGTGGTAGAGGAGCCAGTGAGGATAGGTACTATACTAGACCTTGTTCTCACCAACAAGGAGGGGTGGTGGGTAATGTGAAGCTCCAGGGCATCTTTGGCTGCAGTGACCATGAAATTGTGGAGTTCAAGATCCTCAGGGCAGTGAGGAGGGTGCATAGCAAGCTCACTTCCCTGGACTTCTGGAGAGCAGACTTTGGCCTCTTCAGGGATCTGCTTGGTAGAGAACCATGGGATAAAACCCTGGAGGGAAGAGGGGCCCAAGAAAGCTAGTTAATATTCAAGGGTCACCTCCTCCAAGCTCAAGAGTGATGTATCCCAACAAAGAGGAAGTCAGGCAAAAACGCCAGGGGACCTGCATAGATGAACAAGGAGCTCCTTGACAAACTCAAACACAAAAAGGAAGCCTACAGAGGGTGGAAGCAAGGACACATAGCCTGGGAGGAATAGAGAGAAATTGTCCAAGCAGCCAGGAATCAGGTTGGGAAAGCCAAAGCCCTGATAGAATTAAATCTGAACAGGGACATCAAGGGCAATAAGAAAAGTTTCTACAGGTATGTCAGTGGTTAAAGAAAGACTAGGGAAAACGTGGGCCCTCTCCAGAAGGAAATGGGAGACCTGGTTATCCGGGACATGGAGAAGGCTGAAGTACTCAATGACTTCTTTGCCTCAGTCTTGACCAGCAAGTGCTCCAGCCATACTGCCCAAGTCGCAGAAGGCAAAAGCAGGGACTGGCAGAATGAAGAACTGCCCGCCATAGGAGAAGATCAGGTTCGAGACCACCTAAGGAATCTGAAGGTGCACAAGTCTATGGGCCCTGATGAGATGCTTCTGCAGGTCCTGAGGGAACTGGTGGATGAAGTGGCTAAGCCATTATGCATCATATTTGAGAAGCTGTGCTGTCCAGGGAAGATCCATTGACTGGAAAATGGGAAACATGAACCCTGGGTTTTTTTTAAAAAGGGAAAAAAAGGAAGACCCAGGGAAGTACAGCCAGTCAGTATCACCTCTGTGCCTGGCAGAATCATGGAGGGGAACCTCCTGGAAACTATGCTAGGGCACATGGAAAATAAGGAGATGACTGGTGACAGCCAACATGGCTTCACTCAGGGCAAATCATGTCTGACAATTATGGTGGTCTTTTATGGCAGGGTTACAGCGTTGGTGGATAAGGGAAGAGCAACAGATGTCATCTACGTGGACATGTGCAAAGCATTTGACACTGTCCTGCTCAACATCCTTGCCCCTAAATTGGAAAGACATGGATGCACCAGTCGGTGAATAAGGAGCTAGATGGATGGTCACAAAGTGTTGCAGTCAACAGCTTGACATTGAAGTAAAGACCAGTGGCGAGTAGTGTTCCTCAGGGGTCAGGATTGGGAATGGCGCTGTTTAACATCTTTGTTGGCAACATGGACAGTGGGATTTAGTGCACCCTCAGTGAGTTTGCCAATGACACCAAGCTGTGTGGTATGGTCAACACAGTGGAAGGAAAGGATGCCATCCCAAGGGACCTTGGCAGGCTTGAGAGGTGGGCCCATGCAAACCTCACGAAATTCAACAAAGGCAAGTGCAGGGTCCTGCACATGGGTTGGGGCAATCCCAAGCACAAATACAGGCTGGGCGATGAGTGGATTGAGAGCAGCCCTACGGAGGACTACTTGGGGGTATTAGTGAATGAAAAACTGAATATGAGCCAGCAATGTGCGCTTGCAGCCCAGAAATCTGACCACATTCTGGGCTGCATCAAGTGTGGCTAGCAGGTTAAAGGAGGTCATTCTGCCCCTCTGCTCCACTCTAGTGAGACCCCACCTGCAGTATTGCATCCAGCTCTAGGGCCCCAAACATAAGAAAGACACGGACCTGCTCAGGTGGGTCCAGAGAAGGGCCACAAAGATGATGAGGGCTGGAGCACCTCCCCTGCAGGGGAAGGCTGAGAGAGTTGAGGTTGTTTAGCCCAGAGAAGAGAAGGCTCTGGGGAGACCTTATAGTGGCCTACAGGAAAGATGGGGAAGGACTCTTTAAGGGGTAGTGGTTTTAAACTGAAAGAGGGTAGTTTTAGATTAGATATTAGGAAGAAATTCTTTACTGTGAGGGTGGTAGGACACTGGAACAGGTTGCCCAGAGAAGCCGTGGATGCTCCATCCCTGGCAGTGTTCCAGGCCAGGCTGGATGGGGCTTTGAGCAACCTGGTCTAGTGGAAGGTGTCCCTGCCCAGGGCAGGGGGGTTGGAACTACATGATCTTTAAGGTCCCTTCCAACCCAAACCGTTCTATGATTCTATGATTGATTATTTAAACATTCTTTTTATCTATCTTTTTCAATAATGTTAGTTTAAGCAAGGTTGAACAAAAGGAATTAATTTTCTCCACCAGATTCAAATTCCTAATTAGGTGTAAATCTCAACTGAATTAAAATCTGATGTCATGGTTGGTATGACTAACACAACTTATTTGATTCATATTGTTGCAAACACATAGAAAAGACAACTAGAGAATTAGTACATCTAATAGCTGTGAGACAACAAGCTGCCCTGGAGCAACTTCGGGCTTGGCAGCAGCAAAGGTCAGCAGTATCCTGTGGTACATCAGCAAGAGAATCACCAGATCAAGGGATATGATTATTCCACTCCACTCAGCACTTGTCAGGCCATTCCTGGAAAAGTGTTCAGTTTTCATCCCCAGATTCAGGAGAGACATTGAAAAAATTGAGACAGTCCAATGGAGGGCCACCAAGATGGTTACAGAACTGGGGAACCTGACATATGAAGAATTTGTTCAACCTAGAGTACAGAAGGTTGAGGGGGAACTTAATCACACTCCACCAATAGCTCAAGTATATTTATAGAGAAGATGAAGGTACTCACTTTACAAGGGAGCATGGTGACAAGACAATGGGAACAAGTTGCTTCAGGAGAAATTCTCTCTGGATGTAAGAAAAATTTTCCTCACCATGAGAACAATTAAACATTGGAGTAGGCTGCCCAAAGAAGTGGTGGAAACTCCCTTGCCTGGAGTATTAAAGACATGGCTTAACAGGGCCCTGGAAAACCTAATCTAAAGCTCTGCTTTCAACAGAGAGTTGGACCAGACAGTCTCCAGAGGTCCCTTCCAATCTTTTAATAACTTTTGAATGATTCAATTTTTCTTTTATTTGGTATTCTTGCTCCAGTTTTTAAGATCTTATCTTTTTCCTAAAATTACACTTACTTTCTAAAATCAAAAAAGTATTTAAAGTACATGAGAAAGAAACCATGTATAGTGTATTGATGCTCAGTCCCTCTGCTGGATTTGCAAGAGCATGAAAGGGATACGTGAGAGAAAAATGAGAATGTGCTCTTTATCTGACTCAACTGTTCATGTAATTTCCACAGGAGAGATGTATAATGAGGCTTTGAATTTAAGCTACACTGCCTCTGGGCTCCCCCCTCCAGTTATCAGGCTGCAACTCGAGTCACGTTACACTTATACAAGAGTGGGATTACATTCCCCTAATGGGGCAGGATTAAGCCAAAGGAGGTGGAACAGCTTTCAAAGGAGCAACTTCAACACAGGGGGCCAAATTCTACTCTCAATTACACACATGTGACTGTCACAGTGATTTCAATGGGGATACTCAGGTGTAACAAGTGGTAGAGTGCCTTTGTGACATGGAGCAGATGTGAAAAATCCAAGCGTAGACTAACCATAAGCATCTCATTTTTAAACAGCCACTTTATTGTGGATGGCAAGCAACAAAGCTTTAAATAGGACGGTGATCTACTGCACTGTATTCAGAAGTAAATCTTTCGTCCATACTGGATTCACTTTCACTCTCTTGCAACTGCTACAAAATACAGCAAACCTACAGTGAAAGACACTGAAAAGTGAAGGTGAGTTTCTGGAAGGTGTGATTCTCTTCTCAAAGAGCTTACAATTTCTCTGCTTGTTGAAGCATTTATCTCACCTCCATCACTACAGCACCTGTAGTGTCAGGTTGTGTTCAGAGCTACTTTATATCCTATTTTAATTCTTGCAGCTTTAGAAGTCAGAGCCTCACTTCTTTTTGTTTTAGAGGATTTTTTTACTTATCTGTGCATTTCTATTTTCATATAAGTTAGCAAGTGTAATAAAACTGTAATGAAGATTTTTTTTTTTAAAGCTTTATGTAAGTAAAGGAGATTTTAATATGACTCACAATATGTATCCCTCATTTGGAATAGACGAGACAGACTTTGCAGTAAATTTCATCAATGTCTGTACAAGAATGTAAGGTCAGCAATATTAATTTACACCAGCAATTTTCCAGAGTGCTAATAAATTGTATCATGAGTGGCTGAGGTACAGTCACGTGGAAAGGAAGGGGAAAATATCAGTAGAAATGCAAATGGCTGACTGGAACACTTCTGCCCAACCTATCTTATGTCAAGAATCAGCTCATCTGATCTAAAAGATACCATGCAGAGGCTCTCGGCATATTGTCCATGTTATGTGACCATATGAGCAATGCTGACAGAATGAATTGTGCGATGGGCCTTGCAGCTGCCTGTCTACCCAAGAGTGGTGAGCTTTGCCTGTGCCTACAGGAGCCCTCCAGCCCACAGAGAGAGCGCACACTGTGACCTCACTCATGGCCATGTTGCAGACCACTGTGTCATTGTAATAAAGACAGAAGGGGAAGGGGAAAAAGAAGGGGAAAGGAAGTAAATGTGGCAATAAAGTAGGGATTTGCTCTAAAGGATAAATGTAAATGCAGGTAACCCATGTAAACTCATATTAAAGCTACTGTACACTACAGAAATTATTCCCATTGTGTATTTTGTTTTCCTGATAAACATTCTTGTCGCTCTTTAATTAAGTGATTTTACTACCACCTTTTGAGAACTGACTGCCTCTACATCCTCAGCCTAGTGCTACAGCTTAGGAAGGTGACATTGGAATCCAAAGACAGGAATAAAGATACATCAGTGACATATGTTTTAAAGTTATTAGGGTAAGCTATACTCAAGCCATACTTGGACCATATTCTTAAATAGGTAGAAGCCAGAAAACAGTTGTCTCAGGTAATACTGTGGTTCTATAATTTCCATGAGTCTCCAGAGGCAAGCTTGATCTCTCACTATGCATTAGCCACCAGGAAATTGCATATCTTACCATACAGGTAAGAGGAGTCCAGGGAGGCCAATTAAAACTGGAATGTCAGGAGACAACAGGAGAAGAGTCCTAGATTCATGCTGAAGTGGTATCTTTTGAGAGGGGCCAGGCTGGGACCTAGAAGCTGTCCAGTGCAGGCTAACTTACATCATTAAGTGTAGGATAAATCATTTATCCAAAAAAAAGACACCCTCTTCACTGTATTTTGCAGAATGCAAGAGGAACCATGCAGCTACTTAAGGAAAACCAGAAGGACTAGGCTGTCTCCCTGCCAAGCTGTGGCATGGCTGGTGTCAGACACTCCTGAATCTCACTGACATTTGCTGAAGCCATCTGAGACTGCTTCTCCAGTAGCATATGGAGAAAGCGTCACATCCTTTCTCTGTATCATATTATGAATTCAGATTCTGGTTTTCATACCAAAAAGGTAGAATACCCTAAGTAACAGCAGAAAATTAATACTGCATAATCAATCTATTTGATAAGAAAAATAGCAGGAGAAGTAGGGAAGAGGAATATTAACTGATCATCTCTCTAGGGGAACCAGACAATGCATTCACAAATAGCGTATTCATTAAAAGAAAGAGAAAAATCACTGAGAAAATAATTTTGCAAATAATGTTTGAATAGTACTCATCTTAATCCAGCTCCACACAGCTGTCACTAAAATTTACCATACCTGACTACCCTTTACCATTGTGATTAACGCTAATAAAAAAATCTAGTGATGTTTTATAACCTTGTCAAAAAAAAAAAAAAAAAACCCTGCACAGGGCAAGTGGGTGAATAAAAATTTGCAGCACTGACTTAGAGTCATAAATACTACTGATTAATAAAGTGTAGTCCCTGTGATACAACTTTAATTACTCTTCCCACTGTTTTATTCACTTGGGGCTTGATTGTGCGTGACTGGAGTTAGTGATATTGTACCATAGGTAGACACAGCTATGTGCTCAGGTCTTTTGGGGAAATACTGAATAAACAAATCTCAGTGACATTCATAATGTACAAGAGCCACCAATGCCTTGATAGTTTTAAAAGCAAAAAAGATATAGATGTTTTCCTTGTAGTTATCTTTGAAACCAATGTTTTCCTTGTACTTTTCTTTGAAACCAGTTTTATTCATGTCATGTCCTGGCATTCTCCACAAATTTTCCTAGAAATGTGTAATTTCATCCAAAGCATTTCTCAGGAAAACTGCCTAAGACATCTTTTCATTAAGACAGTGCGATATCCTTCTTCTCAGCAGAGGACAAGAAAAAGCATAAACTCCAGGCTCATGAAGGACTCTAATAATGAGAGGACTTGAGAAGTAGAATATTGAGCAATGAAGAAGAAAGAAAAGAATTTATGGAGATAGCATTTCTACCACCTGTTCATGTTATATCTTTGAGACAGATTCATACTTTGGAGTAGTTCTGTTCTTCAGTACGTACTTGGATGGTTCCTGTTACTGGGACTCCGTAATAAGGGGCAGATATTGGCCTACAGTTTTATTTTTGTATTGTAATTGAATTCAAAGGTAGCAAGCCTGTAATAATTCATCAAGAATATGTGTCAATTAGGTCAGTGGGATGTTTGTTCTGTGATCATATTGGCTTAGAAGTTCTTATTAAACTAAGGATTTACAGAAGAAGGGTAAAGGAAGCCGTTTCATCAGATGAGCTATTATATGACACAAATCTAATGGTAGTTAAAAGACAGTATCTAAATGTTACTTTTGGACATTTTACATTTTCTCCAGATACCTAAAATCAATTCCAGAGGTGTCAAAGCCCAGAAGAGCAAAAAGAATCTCAACTTTGAGACAATAAGGAATAGCTTCAGAGAATCATATTGAGACTTAACATGGCTTGGGGTCATTTGAGGAAATTGTCTGCTACAGAGACATTTTATTAGGTAAAATGTTGTAGTTAAAGGTTGTTGAGTATACTATAATCCCTTTTCTCTACTGCTTTGGTCCTGCTACAAAAGAAATGCTTGCTTTGGTCCTGCTACAAAAGAAATGCTTCTTTAAGAAGGGTGACCAGTGGTTGCACAGTCATGAAGAGAATAATGCAAGTACTGAACCAGGTTACTTAGAGAAATTTTGATCAAGAGCTGATATAGAAATGGGACATCTAGGGAATTCTGTCCCTGTTCCTAGGTCGGTTGCCTTCATTTATTATCACAATGTCAGAGAGAACATGTGTGTCAATATTGCACCTCTGCTCAGCTTCCTCATGTAGACTGAAACCACATCCACCGCCAGCAGGAGCAAACCAGGATGAGGAGAAAATACCATTACCCTGGTAACTGTGACAGCTATTTAAAATGGATCTATTCAAAAGGCCAAGTTCAGTAACAAACAAGAACTCACATAAATGCCACAGAATTGTTCTTAGTATAACTGTGAAGAGTCTCAGTGGTTTATAGCGATAGTGGTCTCTTGTAAAGATTTTACTAGTCGAGTTCTAAATGCCATAATTCAAAATATTTTCTTTTTTCTCCAGTGGGAATAGGAGAGAAAATGCAGTTTTCATTTGAAATTGTCTCATGTCCTAGTGTTTTATTGCTGCAGTGCATGAGAGCATATTGTTGTAGTTAGTGCAGAAAAATTCCAGGCTAGAGGTAGCATTATATGTACCATGATGGTGAAGAGATCAGATCCCACATCCTGGGTTTCATTCTTCTCTGAATTACTTCTGATCCAGTCATTTGCTTGACTTGTTTTGGTGGCAAAACCCATCCAAACTCTTCTATTTGCAGAATCCTATCAGCTTATATTCAGTTCATACCTAAGTTCATACATTTGGACAAAATCCTGAATGATAAGAAGGAGGCGTTGCCCTTATCACGGTTTCTGAAATATGGTTTCCTTAGGAATGACCTTCACTAAGGGTACATTCTGTGCATACAAAGAGCAGAGTCATTAATAAATTATATACAATGTAGCACTTGAAAAATACATACAAGGTAGACAAACCTTCATAGTTTGAAAGAGCTGCATGGAACTGTTAATATATGATGTGACATAAATGAAAAGTAACTGACCATACAAGAAGTGTTTTTAGAAAATCCAGTACCATTTGATTGGAAATAAAAATCAAAGGGAGTAGTCAACAAAATAATGTTACCTGCTGTTTTTATGGACTGCTAGAAATAAGAGTAGCAAAGCTGTTCAGAGTTTGCGAAAGGGGAAGTTATAGCAAATTTTGACTCCCAAATTCTTTTTGACTTGGAGAGTTCAAACTAAAATTTATGGGATAATTAAATGAAAATGGTACTTCAGATAGATATAGATATATATACTTCCATATAATGAAACAGTCAAATAATTATTAAGATAATTCTTTGTAATGTTACAATACTATCACTCATTTTAAAGGATTTAGACATATTTTACTACACTGAAATATTAAATTTAATTTCAAACAGAATGTTTAATCTCTGTTAACAGTTGTATAGCTTATTGGGAACAAATAAACTGGAATTATATGGGCTGTAAAAAGGTAGATCCAGTCTTTCAAGGAGGAGAACTTTGAAGAAATGTCAAGAACCATCACCTTCAATGAAAGACAAGGGGGTGATGTCAAGTACCATCACTTCTGTACAAATGAGTCAAAACTTTATTTTAATAAAGAGGCTGAAGCCTACAAATAGCAAGGGTTCAATCATCCTGGCAGTGAAGTTAGTAGATTGAAATTCCGCACCATTCAGTGAGACAAGACTGAGTCCTGCCCATGTTAAGAACTACAGCACCACATCAGACAAGGAAGGTCCTTCTATCCTGTCTCTGGCAAAAGCATAAGAAACCAAGAGACATACAGAGTGACCCATCCTGGCACATTCTTCTAGATGCCAAAATTTGTCTGTGTGAACTGATTTTGTTGCTTTTGGAATCTATTTTCCTCTCAGCACCCATAAAATCATGTGACAGTGAGCACAGCAGTTATTAATTGTATGTTGCCTGAAAAAATACTACATATTATTTGCTTTTATATCTGCTGCCTGATAAACTGGAGTAGCTCAAGTGATGAATGGGTTTTTTAGTCTTTATCTTTATCCTATATCATAAAATGAGCCCATCATTTTATGGTGGAGGAGCTCTCAATGTCTTCTATAAGAATATTTTAGGAACTATTGCCTTTACTGAGATAAATGTAGTTTCCCTCTAAAAATATTCTGGGGCTTTAAAACAGACCTTTCATACTTTGCTTTTTATTTTACACACAGTACTGTAGTACACTATTACTTTCTTTTACAGAAAAAAAAAAACTATTAAAGCAAAGTGGGTTTGTAATTAAAACTTGAGCATACAGGAGCATAGGCACAGAACCTGTTTATCTGCTAAGAATGCAAATGTACTCTACTTTTACAGGTATTTCCAATGGGAAACAACATAAATGTTATTTTCAGTTTCATAAGGAACTTCAGTGCAGCACAAGTGCTTGTACTCATTCATCTCTTCCTCAGGAACATCCAGGGGGTCCCATTTCCAGTGAGACGTTGTACAAGATCGTGTTTATAACTGATCATCCAAAGTGGAACAGAAATGGTGGCAAGTTGGTACTCTTATCACTCTTGCTAAGAGCAGTAGCTTATGTCAGGTCTCACTGCCCACACAGAAGGAAGCAGTTCGCTGAGGATGTATGAAGTGTACTAGTAACTGGTCATACCAGTGTGTGGCTGCTCTCTTTCGGTGACTTTCTTACTGTTTTGCTACCTGTACTGGGACTCACCTGTTATAATATTTATTCTGCTGCTGCTGTATGGACCTGAAGCATGATTGCTGCCTGCTCCAGGCAGAGGCAGGCAAATGCTGCTTTTGAGGGAAACAGCATTTTGTTTAATGAAATAGAGGTCTCCATGGACATTTGGGTTACATTATACACTTTACAAATATGACTGCATCAGACAGCTAAGGGACACTTCAGGGTCAAAATTCTGATTTATATCCATCAAATTGTATTCAAACCAGTGGAATTGAGCAGTACGAAAGTGAGAGTAGTAAGTCACCATCCATCTCTGGTAGATCCCCAGACACAGAAAAACTAGAATATATTTGATTATGTAGTTTTATTTAAAATATATCATTTTAGTTAGTCTGCACATTTGAGTAAACTTGCAGTCTAACACATCATGACAAAGAATTAATAGTGTCATAACACTGACAAATGATAGAAACACTGTAAATATTTTTTTAAAAGCAAACATTGTGTCCAAATGAGAGCACACAAGCTAGCTGAAGGAAGGAAAGACTACAAATTTACTTAATATTAAAGAGCAGGAGAAACACAATCAAGCCTACAACAGTCTTGCAGCTTGGGTGGGTTGAACTCAATTCTTTAAAAAGTATACAAAGCCTCATACTCTGATATGCTGCTGGATAATGCTATACTGGGTAGAATCTTGAAACCTCAGACAGCCAGCTTTCTTGTGGGAAAATCCCTAACTTTTTTCTTTACAACCTTGAATCTTGCTAGGGGCAAGCAGAATGAACATTTTGGTGATTAAGTGTAAGATAAATTCTTTCACAATGTCTTTGGGGAGGGTTATCTTAGTCATTAGATATATGGTATTTTTAAACATCCTGGATCAGATCTTCAAACCATGGCCCAACCTCTTTGTGTTGTGGGTGTGGTACAAAAGTCAAAAAGAACAGTGTACCTAATCAAGGTAGAATGAGAAGAGGAAGGAAAACTGCTATGGTTTCCTCATTTGCATTTCAAACCCTGTTTTAGATGACACACTATTTTGTAGAATATCTATTACATGCTGATAAAAAATATGATCAGAATGAACTCATAATCATCAAAACCTCATTATTCTGGAAAAAAAACATGACATTGCTCTTCTGTTCTGCCCATCCCAGTCCCTATTTTTGTTGCTTTAGTTTTGAATGAATAAAAGTGAAAATAAAGCATTTCTTTCCACATGCAGCTGAATATTTGTAGTGACCATGCACACCCCACCACTCCTTTCCCTCAAATTTTAAAGGATCATTTTAAATGATCTAAGCAACAGCTTCCATTAAAAACCCTGCTGAGATTCTTTTGCACTCTCTGATACAGCCTTCCATTGCCAAGAGATGTCTCCTAATATTCATGGAGTCAGCGGCATTACAAAGTACAATTACTATCCAAATTATACTTACAATGTGCTTTTAGACAAGTCTGCTTGTCTAACGCTGCTGGTGTTTGACTCACTCTGTAGAACTGAATAAAGCAAAGATTACCAAACTTAATTTGAAGAGGTCAGAGTACCTGAGAGCTCTGTGCAAGGTCAAGTTCTTGCACAGGAACTGCTCTGTTGTTCACACACTGCACTGAAGTTGCATAGCAAGTACAACAGTTTGGAAACTTCTCAATAAAACAGTGGTATCCCCAATATAAATACAACAGAGGGTTTCTGATGAGCTCAAGAAGAGGAAACCCTGTACACTAGTACTCTAGGAAGAAACACAATGGTTACTCGGTCTTTGAAGAGAAAATCTGGGATTACAGCTATTACAGATACAAATATAGTATTTTTTAAAATTATATAAATAACAGTTCACCTCTAACTTAGGAAATAACTTCCCAAAGATGGGCTCAAAACCTTATACATACCCATCTTTCTCAAATATATGCCTCTTCTTCTGCAATCTCCTCTCCCTCACGCTCCCAAAAAACTTGGTCATGTCCTGCAGGTCAGCATATTCTGGCTACATTGACAACAGACAAGACCAGAGAACAAGCCTAGAAGCAGAGACTTGGAGAGACTGGCTGGCAGATGGTTCTTTTCTGTTTTCAAATTGTGGCTGCTCTGGTTTAGCACCAACTAGCGCAGATTGCAGCTGTGGACAGATTGTGCAGATAGATGGCCATGTTCTCATATAGTCAGGCTATATACGCTCCACAGGTCAAAACTGTACTTTAAAACTCCACCCGGAGACCAACCAGTGGCTAGGCAGAGCTCTGGGAACATTGGTCTCGTGTTCCCGGTGAGATACATTGCTTAGTGAGCAGAGGTAGCACTATGATCAAGTTGTAGCACAGACTGATGTGTGCGCTGTAACAGAGATAATTGCAAGAACCTAGATGCCAGGGCACGGATCACAAAAGCAAGGTCTTCATCCAAAAGTATTAATAATGAATGTCTCACCAGAAGATGATGGGGGAGTGTTGTGGGGAAGCTTGCCTTCCCCTTGCTGAGATGGGATCACCTAGCAGCAGCCAAAGCCTCAGTAATGCTTCTAGCTTGGCAACTGGCAGACACCCCCATGAGCAGGGCAGGTACGAGCTCTGTCCTACCTGCTGGCAGCTTCCTCCAGCCGGTGGCATTACCTTAAGTCTTATGCAGACCAAGCTGTGGCCAGCGAGCTCTCCGCCATTTCTCAGTCTCACCCACACACTGGCCAAGGCATTTGACAGCAATGAGCAAGATAAATGAGGCAGAGATCGAGGGTCTCCATTTTCCCTCGTGCAACCCCCACCACACCACCCTGACACACTAGGAAGATGGAAGTTGGCCAGATCTTTCTTCCTGTCGAGGCTCTGGGCCCCTTCTGGCTGGTGTTGTCAGCACACTGCAAACACCCCCCACAATGGCAGCCTTCCAAAGAGGGGCTGAGGTGCCCAGCATGAGGCTTAGGTGCAATTTAAACACTTAGGCCCAAAACTGGGATACTCAAAACTGCTCAGCTGATGACCATTCCCAGAGGCAACTGACCTCTGGAGAGGCCTCAGTTTTCGATGTTGGAGTTTCTCAAACACCCACAGCTCTGCCTGCATGTATGCCTAGGCCTGCCGGTTCCTGACAGGCCACACACCTCAAACAAAACCCATCCTCCAAATGGACTCAAACTTGCTTCCCGAGACACAGGTTTCAACCCTCGTACTCTCATGTCCTGTCTCCAGTCTTCCCTGTGCTGTCGAGTACCTTCAGTGGGCAGGATGGAAACACCCCGCCACACACACATGCACCAGCCCTATATATACATAGGGATGCCTTGGCCAGGGGAGGGTTGCATGGCTGCACCCCCTCAGGCATGGTGGGAATCTGAACCCAGGTCTGTCCCATCCTAAGTAAATGCTGAAGGCACTGATCACTTTTAGAGTAGGGGAAGCTACTGCTCCAGGCATCTTCTGAAAGCTAAAAATGATGAGGACCTTGCATCCCTCAAATAAAAAAAGGAAAAAAAAACCCAAAGGACATAAGTGCGTGCTATTAAGAAGGTGCCTGGGCTGCAAATTCTGAGAGGAGAGAGATGAATTCTAGTAGCACTGGGGCCTACGCCCTAAAGAAAGGTAGCATCTGTGATATATCCCTCTGCATAATAAGCAGTAGCTGTTTTTCTGTGAACCCCACTCATTAGCACTCAGCTTTCCCCATCCACCCACCACAGCACGAGATGCTGCTCCATAGACTGTACTCCATTACAGAGCCAGGTGTCCAAAAGTAGCTGTTGCAGCACATGCTCTGCCCCACCAAAGCTCACACCCCGAGGGTGATACCTCCCAAGCTTTGGCAGTCTCAGTGCAGGGTCTCGGCCGACTGTGTTATGGCCCCAGACTGCACCTCCTCACAAGCCCAGTGCTTGGGCGGGAGGCCTGCAGAAAGCACGCTGGCCCTTTCCTGTCACAGGCTTTACTCAGCGGGTGCCATGTGCTAAGTCTCATGTCCCAGCTTTTTGGACGGAGGCCTACATCCCATCATGAAGCACGTGTATGGATCCCCTGCTGTCTGAGGAGATGGAGGCAGCTGAGGTGAAGCCTCGCCCAAGGTGGCCGCAGCACCCTGCCCGTTAGCTGGGGCTGCACCGCCAGAGAGAGAACAGCCCTTGCCGGAGGCAGGACCAAGGAGTGTGGGAACTCAGGGCAAGGAGCTGGCCAGGGCCGGGCTCTCTCACATCTGGAGACTTCCAGGTCACGGCCTGAGCAGTGCAAGGAGAAGAAGAACAGTGATGCATTAATGTAAGGGTGGACAGCCACACTGCTAAGAACAGGCAAGTTTCAGCTCGCTGCCGTGGCCTCCACTCTGGAGGGGCTTTCACAGAGAGGGAGAAAGCATTGACTGAAACACAAGCCCAGGTCTCCCCTGTAAGCTCTGCAGACCAACTACCAATACTTCACTTCAACTGTAACAAAGGCATGAGTAAGTTCTTCAGAGACGCCTGATCTCTGTCCATCACCAAGAGATCAGCTCTCATTGTGGTCAGTGCCTCTTCCTGTGCAGATGTGAATTTGAGGCAGCTCTGTGCTTTGGGAACTATTCTGCCACAACTTTTTTCGGCATCCCTCCTACGAAGAGAGTACCTGCCTAACCATCCCCACCAAGGACTCCTCAGCCTCTGTCAAAGAAGTGGGAAACTGTCCTTTCCCAAGAGGAGGTCTGCAGCCTCTCACTAGCTGTTGAGTCCCTTCACGAGCCTACCCGAGGCTGGACTGCACCTTGAAAAAAGGGCTTCAATACCAGAGTGCGTTATCTGGGTGTTACAGGCTCTGTGTCATGTCACAGGTAGACATGAACCGCCTCCATCCTCCCCTTTTCTCCCTTTTCCATTGTCCTCACAATTGCATTTACCACTCTGCTACCCCTGGGAGTTTCACTGATGTAACTGGAAGCACTAATTATTTGTTCCTTTTAGACTCCACATTTACAAAAGTCTGTACCTCCCCTGACTCTTTTCACTCTTATCCCCAAACAAGAAATATCTTACAATATATTAAAAAAAAAAAAAGTATAAAACAATCATTAACTAAAGGGCAAATCAGATTAACATCACCTGACTAAAAGACATGATTAAGAATTGGAGCAGATAACTCACCATACTGAACTGATCATTAACTGGTTAAATTTCTGCATTCTCTGCTTGATCAACATCTGCTTAAATGACTGTCTTTGGTCCAGCAATAAATGCAGATGTATATCAAAACTAAAAATGCTTTCTGAAATATAAGATACAGAATTATCATGCTAAATAGTTGAAGACAGATAAAACTCTGAAGAATGAACATACTGGCTTAGTGACTCTAATAGTCCACCAAACATTTGATCCTGCAGTACAAGACTTCCAGTTTTCAGGTGTTTTTCCATCCAGACTCAGCGCTTGCAGCATAAAATCTGTACTGCTAATTGCAGTGCTACTTGTCATGCTATTTCATTCTTAATTCCCATTTTTTTCTTTGAGGCACTTGCTGAATCAAAAGACCAAATTCTCCTGTCGAAGTTAGCAACAATTTTGCCATAGAAACAGGAATAAAAGCAGTGGTGAAAAATTATTTTGGGGGAATTCAGCACCTGTAAGACACAAGGCTTTACATCTATATTAGCCAGTTATTACTGTGGAGTTGTAGTAACATCACTATGTTCTTTTATTTACTATTATTGACCATGTTGGTTACAGCATTGCTCTAAGGACCTGTGAGGAGCATGGCCCTATTAAATGCTGTACAACTGTGGAACAGCCGTAAGTACCCTCAAATGAATCCCTGCTTAAATGACCTAATGGTTTCAGAAAGAAATGTCTTTTTATAAACAAAATGTTCACCAGGAAAAATGGCAAACTGCCAAAGAATAATTTTGATTTGATAGTTGTAAGAAGTGGTATCTGCCTTTCTAAATCTTTCTTAATCATCTGGGCTTTTTTTTTTTTTTTCTGTGATAACGATTAAGTAGGTTAAATTAAAACTGCAAATGCATTTCCCTAATGTAGCCAGTTTTGAAGAGCCAACATACTGCAGAACCAAGATCCCAAATGGTGAAATTTCACTTCCAGGACTACTTTAATGACAATTATTCTGTTCTGAAATACCTTATAATAGTATTCTTACCACAAAGAAGTATATGTGGTGCTCATCGCAAAAATCTTCTTGCCTTTGCCACTATGTAATTGGCAGAGATTGCTAACTTTGAAACTGCATGGGCTCAACTGAATTGAGAACACGTGGCTGTCTTAAAGTCCATTGGGGCTTTACTCAGAAAAATAATTAAGATCAGGGCATAAAACAGCTGTGCTTACTGTAATGACAGGCAAAGATGCCTTGAAAATGAATTGATTAGAAGAAAAACAGTGAACCACAAGAACACAGATTTTAAAATGTAGCATTTAAAAAATGTGAGGAAGAAAACATGTTTAATGTCTTCAATATACTGCTCCTGTATGAACACTGGGAGTTAGTTGTTTCCCCAGTTTACACTAACAAGTAAACCAGTAAGATCTGGAATGAATGCTGGACTAAAGCACTTCCATTTAAAGTGATACAAAAATTTGAGGTCTCTGTCCACTAGGTGCTCAATCCTGCTCATCCGGACTTAATTATCAAAACTACCCACAGCTTTCAGATGGAAAAGGCCCAGCCCTGAATAAGGTTCCTTGAATAACTAAAAGAACTCTAGCCTTTCAAGTGTTAAAATCATTAAATCCTTGCTGCAGAGAAAGAATCTCAGTACTCTCAATTCATTTTCACTAAAGGAAACCCTGCATCTTTAGCACACTTCAAATCCCACTGACTGTGCTGTGTGTGAAGTTTGGCATCATTCCGCAACAGCCAATTGGGCAGTTGCCTGCCTCAGAACAAGCCAGAATTTGAGTCACATCGGTAGGGCCAAATTCTGCAAAACTTCCCTTGCTTCATATCATGAAGGTGAAATACATGTAAATTAGAACTTAGAGCTGGTATGGGGCTAATTCTGTTAAGTTTTGGTAAGAGTTATCTCTTGTAAAATATCAGGTAAGTAATTTGTATGTAGTGTCCTACCCCAGAATTCACAATGTATGAAATTTCCTTTAGATGGCAGTAAGTGAGACAGGGAGTGGCTGTTTTATTTTATAATATTCTGTACATTCAGATGAGCTATAGTCTCCTGTTTCTGATTACTACACAAAGCAAGATGCTTTTACTGATGCACCAATAGCTTAAGACATTTTTTCTCTTATAATGGAAAATTACACAGTCATTTAAGGTCAAATATGGAAAAAAATGAGGGTGGTAAAAGGAAAATACTTTTTTCCCTACAAAGACGCAGCACTGGTTTTATACCCACAGGTCTAGAGGATTTTTGCCACTAACTTCAGTGAAAATTGGACTTGAGCCTTGGGAGCTACACATTCCTGCTTCGCTAGAGGTTAGCAGCAAATCTTTCACTACCTTCACAGAAGGCCTTGTGTAAACTAGAAAGTTTGCTCCTGCAATTCCTGATTCACTAGAATGGTCTAATATTAATTACTTCAGATTACTTACAGTAAGCTTTTCGAGGACTAGGACCTCAGTTTGTGCCTTCAAGTAGAGAAAAAAATGTTTGGGCTCCAAATATTGGAGTATTTTCTTAAGTGTCATATATATTGTAAGATCTTCTACATATCATCGTATCTTTGTAAAAAAGGTTAATTTATGGGCTGTAGTTAAAACCTTCATAAACTTTTCAAGTTAATTCCCACCATATTTTACTTTATCATGCACAGTGACACGTCAGTATTATCTCTATATACCTGCTAAGTTTAACACTTTTCAAACAACACCTTGTATTTGTGACAGTTAAAAATAAACATGAAGTTTTACCCATGAGAAAAAAAAAAAAAAAAGGAGTACCAGGATCATGGTTAAGATTCCTTTTCTAGGAAATGTTGCTCTCTTGATCCTGAATTCCCTGAGTTATTGGGAGTTTAAAATGGTTTAAATGTGTTTGATGGAAAGTTATTACACAAGCCTCGCAGTATAATTTGCTCTATACACAAGGAAATTTGCAACTACTAAATCTAGAAAACAGCACTTATCCACAAACCTTCTAAACTGCACAGAGAAAGAGTCCTACCCACTGGCAAATTTCATAATTCCACATTAGCTGACTCAATTACAATATCCGCTGCAAATAGCATATCAGTGCATCACAGTTACAGCGATCAGCTTGCTTTCTTCCAAAATGGGCTATCACGGCCCTGAACTCAACCGCACTGAGAAACAGCACAGAGTTCGGAGAGGAATCGCATAGATTCGCCGCAAACCGTTTTGCGTTACAGTAGAGAAGCAGCAGGAGCGGTGAATGGGCTCATGTGCAGTTCAGAAACCTGGAAAACCACCATCCAGCCGCCCAACGTGCCAGCAGTTTGAAAGCTCAAGAAAACAAGTGAATAAATAGAAAGAGTGACGCCCAACCAAAAGATGCCTCTTTCTCCCTACCTGCCCAAATGCTGCTTGCTATTGAGTTAAATGCTTTTATTGATCCCAACCGCCTCAAACAAGCTTTACAGCTTGCAATATCCACAAACCCAGCATAAAGGGACTAATACAGAAGGCAATTTTCTACTCCCAAATAAGATCTTGTATCTAAACTGACTTCCTCTCTCTTAATTGATTTGCTTCGATCATTCTTTAACGTTGGTGAACAAAAGGGAGTTTGGGTATTTTTTTCGCATTCTCCGCAAAACTTCAACTGGGGAAAAAAAAAAAAAAAAAAAAAGTACCAGTAGCGACAGACAGACACACACAGGCACGGGGGGGGGGGGGGGGGGGGGGGCAGAAAAAAGGAAAAAAAAGGCACTCCTGACCCCAAGCGGGGCTCGAGTGGCCACTGCCACGTCCCGCCGCGGAGGTGGCCCTTCGGTGCCCGGGGGGCGACAGGGGCAGCTGCGGTGGCAAGCAGCGGGGTGTACGTTTGACTGCGGAGCCCGCCGGTCACCCCTGCCCGGCGGCCGGGGGCGGGGGGAGGCAGGGCCGCAGCCGCCCCGGCCCGGGAACAACAAAGCGGGCTGTAAAGCCTCCAGGTGGTGGGTGTATTTGTTGTCCTGTCTGCGAGGTGCGGTGGCTCCCCGGCCCCGGCAGATCCCAGTGCTGCTGTGGACATTAAGAAAAGTCTCTTTTGGCTGATTCCAAAACCAGATAAGGAGCCGCCGAGCCACCAGCTCTGTCTAGACTCCGGACCTCACAAGTCAAACGGGTTGTTTGGATTAGCCTTGGAGATCTACCGACCTGAACAGCCCTCCTAAAGAAAAGCCACAGTAACACCCTATTTTCCTCTTCCCACTGCCGCCCGAGGTCTGCCCGGAGATAGGAGCCGAGCTCTGCTTTGGTCCGTGTCACTTATTTCTGGAAAACTTTTCCGCCCTCTCTCTCCCACAAACACGCCTTGCCCTGTTTTGTCTGCCAGGAGAAAAGAAAACAATAAAAATCATAATAATAAAAAAGAGACACTCCAGCAAAAATCCTGTTTTGCAACCTTCCTCCTTCCTTCTCTCCCCCCGCCACACACCCCAAGAAGAAAGCCGGAGCTGCAGGTAAAATTCATCCAGCTGCGGCGGCGGCGGAGAGCGGCCGGTCCGCCCGGCCGCGTTGCTGCCCCGGTGCGGCCGGTCCCGGGAGACCCGGCCCGGCGGGGAGTGGGGGCCGGCCGCGGGGAGGCTGCGCTCCCTCCCTTGCCTCCGCCGCCCTCCCTCCCCGGCCCCGGACAAGCACAGGGCACTTGCCCCGTGGCGCTTGGCCGCAGCCAGAAAATTCACCGAAATTCGAAGGAAACAGCAGCCTGATGTAAAAGCCGCATCTCTCGCCTGGGATGCGGCGGAGACAGGCACAGAGCCCGGCACGGGCAGGAGGCTCGGGGACAGGCACCGATTAATTTTACACCCCTTTCCCCTGCCTAATGACGGCAGATACCGTGCAATATTGAAAGCTCGGCCTTACAGGCGAGCCTCCCCCGCCCCTCCGGAGCCTGCCTCCTTGGGAGCTGCCTTCTCCGCCTGCACTTCACAAGCCCCGGGAGGTGAGGAGTGATCCTCCGGCAGGGCCGGCACACTGGGAGCTGTTAAGTTTATGTTTGTGGCGCCTGAGCTCAAACAGTCATTCAGTGGCTTGCTCTGTTATCAAGAAAACAACAATCAAGAACAATCAGTAAACAGGATCTCTTTCCAGCCCCTTTATTAACTACTCACAGCTCCGCTGCAGCACGCAAAGCGCCCACCAGCCGCACCTCGCACCGTAAAACGCTGCCGGCGGTTCGGACGAGCAGAGGGGGCGAGGGTGTCCGGGTGCCCGTGAAACCCGCCCGGCACCGCGGACCCTGAACCCGCTCCGACTCCGGCTCCGGCTCCGGCTCCGTCCCGGGCGCCGCGCTGGGGCTGCGGCGACCCGAGGGCCGGCACCGCCGGCGGGGGCCTCGTCGTTTCCCCGCTGCCCATTTTTGGGTGACCCCAAGGTGGATTTGTTAAGATATGTGTGTATACATATGTCTATAAAGGCAAGCACTTACTGTTGAGATGTTGGACTGATCTCAACGCTGGAATTCACGTCCCCGGCTTCTGCGTCTCACTGCTACCTTGGCTGGAGATGCTGAGAGCTAATTAACCTGGTACAAATATTGAAATGAGAAGAGTTTGAATATTGGCCTCTGTGTGTGCAAACAAAAGTCTCAGAGAAATTACAACAGGCTTTAACAGACTTCGTTTTACATTATTAAGAGAGGCTGCAGCAAGAAGAAAACCGGCGGACCTGGGACTGCTAATTGCCGCCCTCGGCCGTATCGGAAAGAGGAACCAGAGCAGGAACCTGCAAGCACCATAAGGACATGCATTTCATGAAGAGGATGGGTTTTTTCTCCCTTGCACAAATCCTGCTGCCTGAGCTCAGGAGGGGTATTCTCCTGAAGGCACTAGGAGGGACCGCTCGAAAGTTTGTCACTGTTTGCTCCACGGCGGATAATACTCAAAGGTTTGGGGGAGGGAAGAAATATGCCACAAACATAGGACATGGAAAAGGGACCCAAAGGCCATACTCTCCCCCCACCCTCCGCCCCGCAAAAGAAATAATCTTAAAATACGACGAGGTCTGTTTAACTGAAGTTTCGAGGGGGGAGGCTGCGGGGTGACCCCGGGGCCGCAGCTCTGCGCAGAGGGACGGGCCGGAGCGGGGTGGCGGTGGCCGGGGGGACGCGGGGACGCAGAGACCCCCGAGCGGGCCGCCGCAGAAGCCACCACAGCCCTTCCCGGCAGGGTCGGGGGGGGGGGGGGGTAACACACGGGGGGACTCGGGCCCTCGGCGGGGGCGCAGGCAGGAGCCCGGGTGTAGCTGCGGGTTGCAGGCACATCCGAGCGGGGCTCCCGCCCGCAGCCCGCCGCAGAACCGAGGAGCCGGAGCGCGGCTGCAGCCCTCCGACGACACGCTGCCCTGTGTGTTTCGATGAGTAAGACGCCCCGTTGGCAGCCAAAACGTAAATCCCTGCCTCCCGGAGGGCCGCTTATCTCTGCGGCAGCCCCAGCCGTCGGGAGGGCGCGCCGGGACCGCGGGGCGCCGCGCAGCGCAGCCCCGGCCCCGCGCAGGGATGGGGCGGGAGGAGAGGGGGGGTCGCCCGCGCAGAGATGGGGCGGGGGAACGGGGGGGGGGGGGTGTCCTCCAGCAGGGAGCCACAGGAGCGGCGACAGCCAAAATTCGCCTTTTCCTCCTGCGTGGCCCTCGGAGACGACAGACCTTCACCGGCCCGAAGGTCCTGCTCTGGGCGGAGGGCTGGGGGGGGGGGGGGGGGCTCTCAGCAACGCCCCGGCGCGCAGGTTGGTCTCCCACGGGGTCACCCCCGCCCCGAGTAACCCTGCACCTCTCACCGCGGAGTGGCCGCGCTTCCCACCTACGCGTTAGCCTGCAGGCGATAAAAGGCGAACGCAAAGGCGCGGTGTTACCCTGACCTTACAGGTCTTCAGCGGCAATTAAAGATCCCCCCGAGTGGGAGACTCGGTCTCCAAACTCCCCCCCTTTTCCTCCCTCCCGTCAGTAAGGGCGACTCAGACAACTTACACGTTAGACCACCGGGCAGAAATGACACCCTTTCTCCCTCCCGCCCCCCGAAGCGTCGTACCGAGCCTCTAATTCCTGCATGAAAACACAAGGGTTACTGATCACACAGTTTAAGGTAGATTTCATATTTATTTAAATATTTATCAAGTACTCAAAACTGTATTACACTTGAGCATACAAAATGAATCCAGTTTCTAATCAGGATGATTGAAATCCTTGTATTAGACTTTAAACTTTTTTTTTTTCTTTTTTCTTTTTTTTTTTAGATTCTGTCGAAATGGTTTATCTCCATAGCTGAGCTTGCTCAGGGTGGGCTGAGATGGTGAGGAGGGAGGAAAAAGAAGGTTATGTTAAGAAAATATTAGGGTTTGGAGTAACTGTCATGCAAACCAACTTGTCTTTGTCAGACTAAAAATCTCTGTATATTCCAGTTGTTAAGGGTTTTTTAAGGCGAGCCTTTGTTTTGTGCTCGCCGGGAGCACTAGGGAGCACTTGGATTGGAGCAAAAACAACCCTTTTCTATGATTGGGGTTTTTTTTTTCTTCTTTCTACTTTTCCCCAAGAAATCGCCCACGTTTCTAGCTTTCACCACCCTCTCCCCGCAAATTAAAAAAGGAAGAAAAGAGGGAGTGAAGAGAGGGAAGTCGACAGAAAATAAGGAACACAATTCGTGCAATTTCACAGCAATATCCCCTCAAACTATTCCTTTTGCAGCATTTTTCAATCGTTTTAACAGCAGACACTGATAAATAATGGTCATACTTGACTTGTTAAGCAAAAAGCGACCCTTTTATCAGGAGCTTATACTTAAAGTACAGGTCACTTCAACAATCTCAACAACGAGGCTTTGGTATACAGCACTTTCTTTTTATTATTTTTTAAAAATAACAGAACTCAGCAAAAAGCCTGAGCTCCCAGTTCTTTAGATGTCTTAACGTTATGTCAGATCATGCCTAGAGTAATATAACTTTTAAGGGCAAGGGATGGGGGGGTGGGGAACAAGAGAGTTTCTAACGTTATCGATTGAAAGCTAAGGCATCCAACTAGCCCTGATATAGTTGTTGAAACGGAAATTTACAAGCTGGTCGTTAATACTTGCAATAAAATATCACACTCCTTTCATTCACTAACGACCTGCTTTGCATGCAATATTTTATTTCAGGTATTTTAGCTGTTAACTTGTAAATATTTAAAAGAGGGAACTTTGTTAATTATTTAATATTAATATTATTATTATTATTTTCTCTATTCCAAACGCTTATTTAGTGAAATAGTCCTGAAGATATAATAATTCTACATATGGCGCTTTCATTTCACATAATATTTAAGAAAAAAAAAAAAGGACAAAAACCACATAGAATTAGACATGTAATTCAAAGACCACGGTACAACCTTTTCTTTTTTTCTTTTTTTTTTCTTTTTTTTTCTTTTACTTCAGCAAACAAAAAAAAAAATAGTCAATTGACATGAAAAGTGGCAAGTCTTCCGATAATAAATAATAAATTACTTTATAATTTTGCAATGCAAGAGCAAACAAAAAGGGTGGGGTTTTTTTCTTTTTTCTTTTTTCTTTTTCCTTTTCCTTTTTTTTTTTTTTTTTACTTTTTTCTCTTTATTTAGAGAGAAAGAGAAAGAGAAAGAGAAAGAGAAAGAGAACGAGAAAGAGAACGAGAAAGAGAACGAGAAAGAGAACGAGAAAGAGAACGAGAACGAGAAAGAGAACGAGAAAGAGAAAGAGAAAGAGAAAGAGAAAGAGAAAGAGAAAGAGAGAAAAACGGTCATTTTAACCAATGACTACACACAGCTTTAGGGGAGGGGAAGGTACCAGGACGGACACATTTCAAACACAATCCCGAGACGCTTTGTGGCAAAATAGAGGTATACCTTGTTGCAATGCTTTTATAAACTGGTTTTTAAAGAGGAATTCAAAAACCTATATTTAATCGCTTCAGACATGATAGACAGTGGATCTCAACCAAACAAAATCAAAACCCCGCTACAGTACATGCTGGAAGAGACCCAGGAAACATCCCCTTGTTTAGAATCAACTAAAAACAACATTGCAAACCAATGCAGCTCCACCTTCCTGCAATGAATCTTTCAACAATGCAGGGCTAAATCGTCTCTTTCCTGATGATGGAAAACCTACTGGAGCTCCTTTTGGCAAGGCAATCACCAATATAGAAACAGCACCATTCAGATTGGGAGGGACTGGATAGAAAATCCCTCTACCTTGGTTTCTCCCCAAGATGTGCAGTCAAATGAAAAGTTTTTTTTTTCTTTTTTTTTTGTTTTCTTTTTTTTTTTTTTTTTTTTTTTGAGATCCACGAGTACAAATCCTTTACGTTTTGAAAACGTCTTTTCGATCCTCCTCTGATCATTGAATAGCGCGGGGTTTGTTGGGGGTTTTTTGTTTGTGGTTTTTTTTTTTTTTTCTTTGTAGTATTTATTATAGTAAGATCCCATGATTGTCTTCACAGTGTTGCTACCATATTACCTTGTCTTTTCAAACATGACTCCGTTCTTTTCATGGAGCGGTTCCTTGCTAGGTTCATTACAGGCTTGTGAAATACTTTTTCCCCCTAAATTTCGGAGTCCCAATGTGATCACTTTCCCACTCTCTCCAACAGGGCTGAGGGTAAGGGCAGAAACAACAGAAATCTGAATGAATGTTCCTCATGCCTCAATAGGACTGGCTACCATGCTGTTGGGTGTATCTGGCAGCTGAGAGGACATTGATGCTACTTCACTTCCAGTAGAATTGGAACCGGGTCCTCCTTCAGAAAAATTAACCTGAGAGAGAGAGAGAGAGAGGGAGAGAAGGAAAAGAAGCGTTGTTAACAACGGTAACAATCAAAGAAAAATAGCAGGCAAAGAATGCAAAAATAAATACACAGGCATGCAGCCGAACGGCCTGATACATCTCCACGGGAGGCTGTGTCACTGTGTTTCTTTGTTTAGCTTCCCCATTGACTTTAAAGGAATCTTCTTCAGGCCCTCAGCCAAATCACAAAAAAAAAAAAAAAAAAAAAAAAAAAAGGTTTTTAAAAAAACTTTTTTAAAAAAGGACTAAAAAATCAAACAAATAAACAAACGAACTTATTAATTAGGCCTTCTTCCCTGTCTTGCAATAGTGGCATTCCCAACAGGATGTTCTAGTCAATTATTTAAGAGTGCATGTGTTTTTTTGACACGAAACTGCAAGGTTACTTTTTTCCTCTTTTGTGCACATACTAAAATAAACCTGGAAGGAGTACCCAGGAGCAGAAGGCACTTGAAACAAACCATCCTCTTTCATTTGTGATTTGAAGCAAGTGCTATCTCTTTTTAACGAGAGTCAGTTTGATAAAAAAGGTCACGCTTCTCCATCCTAATGTGCCCCGCGGCTCCCGTTAGTTTAGGGGCAGCGTCGTGAAAAGGCATGATTTGAAGGGTGGAGCTTTGCTAATCCAAAAGCATTTCTTTGGCACCTATTTAGCTGGCCGATGCTGTGATTAAGGCCCCTTCCAGATTAGAGACGTGCCTTGAACGGTCTATGAACCGTCTGTTCCATCCACAATTCTTTAACTCTTTTCAGTATCAGACATTATGTCCGATATATATCAATATTCATCTGTCTATCTGATGATCTATCTACTTATATGCACATGTGTATTTGAGCTATCCATTTTCCATTCTGCCTCTTTTTTTTTTTCTTTTTTCTTTTTTTTTTTTTTTTTTTAAACTACTCCGTATAAAAACTCACTGCATCAAAGGTTTTTAAAGTCTCCTGTTCTGTTAAGGCATAATAAATGAGGCAGCCGAAGGAGATCAGTTTTTCTTGCGTCTGCTTGACAGCTTGATTAAAGCAGGAAAACCGGTGGTTGTTCTAGAGGTAAGATGATGCAAACAGCCCTGCTGCTGTGCTGCAGCTTCCTAAGCGAGCACAGTGTGCCAGGGGAGGGAAGCACGCTGCAGCCTGCCACTGGGCAAAAGAAAATAGATCCTGCAAGAGAGTGTGATACTAAACTGAAGAGGTCTGAAAACAATTCTAGACATGGCTGCAAACCTTCGTCATCCATCACTTCATGTTGAAAAAATGCCCAACAGATTAAAAAAGGGGCCTAGATGTTAATTTTTCATCATTAAGTATTACTCTGAACCACTGAAAAACCATACACAATGTACCTTATTGTTTTAAAGATCTGGTTTTAACACACTTAGGCCAGGAAATTGAGTTAAGGCTGAACTGTAAGGCTGAACTTCTGTTGGGCCTAAGTGTTGTAGTTTATATGGTCCCATATGAGCTGCCAAATGATGTAGGCATAAGGAAGTGAGTTAAGGACAGTATTCCAAAAGGTCTGTTTTCTTTTGGATTAAGGCAGTTTACTATATTGTTTGAATTTTTCACATGAATACATACTAACAATTCCCTTTCCAAAGAACAACATTTAACCTAAGCTATATATATATATGTATTTGTGTGTATATATGTATATAGAGATACATAAAGCTATATCTAGTGGTACATGCTTAAAAAAAAAGGACTTCAAAAATTTAGTTACGCTATTCATGTTTGTGTGACAAAAAAAGGGTCCAGGCTGACATTACAATCATATATTTAAAATCCACCTTATAGCATAAAGGCAAAATTGGCCCGAAGGAGGGAGGGACAAATTTTAGAAACTGCTTTCACAAATGTACATACAATTAAATGACATGTGAAGAATGTTTTAGTTCTCTGGATAGAGATGTTTTCAGGAGTGTGTGAGTTGAGTTAGTCTCAGACAAGTGTCGGGCCTTATCCGGCTCCCACGCAACTCGACAAGAGCACCACTGTGCACTAAGGTAGATTTTGCACCAAGCCCTACTAAATCAATTCAGTTCGCCGCATTTAGAAGTGCCATCATGCCCACCTTGCAATTTCAGGAAAGCCCGGCCAGTCTGGATTGCTCATCTCTCTGAGGGCATCCGGCACGTTTAGAGAATCCCCCATTGCTCTGCCCCGGGGACAGGCTGGCTTGCTCCGGCTGGGAACCGACACTTACTAGTTGCTGAAAAGCAGGTTGGTCTATGTCACTCTGCAATGCGAAGTCACTCAGTACTTTCCAGGGCGGCTGGTAACTCTGCACCTCCACCGGGTTCGCCTGTAAACCGCCGTCATGTCTCTCCGGACTAGCAGCCACCATCGGAGTTCCTGTCATCCCTTGGATATTCTGTAAACAGCCCAGCAAAAGATGTTAATGAGCTTGGTTAACTTTATTGTATATAAGCGCTGAGTCAATAAACTGCTTTCTATCTTATCTATGCAGTCGCTTGTATTTGCTTTGTTAATCTGCTGTGAATGTCTTACTCTATTCTACTCTAGGTCAGCCTATTTCTACCCGCTGCATTTATCACAGTGGAAGTTTACTTTCTTTCCCTTTAATCCTCCTATTTCTCTTAAGGCATACCCCCTCCGCCCCCCCAAGCTTTCTTAAACACCAGCACTCTCTATCTTGGCTGCCGATGCGCGGCTCGGCACAAGAAACGGTTAATCATGCTCCCTTTCTCTTTCGCATCGGAGCTGTTTTTGTTCTGCGTGACCTTAACTGGATCGTATATCCACTGCAGGACAAACCTGGGGTACGTCAGTACCGCGCTCTTAAAAAAAAAAAAAAAAAAAAAAAAAAGGAAACCCCAGCCCTCCCAGTACGGCCTGTGATGCAGGCACTGTGTACAAAATAACTCCAAGCCCCGACGAATAGATTGTTCAGGCGAGTTAATAACATCGTGTTTTATTGCATTCCAACAGGGTAAAATGAAACTCCTTAAATTCCACTTAACTAGGCAGCCTTATGAATTAATAGTCATTCTCAGGTCAGTCAATATACACAGGGAGAATAACAGACTCTTCTTCAAGTGGGCTAACAAGAACAGAAAAAAAAAAAAAAAAGTTGGCTTAAAATGGAGACAGCCAGTTTGCTTCTGCTGAACCGAGCTTTCTGCTTGTTTGCATCACACGTGCATACTCCCGCAGACAAAACGTCAATATATTTCTGTGCGAGAACTATACATATATGTATATTAAGTAACCTGTAAACACGATGCTAATTCCAAAAACTTTGCATTGCATTTGTCTTTTTCTACAGTGAGTGCACCGACAAACACACACATACACATTGTAGTTTATAAAGTGCTAAGAAAATACATCGAATATCCCTTTTACTCATGGGTTTTACTGCTGGGTTTACTCCTGTGTAAAACCATTGAAGAGAGTGAAAGTGGCGTTTTCCCCTTCAAGGACTCCTTTGCTTTTGAAATATAAATATTACACAAGGCTGGGCTTATTAGACCCCATAAGCTCTGCAGGTTGCAATTCGTGCTGCAGAGAAATTAGTCTAACCCACTGCGTATCCTCAGCCCCACAAAAAGACATGTGTTCCCTTGAGCAGCCTATATCAGCTTCTTGCTGTGGTCCGTTTTAATTGCACTGACAGCAGAAACGAGTAATAGTTAAATGGTATAATTTTCTTTGTTTTAAGGGAGCTCCCACAAAACCAAAATCTTCAAACCGACCCCAGAGGCTGGCCGGGCTGGACATAGCCCAGGCGTTTCTCCCTGGGAAGGAAGGAAGCGCACGGTCAGAGGCTGAGGCCACTTACAGTTTTGTCATTGGGTTGCTGCTGCTGAAGTTGCTTCATCATAATGCTCCTTTTTTTGTCCTTGCACCGCTTGTTTTGAAACCAAACCCTGATGACCCTCGGGCTGAGGCCAGTCATTTCTACCAGTTGCTCTTTCATGAGGGCGTCAGGTCTGGGGTTGGCAGCGTAACAGGTCCTCAAGGTGTGAAGCTGTTTTTCATTAAGGACAGTCCGGACTCGGGTGGTCTTCTCGGGCTGCTTGTGGACGTGGGGTCGCAGAGCTGGCTGTCTGGCAGAGATAGGTTCTGCTGTAAGGGAAGGGGAAGGGAGGAACAGGGTCCCCATGAGTAGGAAGCAGGGAGTCTGCAGAGGCTATGAATCTAAACTGGTGGGACAGGGGAAGGCGGGGGGGGGGAGTGTGGGTGATGAACCCTCTTTCAAAGGCCATTCAAGCAGTCAGATCTATCGGAGCTCCGGCAGCCTCCTCAGCTTTATGCGCTGGTGGAGTGACAGGACTGACATTTCTGACTCCACAGATAATTAATTTGCAAAAACAAACCACCCCCCTAAAACCCTTAATGACAGGAGCTTGAACCTGCGTGAGACTTGACAGGGGAGGGAGAGTTCGCTAAGGTGTGCGTGAGCCAGGAAAGGAGGGGGAAGGTTTTAAGTATTTATTTCCTGACGAATCACCAAAACAGATCTTTGGCCCGAAAATTAATGAAAGAATACTTCTTAAATTAATCATAATTTGGGTCTGCTTCTTGTATACTGAATCTAGCTCAGTTTAGCCAGAGGCCACGATAACGTGCAACAGCTCTCGGCAGTTTGCTGTTTACAAATTAAAACAGAACAAGCCAAATCCTCTGCACCGTGACCGTGGAGGAAAATCCCGTGAGAGCCCCTTATCCCAGAGCTCGGAACACGGGGGCGTATCTTAGAAAGCGGAGGTGCTAGGTGAATTTGTGTCGACTTTTGTTGAATACTTAAAAAATATGAATGTTTTCCCGATTTTTTTAAAGGGGAACAAGCCTAGCAACTCGTGGAAACCGCCAAGAAATGCAAACCGACGGGTAGTGTCACATCAAGAGCTAAAAGTATTCGTGTGATTCTGTTATTCTTCTGTGCATTGTGTAGCTGTAGCTATCTAGATGTAATTTGACCTAGTCAAGGGAAAAATAAAAACACTTTTTTTTTTTTTTTTTTTTTTTTTTTTTTTTTTTTTGCTAATACTCTGTTTAGCTAAGAAGTGCTTGCTTTTGTACAGTCGGGTTCCGACTTTTCTGGTTATAACAATAAATCAGCAAATGCGATGAAGACAATGGGAAGGCTTCAAATCTGTAGCAGTATTGTACCTGCCGACACAATACGCCTTTCGGAGACATGCACAAACACGCTATGGGGAGCAGGCACAAGCTCTCTAAAATTCTGCCGTGATCAGCTACGGGATTATTTCTCCCTATTTATAGATTTGTCACCTGGAAGCAGCTCAGAAGCAGGAAACGGCCCCGTTTGAACATAGCTCTGTTTGTAAACAGCCTTTTGAGTTACAGTTACCTGCACAGCAATAACGCCGGCCAACCTGGTATTGCCCAGCCTAGTTTGCCTCTGAGGCGTGCCCCTTCCTAGACCCAAGCGTCTCCGAGTATCTGATGTACCCGTCGAGAACCAAAAGTGTAAGTAAAGGGGTAAGGTGGGGCGAGTCTGAAGTTGCAATGCTGAGTTTTAAGGTGAAATTCTCATCAAATCACACAAAACGTTTCAAGAAGGCAGAGTCACTTTAAAAGCCAATTACCCAAGATTAGCTTGTTGACAGTTTTAAATTACAGCCTAAGTGCTCGCCTGTAGTTATGAAGTCTATCTCTTTTCGGCCCCCGCTTCCACCAGCGCTTAGAGGAGCCGTTCCACGTGCTCGGGAGGCAGAGGGGTCTGCGCTCCCCGCAGCGGCTCCTCTTCTTCTTCCCTCCCCTCCCCTCCCCGACCCAGGCTCCCGCCTGTCCGGGGCTCGGGCCGGGGGATGACTCCCGCGCCCGGTGCGCGGCCGGAGCAGGAGGGGCGCGGGCTGGCGGGGGTGCGGCCCCCTCCGCAGGTGTCTCCGCCTCACGCGTACCGCGTACGCGGGCCTTCCCGGCGGCAGCCCCGGGCGCCTCTCCGCGGGGCGCGCAGCCTCGGGGACGCCTTTGCTCGGGGGGACGCGGGACCCCGCTGCAAGCGGCCGGGTGTCCCGTCCGTCCCCCGCCGCCCACCGCCACCCCCCCCCCTCCCTCCCCCCCAGCCTGGCGCCGGGCCGGGAGGTGCCAAACCCCGCGGGCTTCCGAGGCGCCGGGTGCGGGCGGTACCTGCCATCTGCAGCGGCCGGGCGGGGTGCAGGGGGCTGAGGGGGTCCCCGGCGCCCAGGCTGGCCCGCTCCACCACGTCGTGGTCCGCCCGGCAGAAGAGGCCGTCCTCCCGCAGCGCGAATTCATCGCCGGGGATGAGCTGGCGGCTGCAGGCCACGCAGCGGAAACACTCGATGTGGTACACCTTGGCGCGGGCGCGCATCACGAAGTCATTCTTGCTGAAGCCGATGCTGCACTTGGCGCACTTGATGCCGTATAACCTGAGCAGGGCCCAGCCCAGAAAGAAGGAGAAGGGAGGGAAGGAGGGAGAGCACGGGAAGGGGGAGGGCAAGGAAGTGGCGGGGGGGGGGTGGGGGGGACAAGGAAGGGGAAAAAGAAAGAGAGAGGTTTTCACTCCCGCTCGTGGGCAGCCCCGTGGCCCCGCGTAGACGCGGCACACGCAGTCCACTAGTCAAACAAGCCTTGAAAACACAGAAGCCAGAAGAGGAAAGGAGCAAAGCGGATTCGTTTGATGTCGGTGCCTTGATACCCACGCCGTAAAAGTCGGTGGGGACCCGGACACACCGGTGGGCAAGCAGAGGGGGGAGGGAAGGGGCGGCGGAGGTGGAAGGAGAAACAAAAAGCCGACCCCCTTCCTTCCCGAGGAGATGCCGACCTCTCTCCCTCCGGCCCCTGCGCCCGGGCTGCAGCAGGCGAGGGGCCGCCTCTGCCCTCTGCCTCCCTCCTCACGGCGGGGGGACCTGACCTCGCCTGGCCCGGACCGCCCGGGTACACCGGGGAAGGGCGAGGCTGGCGAAGCTGCTCATCACGCACAAACATGCCAGACTCACCAAATGGTGTTATTTTTGCGAGGAAACCACTCAGTACTTCTGCCGCTTAGTGCGTGCCCGGCCTGCCGGCAGCTTAGCCCCTGAGGCGCGGCAGGGGTGGCTCTGCCAGCGGCCGCGGGTCTTCCCCTTTTCCCCTCTCACCACGTTCATTTTATACAATATAGGCATGCATACCCCCCCCCCCCCCCCCATATGTACACACTCACATCTACAGTAGTGTGACTCTCCTCCCCCGCCGCCTGCTACACGGCATTTTGGGTGCTTTGGCTCTGCAGCCTGCCCCCACCTCAGCCTCACTGCCCCGTCTCCCCTCCTGCTGACGCTCCCACCTTGAGCCGGGGCTCAAGCCCCCCGGCAGGAGTGAAAGGGCAACTGCCCTCTGATAGCCCCACACGGCAAATAATGGGTTTCTGGAGTAGCTGGCGGGTTCCTCCTCTCCCGTGGAAGAGAGGGGGACAGTTCACCCATCAGCAGATGAGGGTGAGAAAATGCTCCAACTCGAGTGTCTAGAACTGAGCAGCCTCTCGGCTCCCACCGAGTGCTCCTTAGCCAGCCTCCTCGGTAATAAGTAAAATTAACATCCTCCCGCAAATGTGAGGATAGGCGCACATA
Organism: Astur gentilis; assembly: GCF_929443795.1. NCBI lineage: Eukaryota > Metazoa > Chordata > Aves > Accipitriformes > Accipitridae > Astur > Astur gentilis. The sequence goes on from NC_064919.1 coordinate 70,568,567, forward strand.
TGCAGGCACGCCATGCGCAGAACTGTAAAAGCTGTTCCTAAGACTGAGCTAATATTCATCCCCATACGTTTCTTCACCAGTACACTTCCTT